>NC_045645.1:24685125-24989429 GCF_009829145.1 Chiroxiphia lanceolata
CTTCATGCTGAACAAATCAATACTCAGAGTAGTGCCAAATTAGTAGTACCGGAAGAGACAAAGCACTCAAAACTCCTGACATCCTCAGTCACTTGTAAGGGCTCAGACATCCAGCAATTCTCAGGTCCATCTCTGCAAGAAGCTGGAGAGAAAGGTAAGTGCTTCTCTGCTGTTGGGGCACTGATATTGCAAGTGTTGATAACTGCAGGCTTCAGACCATGACAGAAGCCAGACGGCACCTCTGCTCTCAGAGAAGGCTGGAAAGCAGGGCTGCAGCTTTGCTCTGACCTTCTTCAAGGTCACCCAGGAGAGAGACATCAAGTTCTTGGGAGGAAACCACACAAGCCTTCTCACCACACCCAGGAGCAACTCTCCCTCCCTTCCTAGTAATAATAATACTGGGAACATACACACAAAGCATTTGCATTAGGGATCAGGCCACATAGCTTCTACCACTCTGCCAGCAGTCTGTAAACAGAGTTTAAAGTGAAACTCGCACAAGGAGTTTCTTTGGCTATTTTTATCCTGTGGGCAGAGCAACAAGAGGGACTAGTAGAAGCAGTACCATCAAAGGAGGACACTGCGGGGCTAAATCTCACCACTAGTGGTGGCAAATATAAACCACCAAAAAAATGAGTCAACTCAGCCCACGGAAACCCTCTGTCACTTGCAGATTTCAGTACCCAGACACACTAGGAGGTGTTTTGAAAGGTAATACAAGAGAGTTCAACATGCAAGAGGGCACGCAGAGCTCTGTGTATAGGAGGCTCTGCTCCACAGCATCACCTGTGAGGCAGGGGGCCCCAATCCTGTCCCACTGCAGTGGGACCTCCAAGGGAAGTGATGGGTCTGAACCAGGTGAACTTCTCATCCCAGTCTTCCTCCCCTTTGAGCCCATCTCTTACAGTAACTCCTCTGGAAGAAGAATCTGCTCTCTCTGGAATGCAAGTGCATGATGAGGTATTTCCCAGCCTTTACTCACCTCAACACTGGCAGTGGTCTCTGCCTTCAGTATGTAGAAACAGATCTGCTGACGAGATCCCTGTCTAACCACAACATCAGCTGCAGCACCCACAAACCAAAAGGCCTCCCCTTAAATCCTCTGAAAGACCATGTTTCCTACCTGGTTTCTTCAGTGGCCATGTAAAAAACATCGTCTGGTGCATCAATCCAGTTCATCCTCCTCCTTTTCACTGGAGGCATGGATCCACCACGAATTAATCGGACTTTTGTTGGGTATGATTTCCCATTGAGCAGCAAGTTTCGGCTTGGTCCCTAACGTGATACATAAAAACGTACAGTTATGGACTGCAACAAACCTGCAGCAGCATGTGAAAGCACTCAAAGGAAAAGAGAATTAAAGTTTTCGTGTAACTTGTTGAGAGTTTATGATAAATACTTCCCCTCTGGCCCAGAACACAGAATTCACATATAAGCAATTGTTCACAAGCAATACAAGTTAGGCACCTTCAGTATGCAATAGGACAGCAATACTCCAGCGACAGGACAAATAATAAAATGGCAGGCATTACCAATAATCTGTTGCTTGTGTCTGAAAGATGACATCAAGTTCAAAAGATTGAGCATAAGAATTAAGATTTCAGCTACTACATAAATCTAGAGCAACTCTATTGATTTCAGGGAAGGAAATCTAGCTACAGAGCAAATCAAACACAAAAATCAGTATTTACAGTTATTCTGTGGTACTAAACTTACCCATATCCTTTTTGTTCTAGGGAGGTTAATACTTAATGAGGATAGTATAGAATTAAATACGTTGTTGAAAACAAATCTAGCAGCTTTTATAATAAAATCCTTTTAGTACTGAACACCACAGATTTCCCATAACAGATTTCCCATAACAAAACTTTTGCTTTGCGAATGAGCACAGGCATCATTTTCCAGACCCTCAGTAACCCCCCTTTGACTCAACTGGAAAAACATGAACTGTTGTTAAGAGAGGTGCAGATGAAAGGGAGCAAAGTGTTAAGCTTCTCAAATGCAGTTGTCCTTGATCACTGAAGTCCAGTTCTGCTGCCCCTCTTCCTGCTGATTAGTACATTGAGAAATCCCACTGAAATCAGTAACACTGAACAGTTGGGGAAGATGCAAAATGAAGGCCCAGAAAACTTGATATGAATAAATTAAAGCTGGTCAGAAAACGTCCTGGTACAAATTTAATTCGTCTGAGGTCAGATCAGACCATCTCCCCAGATGCTCCAAGGCTTCCCCCTTCTGCCCATGGAATGGGAAACTGAGCATGTAAGTCGGAGATGTCTGCTCTGGGAGATCCACCCCAGAAGGAACAGTGGGGAGGTGAGGTGTTCAAATCCTTAAGTATCACGTCATTGCAAAAGCTCAACCAATTTTAACACCTTGACTTACAAAGGGGAGACTTCAGTCTGACAACCAAGGGAAAAAACCCAACAAACCCCTGCATCTATTTCATTTTTTATCTGAGGAGAAAATAAAAAATGATAGATGACTTTTTTTTGACCAGCCTTAATCACCTGCTCTAGCAAGATCTGCTTCCTATAGAACATCAGGGCTTTAGAGCTAAACAAACAAAATCCCACCTTTTAAAATCCTAAGCTCTTTAAAACCGTTGCATACGAGTGCAATAACAATTTAATTTCTTAGTTGCCCAGCTCCATGTGAAACAAGAGAACTTTGGCACCACAGCACACCACTGAAATACTTCAACAACTGCTTTTAGATTTGGCATTTGTTAAGCAAAAGGTTTCAAATAAAAGCTTTTCTGATGGCTTTTTTTTTTCCTCCACCAGGTTTCTCCAAGAAAATCCTTTTGTTGAAGTTGCAAAGGATATTTTTTCCACATGTGCAACATACACAGGAGAGCAACTCCGGAAAATGTTCTTGAAAATACCTAGAAAGGGCACCTCTGTGCTTCCAGGTTGCCTTTTCTCTACTTGAACAATGAAATCTATTTCAAATGATACATCCTGAAATGGAGACCTTTTATTTTTCATTCAGTAGCACATTTTATCAGGCAACCAGAAATCAAGACAGTTCTGGTGGTTTCACTCTAAAACACCTAAAAAGTATTAGGTCATCGCAGATTTCTCCCACTGCTCTGAGTTGGTTTATTCAGCAGACACAAACAAGTAGCCAGTCTCCTCAGTGACAAAAAAATTAAGCTGAATTCATGGAGGAATACAATTTACCACTTCGGATCAAGGAACAAACCAAAGGAATACTCTGTTATTACAAGCAGCCTGGCATGCTCTAGTTATAGCCTCCCCTCAGGACTCTACACACTACCCCAGAACATTGTCAGATTTAATAATGCCTGTGATTGCTGTTCAGTGACCACCAGTCACACCTGCTGCTGACTAACCTGTGTCACAGGGACTCTGCTGACACCAGTGCATTGTGGCAGTTCAGCTAATGAGGCAAACCTCACTTTATCAACATCAGAAGATCATTTGGGGGGTGGGGGGGAAATATGCTTGAAGTTGTCTCCCATTAGCCACATGTAAGGGCCAAAGGGGATGCACAGCCTCTGCACTGGCCCCTTCACACTGGGGTGAATTTCATGAGAAAGCATTTTGCCAGAGACACATCACTGAGACTGGCTATTTGCTTCTGTCCTTTATTAAACTCAGCACAACAGATGAAAGGCTAGGAATAATTTTTACTCAAAAAAAAAAAAAAGGAACATAAAATACAAGCATTCTCAGCAGACAACTTGCACACCAACTTCCTAAAAACAAACAAACAAACAAACAAAAATCCCTGTTTTCCAAACAAACCTTCCATCATTTAAACCTTTCTCCTGCAGGGAAACACATTCCACCTAGAAACACATCCCAAAACTTTGCTGTAAACAGCCACTCAGTTTCTGCATGAGCAGAAACAAAATGTTCCATTCAAAACAGGATCTCATTTGTAGATAAACAGGTAGACAGATTTGAGGTTTAAAATGTATTTAACCAATTGGATGTTTCATATGTGCCAAAATAAATTTTTTTTTTTTAAGTTTTCAGTTAATTGGGAAATGTGACCAGCTGCAAACAGCAAAGGTGGAAGTGAGCACTACGGTTTAATGGGGTGTTCTATCTAGCACGGGTTAATAATTCTTCTTTTCCCTGTTTTGGTTAAATGAACATTCTCTTACCATTTGTCTGGTTTGTCCGTGGTTAGGCAGACCTAACAAACAGGAAAGAGAATAGAGCTGGTAAGACCATTGCTTTTCCAAGACAGAAAAAAGTACAAAATCAAAACACACGCAGCTATGATTGCAACTGTGTTGTTTCACTAAGACTAGAGCTGTCTACTGAACTAACTTCTCCCATCCTAGAAAAGTGTCTGAGAAAAGAGCTTCCTTAACAACATGGTTTGAAGAGCAGAGGCCCCAAGTTACAAACACGTTCCATTCGCCCAGTCTTTTCTCTGTTAACTCTCACCTTCTTCAAACTACCACTAAAAGTACACCTCCTCCTTCGGATCCGAGGTTTTCTGCAAGTCTTGGGAAAAATCTGACGTTCTGTTTTTTACTTTGAGGAATTTACTGACGTCAAGGAGGAGAAGGTGGAAGGCATTATTCACTGTCAAGACAGCAACAAACAGAATCTTTCCATCCTCCTTGGGGTCCCCTGGGAACCCCTCGGCTCAGACGTCAGCTACAAGCTGTTAGCAAACAGAGCTGAACCTACCACGAGTAAATACTTCCACAGGCGTAGCTCCATCAGCCACAGAGCACAGTGACTCCAGCTACCACACAAAGCCCTTCCCCAGCAACACAAACAGCGCCCTACAGCACCGAGCACAACAGCTTGGTCTGACAAGGTGCTTCGCTGCACTATCGGGTGCCCCATCACGCTGCCACAGTGCATGCACTGGACTGCACTTTGCAGACACGAGGCCTTGCAAGACAAACAAAGGTCTGGGGGTTTAGGAGAAGGATGTGTTGCTGTAAGGCAGCATGGCATGGCACCGTTTGGTTTTTCTAAGATGCACGCTCGCAGGAAACAGCATTTCATTAACATCCGTGCACCAAACCACCTTTCTCATCCCCTTCTGGCTGAGAACAGACATGTCACCACATCAAATCCAACAGGTACCACAGGACAGGCATCAGCAAATGCTGTCACTGGCTGGAGAAGGTACCACTACGAATTCTGCATTCACATTCACAGCAAACTTCACAGCTTGACCTTTGAACCTTCCTACTGCCAGTGAGTTAAGCTGTGATGAGAGAGCAAAACTTTTGAAAGAGTCCAGCAAAAATGAACTTTCACAGCTCATGGTCCGTATTCCAACAGGTCCCCTGAGGTTCTCCTTTGTAAAGCCAAACATACTGTATTTGCATCAGGTATGACAGGAAACACAGGCCACAGCAATGTATCAGGAGGGAGGAAGGCGGAACAGGGGACATTTTCTGAGCACTGGGTATCATGACACCACATTAAAATCAACAGTTTATATCAAGTGTATTTTGCATTCTGTGTAGCTGTATGCTGTCAGCTACCCCAAATGGGAACACACATGGTTTCAGTTTTTGCTGCATTTTTGTGTTTAAGCATCCACGGAGAAGAAGAAGTAATTGCCAAAAAGATTTCCACCAAATCTGTAGGACAGATGTACCAGGCACCAAGTTAAAAGACCAGTAACAACCTTTGGATGTTGAAAAAGGCAATGCAGGCGCCGGATAATCATTCCTTTTTACATGGGAGCAGCAATTGCATCCAAAACACAGCTGTGAGCAGCCGTTTGAGATGGATGGACAAAGAGCTCCACGGATGCTGGGAAACAGCACAGCCAGCAGGATGCAACCAGAATCTGTCAGCTTAAGAGCTAAGCTCCAGCACTCGTCTTTTATTTCCCCCTTCCATAACTGAAAGATAATGTTTTCTACATTCACAGGAGCTCTGAGAGATGTAAATCAACTGATGCTAGTCCCTGGACTGAAGCCAAACATTTTGTTTTAACTGCAGTCCAGATCAGTTCTTTTCTTGTACGAAGACCATCCCTGATGCCAAAAAAGACTGGGCTACAGAAGCAGCTGATATGTGGCTGCTGCGATGACTACTGATGGATGTATGACAGACAGTAAACAGTGCTATTCCTAAGCACCACAATTAACCCAGAATATTCCATGGGGAGAAGCGAGAGATGCAAACTGAGCAAAAGCTAAGCAGAAGTGCTGCTTGCTCTGAGTCCCAAAGCTTCAGAGCCCTCAAATAGCAGAGAAGCAGTGCTAACAACGGGTACACAACTTGCTCCCAGTCTGCCATTTCTAGCATAAAGCTGCCCATGACAACTTTTTGCTCCAGTAAAATAGGACACAAAACAAAGCTACAGTTTCAATACAATTTATACTCTTGGTATCACAGCAGTAAGGTATCAATTAGCATGTTAATCTTAGTGAATTAATCCGTGAATTTTCCCTTTAGTCACACTTCGATAACTGAAGTCTGAAAGAATGAAAACAGGCACTAAAAAGATCTTATTCACTTGGCAATTAAAAAAAAAATTACAGTAAAAGCATATGAAGCCAAAGCACTGCTGTTAAATGAGCAACTTTTATGCACCAAAGAGATGCAGAGAGACAGCACAACATCTGTAACCCATTGCAGAACAGCTGGCAAGTCAATAGGATGCATCTGTACTGGAAACAATGGATTCTCACCCAAAAGTTTTTGGTGGCTTCTGTGCGAGAGATGAAGTCTGTGAGATGCAGACACCTCTACAAACTAAACCAATCCTCTGTCTCTGGGTGAGCAGGGTACAGACAGGTAACTCACCATCTCAGACTCAGACCTGCCCCACGTGCCTGCTCCATTTTCACAGATCAAGGTTTGAGAGAGAGAGGCATCTCACACACATGCATCCAACAAGCAGGTTAAAAATAAGACAGCACAGGAATTTAAATCAGCAGCAGAATACAACAGTTTTGGCAGCTCCTCTCCAAGAAAAAAAACTGTCCAACTTTATTTTATGATGGAATGTCTAGAGAAGCCATGGGGCAGAAAGTTTTGAGGCAAACCTCACTTTATCCACATTAGAAGATCATTTGGGGGGCTAAAACGATAATCTACGGTCCAACTGCTTCAATTTACACAGCTCCACATCAGAAACAACACTGACCTCCTCCAAATGACACAGAAATACACAAACAACAAAAGGAGCTTTTAGGATTGACCAAACCTTTAAAACCACAAAGTGTAAAGGTCTACAGTCATGCCTGTAAGTAGGTCTTCCACTCTTTTGTAGCCAAAGAAATTGAAATATACTCTGAAAACTCCAGATTAAATGTTTGAGGGCTTTTTCCATAGCACTGAAAAGAACCCAAGGCCCCAGAAAATCTCCTGACATCCAATTCCTCCTGCCAGTCTCTGAAATAAAGAGGAAGTACCAGAGGAAAAAATGAAGACAAATTGAAAGTATAGCTGCAGAGAATCATAAATGTCCTTTGCCACAGATGATTCTACGTTGTTACTGAAATGGTAATAAAACATCTAATCCCTGTACAGAGATTAACTGACACCCTCAGAGCAGGCTTCCACTCCCCACAACTCAGTGCCAAAGACCTCAGAACTGTTCCTCAAGCATGAGCACAATCACAGAGATTTTGGCTGAAAACCAGTCCAGCAGGTTACTATGCCCTAATGATCCTTTCTTCTTGAAGTATCAAAGCTGCAGATGAATATACTTTCACCTAAGGAAGCACAGGTGGGGAAGGACTACCACAAACAGTAACACAAGTCTGCTGCTACTGGGAAACTACCTCTCAGTCAACCAACCCGTTCCTTTTCTAACACTCTCTATTTCATTTGAATCTCTTGCTTTCAGATTTGTTTAAAACAAAAATTTTGAATGAGAGAATACCTAAACTTCCAGCAGCAACTAGAGCACCACCCCAAGAGCACACTGCGGGAGCAGGGGATAGGTGGCACCCAACAACATCGAATGGAGTGGTGGAATCTCATTTCCCAACGGAAAGCAAACCAGCACATCTGTTCCCACTGGTAGCCTGACACTAAACATGCTCTTTGCTGATCCAGTCCCATCCCCTGCGACTCTGGAGAGAGGACCTCAGCATCTCAATGGCAGCATACAAAAATCACTCCCACTGCTCAGTTTCTGCCTGCTTTTTTGCCAACACCACACGATACACAACTGCCATTCCGAGAAGCAGAAGAGCCTAAACCCTCAGCAGCATGCCCAGCACAGGCTGGAGTGCAGGGATGTTCCCATGAAGTTATCACAGCAAGCTTCAAGAAGCTGAAGCATGGACAATTTTCTGCTTGGGTTTAGAAACCTTCCAGTGCTTTTCCATGTGTGAACATACAACACTGTTGCTGGATATTTACAGTCCATTTCATAGTTCGACAGAAGTCTGTACAAAACTGACCCAAGTACCAAGGAGGAAGAGTAGCCCAGCTTCCAGCCACTGGACACAACCTGGAGTTGTTAAATTAATATTTATGCAAAGTTACTAACTTCAGTCTTCAGAGTATCTACCACACACAAAGATATGGGTCCTTCATCAAGCAATTAGTCAGATGGCATTTTGTTTTTTACCTTCTGTTTACCAACGAGAAGTATCATGCAGAGCATGCAATATGCAGCAAGATTCATAAGTGCATCTCCAGTCACAGTGAATGTAGAAAATTTCATGTACACTTTCACAACCAGCAACTTTACTCCACTAAAATACATTCCTTTCGAAAATCTATACACTCTGTATATGCATGTTCCTTTTCCAAAAGGAATCTTCCTCCTGGGATTTCATCCTTCCCAGCAGTAACAAAAACATCAACAGTATCATATTTGTGAGCAAGCTAGAAAAAACATATAAAAATTCATGCATGAATGAGGCTTGATGAACAAGGATTTCAATTCCAGGTTACTGGTTCACTTGAGGCAGTCTCAGTGGGTTGACATATACATACATACACTTTTTGCAAGCTTGCAAGAACACTTTAGCACCCCTCCCTTTCTTATAACTACCAAGAGTGTGTTACTGCTGTGAGCAGATTGAGTGTCCACCTTCTAACAATCAGAGGCTACAAACTTTCAGGAATGCAAGTGCAACAAGCAGAACAGAACATAAATTGTACCAAACACCACCTAGACTAACATTTCCTTTAAATTCTATTGTACATAAAAACAATGTTAAATTTGCAATTTACTTACCTAAGTAAGTTCCTACCAAGATTGGCAAAGGAAAAGGAAAAAAAAGGTTTAAGGTTAAAAAAGGGAAAGATTGATGTGGTTCAGAATACAGCCCAGCCCCATGCAACAAATAGAGATATACAGACTGGTTTGGTTGTAAAGAAACACAGAAGTGATCACAGTTCTCTGTTGCACAGATAAACCCAAGACAACATAAACACACACTAACTCCAAATGAGAGATTTTGCAAAGAGTGGCTTTAATTTTGGATGAGTAAGTATTGGTCTGTTACCCACCTCTTTCCACTAACCCCTGCATATTAACTTCATTGGATTTGGACAGCATTTCCTAAAATGCTTGGTCTAACAGGTCTCACTAATTTACTGTAACCAACTCACAGATGTGTCTCTTCATGCAAAGCTGTACCTCCTGCTACAAGTACTTCAAGGACCCTGCTAATACTTTCTGGATAGTGACAGCCAACTCTAAGAAGTCAGCAGCTACCCTTGGACAAGGATGTTGAGAATGGAGAGCTGCCATCTGTCTCACAGTTGAGCCAATCAATACTATCTACTCACATTCCAAAAAAAGCATCATATATATCCTGCCTGGCTGTAACACACTAAGTGGTTAAAAAGAGGCAACAAAACCATGCACACCTTGCTGCTTTAGGATTTGCTGATCCAAGCTATGTAAACTAGAAAGCACTGAATTATTCACTATTCTTAGAGTTAGGAGCATTATACATCATATACATATATGTGTGTGCATATATATATATATGTGAATGATATGTGTCACACAGGTAGATTCCACTCAATTACAAATTCAGGCTTTGTACTATCTGGGAATTTGCAATTCTGCCCTTGCACTGTTATACATTCATTTCCTCTCACATTAATTACACCTGCTCTCTACCACTGCCTTGGGATATGCACTCGCCTCTCACTCAGTCAACATCTGCATCTTACTCCATCCCATTGCTTCTAGACAAAATGGTTTTTAGTAGCTGATCCATAGAGCATGATGCCCATCTGCTGATTTCATTTTCAGATCTTTATCCAGAACACCAAAAGAAACTAAACACAGTATCATGGCTAAACTGAAGGCAAGCGAAAAAAATTTCACCTAACATCTGAATACAAAATCCTAAGTAAAATTCTCAAAAATAATCAGTACTTTTGTCAAATAATCTAAAGCAAGGAAGTTGCACAGGCACAAGCTTTTCAAGCAACTTGCCACTCTTCCCAGCTGTGCTGCTGCTGGCAAGAAACAGTAATTCCATTAAAAAACACTGAACATTTTCTCTCTTGTCATTAGTCAGCATTACTGTGGTTTGGATATCAACAGCTAAGGCCAGGACTTTTGCCCCATACCCCCTGTATCGCACTTTTTACTAAGGGACCAATACACCCTCCTCAACTTTGGAAGGACAACTGGGGCCACTGCTGATAAAGGCAGAATTTTGATGCATTTTCTGCAAGGTCTAAGTCAGCTGGAAAAAAACCTCTGAGATAATTCTGGTCCCCCACATAGCTGATGTTACAGAACTTCCCTACCTTCCCACTTCAATAGCTGGTTTTGCTCAAGAACAGTTTTTCCTCTGTCATGCTCATCTCTTGATAACTGAACTAAAGCCATGCTAGGCTAATGAATGCTTCAATTTCTAGAAGTTCATTCACATTTCCCAAAAAGGAGGTGAGAGACAATGAACCAGAATACGTTAAATTGGATTGACATTCCATTTGGGTTTAGAAATCCCCAGCAGCAGAAGCAAGGCATTCCAACAGTTAATTAACCTCGCTCAAAAATCTGCAGCTTGTTTCCAGCCAAAATTTTTCTACTGTACCTTCTGGCTACTGCAGCTCATTATTAGATTCCCAGCTAGACAAAAAGCCCTCTATTATTATACTTCTGCTGCTCCTGTCAGCAGAGACAAACATCTACAACTTCCACTTTGGTAAAAGCATTTTCCATTATACAGTGTGTTTTCCAGTCCCTTCACCGTTTTCACAGCTCTTCTATAAACCCTCTCCAATTTTCAGCATTCGATCCACTACCATGTTATCAATGCAAGTTTGTTGCTGGGAAAAGCCTTCCCTTTATTCCAGCTACTCATTCATGTCCTCCCTCTTTCTGCCAATTTTAGAGTGCATGTGATGACTCTGAAAAACAAATCTGATTACATGAAAGCTAACATGGTATAAAAGAGAGGGGAGAAAAATAAAAATCTAACAATGCTACCTCCCTTCCCCCAGCAGGAATTTGCACAGACAAGTACCACATGGATCCCACACTGGATAGGTGTAAGGAATCAAGTAAACAGGTTCCAGGACATAACACATCCAATCTATCTCTCTAGGGGAAGTTTCATGGTGAAGACTGTGAGTCAAGCTCCAGAACATTAATGAAAAAGCAATAAACTGGTAATTTTTTTAAATCTCACTGTATTTGACATCTTAGGAGACTCCTTGTACTTTTCATGTTCCAAAAATAGGATCCCGCAGCAATTTGTCCATGCTAATCTAATGTTGAAGGAGAGCTGGGAAGGGCACTGTACGCCTAGTGATGCCTCCAAGATGATTTAAAGAGGAGGAAAACGAAATAGATGAAAGGACTACACCCTTCTTATAAAATAGAGTGCAGGTAGTGAGGAGATGAGATTATTTTCCTGCCCTTGGAATTCAGGCACCGGTCAAAACTCAAGATGCCTGGCCAGACAAATCATATTCAAAGCCTGAAAAAGTTAAGGTCTCAAGGGTTAAGCAGACATGAATCAGAAAAATAAAAGTTAAAATTACTTAGCTGGAGTTACAGTAGCAAGAGAAAAAAACCAAGCAATTAAACAACAAAATTCCAAAGGAAAAACCTGAAGTACTCCTTAAAATTCAGCAATTACCATGCATAAACATGGATCTTAATGATTTACACTTAGCAAAAATACAAGCTGCTACTTGGCTTATTTCCTGCAAATAAATCTCTTGATTATATATTGCTTTACAACCTGGCCATGAGGAAGCCTTACAAACTCATCACATGCCATCAGCTCAGCAACCAGCCATAACTGACAATGTACATACTTCTCCTCTGATTTTGGAAGTAATAGCCCAGCACCAAAAGACTTCTATCACCAGCAAAGAGAGTTCAGCTAAAGCCCACCACAACAGCTGTCCACTGTCACCTGTCAGAGACTTTGACACAGTGACCTGTCCAAACTGTAAGGTGTCTTGCAGGTGCCACCAACACAGCACAGCAGCAGGAAGCAGAGAAAAACCTGGATAACCCATACAACATTGCAGTAGGTTAACATCTCCGTGAAAACTATTTCAACATAGGTGGATATAGTGTCTTCCTGCACCTAAATTCGTGCAGAAATAGTATTTTTAGCCTCTGTGCAGTTGTTGGAACACCAGCTTTTCTTTGCAGGACACTCCCCCAGTGACCTAATCCAGTATGTTACTGTGTATCACTAAGGGGAGAGGAGAAACATAAAAAACAACACAGAAACCCCCAACATTTCCCACAGTATCTGTAGGACCTAAGTAAACGCAGAATCTGATCAGTTCTACCAATTCAGTTTACCCTCATTAATCCTTTCCTTCTACTTTAGGTTAGCTATAATCCAAAGTTCTGGATAGATGGGTTTATTTCTATCCTTTTATAGTAACTCACTCACTGGCTCCTAAATTCTGGTCAAAAGGCTTCATTACTCTCACTGCTGTTTGCCCCTTTTTTTGAACAGTTTCAACTCATGCTATTCCTCTCCCTTCCTGCCAACAGCCCTCCCAGATTAGTAAACCTATATGGCTCCATTTTCAGCACCACGATCCCACTTCTTGCATGGCACAGGAAACCGTGTTAGCCATGCCCCCCAGCCAGCAAGGCTTACCAGCTCACATGCAAGGCAACTGGGAACCTGTGCTAAGGGGCACTAACACACAAAATGGGAACAGGACAGAAAGAGATCCACCAAACTTCCACCATCTGTTTCCCTGTGCCCAGCAGATCTCGATCCAAGTTCTTTAAACTTTGTTTCTCTGCAGGTGGTTCCCTTCCTTCCATGTCTTGGCAAAGCTTCCAGCAACCCAGGGTCAGGAAGTATTTCAGATGTCAAACTGCAGCATGGCAAACATTCTACATTCACAAATAAATCTCAACCAACAAGTTTAAGCTGAACTGCTCACAAAAATATTCAGTTAACACTCACTCCCTCAGCAGGTAAACAGATTTTAGGACTGAACTGTACTCTGCTACCTAGCAGTTACAGAGACAAGTACTACTGCAAGTATTTCAGTGGCTGGCTGAGAACAGATTGAGCAGGTAAACCAGCAGGTGCTCAGGGAGATCTGCACAGCTACACACATCTGCTTCAGAGAAACACGTATTCTGAGGAGCCTGAACAGGTACTCCTCCAAAATCTTTTTGCAAACTGCTTCAGCAACAGTTATGACTGAAATGTATCTAACCAAATACTTATACGAGCAGTGTTCTGTATCTTGGAAGACTAAAATAAGAAACCTCCATTTCCAGAGAATCGTCTCGGGTTATTAAGTCCAGTGCTCAGTGCAGAGAGAGCCTTCCTGAGAGAAGGATCTGTTCTTCTACTTCCCTCCTTTGGGCCACAACATCTCTGAGCTTCACAAGTGCATCATCTGCTGAGCAACTCAGCAGTCCCCGTGCTGAGGAGGACATTTAGCAGGGAGCAGCCGCCATGCCCATAAGCAGGTACTCACTGGGAGCTGTGGAAATTCAATGAGCTACTCTTCATCTACATCCCTCATGACTGGACAAAGCTTCCAAGGAAGCAAAACTGACCAAGGCAGCAGGGCTTTGTTATTCTTCCCAAAAGACAAGTTAAAAAGCACATGAAAACTCAGCAACGTGGTATCAAGGCATAAATTCCCAAAGACAGCCAGACAGTAGAACAACCACTGTCCTCACTGTTGTATTCTCCACATGCACTCATGTATGCATGCATGTAAATATTGGTAACCATCCGCTGCCTCAGCCATTAATCACAAAGCTTAACATCAGGGCATGCAGTGTTGGCCAGTTCATGGGAACAGGTAAGTTTTTGTGTTTGCCTGTCTCACAGTCACACTTGTTTAGCCTAACTGTTCAAAATGGGTTTGTTCCATTGAAGTTGGTAAAGTGACATCATGTATACATCTCCTGCATTATCACAAATGAAAGCTTCTGAGGTCTGTTCAGTACTCAGAACAGATTAATTTTTAAGCAGTGGAAATTTTGAAAATAATCTTCTACTGCCAGCAGAGAACATGAAGAGAGTCTCTCACCAGTGAGACTGTCCATTCTCAGTGGAAAATACAGAGACTTTGAGACTTGATGTAAATACTGTCTTCTATTTCTTTTGGCCAGAGTGAATTCGAAGTAGTTCAAGATCCGTGAAACTTCGTTTACTTAAAAGTCAGTGAAACAACACCTATTTTCAAACCAACCATCACAGCTGCCAGCAGTTTCACAGAACTGCTAGAAGACTGCTCTGTCAAGTGGAGGAATTGGTAATCAATTATGAACACAGGATTTTGTGTCTTCAGTAGGGTTGTACGACTTGTCTCCTGCATGTGAAAAGCCTGAAAGGTGAGCAGCATAACCATGGGTGGAAGTGGTTACCCAAGGAACACTTAGACATCAACACAGAAGGTGCACACAGACTCATTAGCCACAAAGCACAGACAAGCCAGCAGATGAAACTAAAAATCACTCTCCTAGCATAAGCTGAGCGCAGCTTCAAGGTCTTACCCCTGCTAGGCATCAACAGGCGCTTCTTCATGTTGCCTGATAGAGCACAAGTGAACAGAAAAGAGAAAAACATCACATCAGCAACCTGAACAGCAGCAGTTTTAAAAGTTCTTAATGTTAAAACACAATCAGATATCAAATGTTTGTAATTATATTTCAGATAAGCTACATATAAAGTTAAAATTAAAGGTAAAAATGAGAAAAACTCTCTAGCTCTCCCTCCCTGTTGAGTCACTTGCTCCAAGGCAGGAGCAAGTTTATGCCATGCCAGATCTGGCTCCTCTGCCTCCTTCAGCTAAGCAGCAGCCTGCCTTTATTGTGGCCATGCAGCCCCTGGTAGCTTTGCTGAAAGCCAGGTGACCCACCCATTAGAAAGCCACTTGGGAACTGCACAGCTACTACCTACAGGTTAAAAACATGTAAACCTCAAAAGAAAAAGGAAACATCACTGGAAAAAGCTATTAAGCTATTCTTTGTACTACTAACTTAAAAACTCAAGTTTCTTCTTCACTATCCCAGTTGCAAGATTGGCCAAGCCAGGCAGAGTTCCATTAGCACAGCGACTTTTGTGTGCATGCACCTCCCAGGCAGTCCACGTCATGTGTCTCACCCAGAAGGAGAAGTGGGACAGGCAATTTGTACAACAGGAAAAAATAGCCTCCCTCAAGAACAAGAAACTTGGAATTTATATAAAGGACTGTGGGTTTACATCATCTCTTTGTATACCGAAAGGACAGAAGGAAAAGCCTATAGAGACAATATACATTTTGTGGAAAAATATTTACCATCCATTCCATTGTGTTGTTCGTAACTTCTTTTTCCCAGGATAGTTGGGGACCCATTGTTAATGACAGGTGTAAACTTAGCAGGAGTCAAATTGTTGAGAGAACTGGACAAGCTCTTTGCAGGATCTGGTTTCGGAGGACATGGATGAGACTCTGTTGAAAAAGAGCAAAGTGGTATTTTTTTATTAGCAAAGATACTGGAATTATAAATCTGAAAACACCCTGCAAACTTCCAAGGTGACCAAGTATACCCTTCCCTTATATACAAGTGATCTCAGTCAATAATTTTGACTTGAGTTTGCTACTGATACAAAGCATATCCCTACATTTAGAAATTCACCGCTACTGAAGATGTTAAAATCAATGTCATTATATCATCCTAAAATAAGATTTGATAACAAAAGCATTTTGTATCTATTTCCATCATACTGTTCTCTGACAATATGGAGTGATTTTGGGGGTGCTGTATATTAAAAGCCAACTTTGGAAACACTTCTTAACTCGGGGGAAATTACAACTTTGCCGGTTTTGCAAGGTTTATAAAAAATAAAATTTCCTAACTAGCCAAACAAGTGAGGATTCGAAGACCCATTATAAAGAACCCAGGGAGTCTGAATTTAAGCTCTGGGCCAAGGCAGAGATGAAGCACACGCTCTTCAACTGAAAAGATTTTGAGAAAGTTACCAGCAGCAGTAAATGGGATCTTCAACTGCGTTTTTCCTCTTACGGGCCCAACAGCAGAGTAACATATAACTTCAAGCCCACTAAGCACAACATCTCCAAAAATACATTCTTGCCAGTCCACCAGCGTCCCTCCATTTCTTACCAGTGCATCAGCCTTCTTCCATTTCTATCATTACCTCAATAATCCAATGGAGACCCTGACACAGTGCAATGAAAACTCAAAATCTACTGCTACATTCCGTACAACTATTAAAAGAACGATTTTATCCAACAGCAAACTTCTCCCTTTATTGGCTTTCTTTTGCTGCACTGCAAGTATCCAAGGGTTCCTCAATCTGTGTATCCCATTAGTTTACAGTAGAAGTACAACACTCAACAGAGAAGCAGTAAATATTTAATACACCCTCAGCCTTACAATATTGCATAAACAAAAATGTTCAAAGAAACCTAAAATCAGCTCCAGTGTTGCTTATCTAAATAAGAAGGCAATCAATTTCCTTGCTAGGCCGGGAGCCTTCAAAGAGCCCCCGTCCAAGCCGGCTTTCTGCGGTTAGACTCGTGTTTGGCTGCTGGAACAACCCGGGATACGTCTGCAGGGTATCAACAGCAACCGGCAACACCAGGGAAAACGATTCTGCATTCACCTGGAGTCAGCACTGCCATGTCACGTAGCATCACTCTGGATGCTCCCAGCACCTAAAACTTACACCCAAGTCCTGGATGGAGATATTCAGTACTCTCCCACAGATCAGCTGATGAGGCCCAAGTCCTCTGTAAAGAATGGATATACCGTCCCCTTGTCTAGTTTCAGAACAGAACAGCCAGCAACTGAGTGAGTGTTGCTGTGGGACACAGTGCTGTTCTAAATCCAAGAGGCTTCTTGGAGGACCCAACTGTATGAACTGCCTTCAGACAGCCCAAAAATTGGAAAAGCAGACAACGAAATGTTCCCAAAATATTACGTTTGTGCCTCTGTTAGCAGTTGGTAACTTGTACCCACATACAACAAAAGTCAAAGCAAACACATCCCTCCCTTCACTTGAAAAAGTTTCTGATACAGCTCAATGAGCCTGGAGTGGAGTGTGGAGCCACTAGGTCTGTCAGATTAAGTAGGAAAAGGAAAAAGGACAAGTTATTGGGAAGGTTTTCATGTTTGGTTTTGTTTTGTTTGGGGGATTTTTTTTGTTGGGCTTTTTTTAGTCGAGAATGAGCATCTAAATTTAGAACCAAATGGAAGAACCAGATGGTCAGCAGAATTGCCAGGAGGGTGTTTTCTATGGCTGGGGGCTTTTGCATTTGGTGGTGTTTGTTTCTTTTAATACCTAAATACCGGAGTACTGCTTCTAAAGGCTTTCGAACCACTTGCTTTAATAGCAATGGGTTTTCTGATGCCTCAGGTAAACGTGCTGTGCCTGTAAAACACAGAAAAATAATTAGAGGGTGAAGACATTTAGATACCAGAGCAAAACTAAATTAACAACTCCAGTGTCCTGAAAAAGCTCTCCCATTAAAAGAAATTTTACAAGTGGCAAGCATGTCTTGGCAACATGACACAAATGCAGGAGAACAACTCGATGTAACAGCAAACATGAATAAATTAAAACAGACAACTATATGAATTTTCAAAGTTATTTGCCTAGCCCACAATCTTTGCAAATATAGCTAGATTTTGTGAAACCACTAGCTACATGCAAGAGAGCATCTCAACAAGCTGCAACTCGAACTTTACAGGAAAGGAGCCTCAAAGAGCTCCTTTGCAAGGAGGTCCCAGCTGCAGCACCACTCACATTCTGCTTTGATTGCTGCACTGTTAATAGGCAGATAGGGATGTCTTGCAGCATGCCAAGGGCGCAAGATATCTCGACATAAACGTCTGGCAATTCTTGTCAGTTTTGTTGTATGGAGATAGAAAGCTTGTCGTGTCTTCATAGCAAACTTGGGACTCCCACTGTTTCGTACTGGCACACCGTGAGGACTCTAAAGAGAAAGCAAAATAAAAACGGTTTCTAAAAAAATAATTAGAAAGTATGGTTTTATAGAAGAGAAAGAATAGCATATAAAATCACTTTTTCAACTACTGACTCTCAGACACGAAAACAGAAATGGTATTGCAGATAAAAATACTTTCAGCCCAGCTGTTCCCCATTTCCCAAATCTTATCGAAAATATCTCAAAGGATAAAATGAAGGTAAACCTTTTCACTTCACAGGGAAGCATTTATTTCTGTCCCAAATTTTAAGGTAGGGATCCAAAGAAGTTACCTGGTGCTATCACATGATGTAGTGTTTATAGAGACAACAGAAAGACTCTGCAACTTTGGGTGCTTAGGGTTGCTCTGGATGCACAATGCAAGCTCCTTATAACAAAACTTTTGGAAGGAGAAGAAAATCAGGAAGGGCTGCGTGATGAAAATATACACCACAAACTCGCTTCCCAAAGCAAACATAGTGCATGTAGGAAAGGTTTTGGCTCAAAATTACAAGAATTATTTTAATTCTTACTCTGAACTCAACAAATGCACTCAACAGATGTCAAATATTGGCTGCACGTAATAAAGAATACTACTGGAAGACACTTAGCAACTACAGAGAGCCAAAGCAGTATCTTCTTCATTAAAAGCAACTAAATCAACCAAAAAAATAATGCAAGTAGTACCTTGTTATCTCAAACCTATCCCACAGATGGAAAACAGGAAGAAATTTCAGTTTGGGGAGAACAAGGCTTTCCCCTCTCTGACTATTTACATATTTTTTAATTAACAAACAAGAAGCATAAGGCTGATAAAATCTGGCAGTTATCTCAGCAATTAGGAGAAGCCTGGAAAGGACAGAGGTTAAACTGAAGAAATGGAAAGGGAATGACAGCAAAGAAAAGGAGAAAGGAAAGAAATTAACCTAAACCCAAAGTTCAGTGGGCACTATCCTCCTGTCCATGTGATGCAGCTACTTTTTCCAACCAGCTCAATGTCTGATGCTTCCACGTTGAACTTCCACAAATTCAAAGAAAAATCCAAGAATTTTGGTTTTCAAATAAAAGAGGAAAAATGAAACAGAAGCGGCTCATACAACGCTTACTCAAACCTACCCAAAAAGGAGGATTATAAAAAAAACCCCCAGGCTGAAACAGAAAAACAAGATAAGGGATCTCTAAAAAGCCACTAGCTATTTGGGGTATCTAATTTTGAATGTGCCTTGGGAAAGCAAACAACTTTCAGGAAATAATTAATTCCTTTTTGGGATTTAAAAAAAAAAAAAAAAAAGTCCTCTTCCCCCTACAGCAAAAATCATGGAAACCAAATACCAGAAACACTGGCTGGCATTTCAGTTTTTCCCCATCTCCATTAAGTCATCCCATGCATTTGATGGTTAGTTTGCTAAACAAATGATGTTGTGTTTGTTTTTTTTTTTCTCTCAGGGTAGTACTTGGCAACAAATTACTTCTAGCTGAAGCTAACGTGCCAACTTCTGCAAGACATGAAATACCAAACCCAAGGACAACAATGGAGGCTGAAGTCATTCTTTGGGCTGTTAAATATTTAAGAACAGTGAACAGCTAGTTAGATACCATGACACCCAGCTTTCCAGGTGAGAGTAGCAGCCTGCTTTGTGAGTACCTACCAAATTATTGCGGTTTGGTCCTGGTCTCTCCCCATCTAACCGTGTTGGCATTTTCAAGCCACCGTATTTCTTCCAGTAGGTCCAACAGGATGCACAGAGGCGACACTGCATGTTAGGGGGACCCCAAGAATACCACTGGTAAGACTGGGTGGCTAGAGATAACAAAGGTGGAAATTATATATATCCTTACACAGGATCGCTTTTCAGAGCTTATTCTCTTTAGAACCATCACAAAAGAAAACCCACACACAGACAGAGCAAAGCTCAAACAGACTTTAAAAAACTCATAATGGCTTCACTGTCATCACCACTGTTAAATATACTTGTGATTTCAGCAGAATCAATTACATTAATTAATCTAAACCCCTTTTAAAACATAAACAGAAAAAAACAACTATTAGGATGGGAAAACTTCCTGCCAATGGAACTGAAGGTTCTCATTTTGGAGGACTGGTAGACAACAACATCTGCAGAGCATAGCAGAGAGGGAGGATTGTCTTCAGGATCTCCCCATATATTAATTTTACAGCTAAAGAAAGTTCAGAATCTGTGACTTGACTTCTCATACAGTCCTACATTCCAGCTCCCCGTAAAGAAACACAATCATTAGAACTCTGTATATTAATATTAGGCAGTAGACCAAATATAGGAGTATCATATTTTGAAATCTACTACAAATTGATGAAAAAAATTGTCAAATTCACACCTTGGTAATGTAAGCATTCACTCAATAGTTACCCACAACTATGTAGAACATCTACTAACTCCCCCTTTCATACTTTATAATTCTATTTACAAATACAACACCAGTAAGGAAAAAACCAACCAAACAAATGAAAACAGCACTCCGAAAAAAACAACAAAAGCAGATTTGCTTAAAGGCTGCTATATTCAATTCTGCCCCCACACCCTTGCAAAGCCTTGTCTGCCACCCCCACCACAACACAGCTGTTACTTTAAGGTTTACAACACAGCACTCACTCTGCACACACAGCTGCCATGCTGGCACTGCACTTACTGTAACAGCTCTCACAGGCCCGTCCTGCTCCTGTGTTCTGTGTCTGGACTCCAGTACCATTTACCACTCCTGGTTTGACATTATTTACATTGATCTGGTTGGGGTTTGGCTTGTTACTTAAAACACAAAGCAAAAAGAAGGATGAGCATTAATTGAGGCATGTGATTTCTTACTTGGCTTTCGAAAGTATGGCCCAAAATGTTTGAAGATTTAAGTTTCATTCGACATGTGGTTTCCAGAACCAGCTGTACTTACCAGTAACCTGACTTCCATGAACACACTGTCTCCAATATTATTTAAATAACATCAGTAATGAAAATAATGATAATTGGATGCCATTTACAAGAGTTCAAAACCTTTTAGAAAACAATAAATCAGTGAGGACAGGTAGGTATCTTATTAACTACCCCAGACATCCAAATCTAGGTGAAAAAAGATCTTACCTACAGGTTCTTAACATGAGGGATATTTTACTTAAACCTCCAAAAAGAAGGCTGGGGAGTGGAGCAGGAAATGTAGACAGAGAAAGGGCAACCTCTGCTTTATTCACGGGAATATAACCCTAAACTGCAGTCACAAATATTTCCATTTGTCTTACTGCAAAGGTTTGCATCATGTGGCCACAATTCCCACAAGTACATCCAACACATTATAACAACATCCGAATCACCTCACCTCATCCCTATACCCTCTTTAAAATGCTGATTTCAGGAAAAGAGGGGGAAAAAAATCCTACTAGCAGGAGCTGAGAATGGAAGGGCAAATAAAACCTTGGCACAGAGAGTAATATGGAACAGTACAGAATCTCTGCAGAGGAAGAGGTATCTGAGTAGAAAATGAGGCATTCAAAAAAATCCTTAGCATGGGTGGGAACAAGAAGGACAGAGTATCAATATTGCACCAACAGGACTTCTGGGGAATGGAGGAAGATGGAAGAAGTCACACACAAAGTTTCAGACAAAAATACACAAGGAGTTATCAAATATGCAAGGACTCATCAAATATGCAAGGACTCCTGGGTGCTGTTAGGACTTCACATTATAGAAGCAACAAAGAGCAGGCAGGCTTTGGAGCCAACTGCTGAACACAACCCTGAACTGCACTGCTGATTACACTTCCCTCATATTCTTTTACCTGAAGACTGAAGGGAGTGGGTATATTCCTTTTATTTCCAAGTAATAAATTCTGTGATTTGGAATCTGTTTATTCAAGCAGAAATATCTTTAAATGGCTTTCTAAAAGCCCATTTTCTTACACATTAGTTGCACACTGACACAGAAGTCCCAGTGATTTCAGTGACCCAACATACTTATTACGCTTCAGCCTGGTTACTGCTGCAAAAACAGCATTGTGGGAATACAGCCAAAATAATTTCTTTCTAATGGGGTATCAGTATTAGGTTTCACGTTCTCAGCAATGACTCCTGAAAGCAAAGGAGTTCCAAGTGCTAAAATTCTGAAGACAACTGTCCCTCCCAGCTCCAGAACAAACCCAAATGCCGCTGGAAAGCTGACACTGCCCTGGAAGCCAGAAGGTCACCCTTCTTATCAAAAAATGTCAAATCAGGTCCTGAGACACACAGCTCAGGAAAGCTCCATTTCTATAGAGACAAAATAGGTTCTGCTGTGAATGAACTACAGGAACCACACACATGTTGCATAAGGAGGCAAGAGAGTGTTTGTCCAGTCGAGGAAAAACTTCTGATAGTGTTCTCACTGTAAAGCTCAGGGCCTTTCTGCAGCAGAGAAAGCTCAGGAGGCCAAGTGGCATAGGAACACTGTAAGTAGTTGTTGCTGCAGTACATTGAGCAGCACATACATAGCCCAAAAGCAGCACAGGAGGTGAAGAAAAAGGCATTCAGATTAATTAACAAGCTTGATAAGGTTTTCATCTCCCTTTGCTTATTAATTCATCCAGCTCTTACAAAGATTAAAGTGTTTCAGAGTGCTTATCAGAATGGCACCAAGTTCTGACACCACAGATGGCAGGAGATCTGCAGGCACGTTTAACAAAGGGGCAGTTGAAAGAGGGTACGTTCACACACTACTTTGCTCTGGGATGTCACTATAGTAACCTGCAGTAAAAGAACTTTTGCCAATGATTCACTAGCAAACTCCATGTGCAAACATTACCAAAGACACTGCAAAACAAACAGCCCTCACAGATGAACACTGTTACAAGTGGCATTGCTCGACAGAGCAGAAGAATGAAGTAAAGAAAATTAAAGCTTTATGGCTTAACATCAGGCATGTTGCTTCCCTTCTAAACCTTGGATTTATCCTCCAAAAAGGCAGTAAAAGAGTCTGAAATCCATCAGTAAATCCCAACAAAGCACATTCAAAGAACTGAGATCAGAAAGGAGGGTGATGGCCTGACTCCACTGTCCTCTCTACAACCATTATCAAGCTTGTATTTAAACACAAGTGGAAGGGATGCCCAGGTGAAAGCTGATCACCAAACCATGCTGATCAGCAGGACTAACATGCTGTAGTTGTGCCAAACTTCAGGATTTTGAAACACTACAATTAATGAAGCTGCAGCAAGCACCAGAAACTGTCCTGCTCCAAAGCTAAGGTCAAGTTTCAAAGTGGCAGTAATAATAAAATTCAGGTAGATAATGTTTTCATCATATGAGAAGCAAAATGCTCATAATTGTTGACGATATGTTAATTAAACTTGTTTGATAGAACCAAAGCCTGCTACAGCTATTAACAAGAGAATCGGATGAGTAAGAGGATGAATCATTAAGCAATTAATGAAGCTGAAGAGAAAGATGCAAATAAGGTAGTGAGAATACTGATGGTGTGGCAAACTACCATTTCCAGTTCTTGCATCAGGAATGGAACTCTTAAACAGGTTTCAGTTGGGGAGGAGCAGTGAGTTATGCTAGAACAGGGACCACGAAATGCAGACTTCTGGGGTATATTCTGCAGAAGATCAGTCTCAACTGAAGAGATTAAGGCAACAAAGTACATGCAGAAAGAAGGCACTGGAAGCCTGTCAACATGGACTGAAGCCCCTGCCCCAAAAATCCCAACCTGAAGACAATCCTGAACCCCAAAGGAGACTGAAATCACTTCACTAGATGACTGGCTAGCATTTGACCCACAGCACGGTGATAAAATTTGTTAGAAATAATTATAAACTTAATACCACCCAGTGAATGTTTCCTGTTATTAAAGGAATCATCTGTGCTAAATGCATCAGAACAATTAAGAAATAAAGCCTCAGTAATAAAAACAATTCAAACTCCTTTGTGAGGCACATTTATGCCATTTACCTCTAGGTAAATGCAATTGTCTGGATTCCTTATCCAGGCAACAGAGAGGTGAGCTCTTCTCACAACTCTCCAGGCTCCTGGAAATAACCACTTCTAAGAACAGGTCTAATGACCCCTATAAATAATGCTTTTTGAAGAGGAGCTTTCTCCAACAAAATGTTGAAGATCACCATTTTAACTAGCACAGCTCAGAAGAAAGAGCAGTGTTACACCTTTAAGTTTTCCATGCTGCAGTAGACCTCTGCACAACGAAACAGGGAAGAAAAAAAATCTTGCTCCTCGAGCAGAGGACAACCAAGAAACAAAGCATTATCTTCTCTGACCTATTCCTCCAGTTTCCCTATTGGCTTCACAAAAGGGGCACAGCAGGGAGAACAGTATTTCCCTGTGTCTTTTCGAGGCAGCGTTTGCAGCTTGCCAAAGCGCTTTGAGATTCTCAGATAAAATACTGTAAATAGAATGTATTAATTTACATTTACAGATGTACAGCTAAAATTCACGTTTTACATCAATACATTTTGGAGACTAAAGATTGTATGGAGCAGTTCATTCTTCCCTTTCTGTTCTTAGCCCTTCTGATATCACTTAGATCAAAGCAAAAGAGAGAAAAGCCACACAAAATTGGATGTCTCAGCCTCCATGACTTCAGATGTCCTAATCCCAAAAAGCACCAGTTACACAATCAGAGTGTCATCAAAAAGAAGCAAGTACACAGGATGCCTGTAAGATTAGTAAAACCAGAATATGACTTCCACAACAGCCTGAAGGGTATGTTTGGGTACACACTAGAAGGAGAAAGAGACTGAGACTACACCTGCATGAAGAAAGGTCTCCAAGCCCTGCATTCACATTGGAGGGTGGCAGAACGAGGCATGTGAGAAGGTGGAATCTCTTTGTGCATTCAGGCTGCTGCTGCTGCTTTAACACCTCTCCCACTGACAGAGACAGTGCTACAGAAAACAACTAAACCATTTTTTTCAGTAATTCCTAAATGCAGAACCTAACTGGTTTTATACTTTTTCCTTTCACCGGGAAAGCACATTAGTGCTTTTCAACCAAAGGGTTGCACCACAAAACCCTATACACAGACATTTGGTTCAGTCACATCAACTACAAATGTCTGTCCCAAAACCAGGGTTATTCTTGGAAGAGGCACATAAAAGTTTGTCCAATCTAGGACAGAGGTGTTTTTTCTAAGATGTTGGTTTAGGACTTGATAACCTCACATCAATTACCTGTATGACTCTCCACGCTTCCGTTACCTGCATTAATAAATTTGGGGCACAGCCTCAAGTTAAAAAATACCAACTCTAATGCTTCACACAGAGCTGTTATTTTTCATTGTGTAACATGTATGTGACCCTTGAAGACAACTTCTATTCTTTTTCTTATTATTTTCCTCCTCTCTCCTACATTTTCTTATTAACATCACAACAAGAGTCCTATCAATGGAAGACAGCCAGAGATGAAAAAAAAAGATAAAACTGTTTAAGTCTGATATCCTTTGGGGTCTCTCCCTGCCAACAATTCTACACCAGCTACTGCTGGAATAGGTTTCAGTCAATCAGCTGATTTGCTTCTGCATAGGTCTTGTGACAGCCTACATCAAGTAATTTATTTTCGGGGTGACAAGTGAATCATTATGGTTCAAGCCTTGAAACAGGAATGGGCTCAGTAACACGATAAGGACAAATCAATAACATTGATATTTAGATCCCTGCACTGTGTATTGCTATTACAAGCCAAGAAAATAATCTTCTTCTAGGTATGCATGCACTACCAGACCTCATACTATGTATGCCAGACCTCGTACTGAAACTTGAGTAGAAATAATCCAAAAGCTTAGAAATACTCAATTGTTGCCACATTTGGAGGTATTAACAGCAAAAAAGCAGCAGAAATGTTCATGCAGCATTTAATAAATCACATACACAACTGCTACTTTTCCTGATACGCGTGAAAGGAGATTGAAGGAGGAGGAAAATCTGATCCCCATTTCATCAATTAAACAATATGTAAGTTAAGGTATAACACTCACAGAATCAGCCATGACTGAAATCAGAGCCAGAGACAAAAAGAGTCAGAGACATGGGTAGTGACAGAAATCTTTTCCTGAAGCAGGGAGGTAAGTTTTTTATTTTATTGTATTCTCTAGACAGGAACAACAATTACCTTGCTGAGGTACAGTGCTGAGGGATAAGACACCACTCCAGACAGCCATTACTGAATGAGCACCACAGCCTTTCAAACACAAAGCCCTACCTACATATGTTATAATCCAAGAGCAGCAGCAGGACTACCAGGCTCTCTTGTCTGCAATATCCGTTTGCATCTGCAGTCTAAATTACATTGCCTTTTGCTTTATGAGCTTATCACGTTGTGAATTCATGTTTAATTTGAGGTCCAGTGTCCCTCTGCAGAGTAAGAGCATCCACAGAAAGCAATACTGTTGAAAAACTGCATGACAAGAAATCTATTTGGCTTCACTCTGAATATTACACCTCATTTTTAGAAAATTCACCTGAGAGATATTGACATATTTCAAAGCAAAAAAGAAACCCTCTATTTTCAGAAGAAATAAGGGACTGTCTTGCAAGTTAAATATATAAAAATTACTTTTGTCTAAAGTAGCAGAACAGATGGTAGAAGTTCATACATATTTAAAAGGAGACAGCATAAAAGAGTAGAGGAGTTATTGGGGATAATACACAGGGGAACATAGCTGGGAGTGAAAGTTGAAAAGAGAAAGGGCAGAGCAGACTAGAAGTTCTGCATTATAGCAACTGTTGATTGGCTATGCAGAGGAAATGCAATAGAAAACATTTTATTAAAATTTTTGTTTTAAAATGCATATACCTGCATTATATATTAAGAATAATATGTCTTTATATACAATATATACTCTGTATAGTATATATTTTAATATATTATTTTTTACAGAGAGAGAAATTTGTATATAAAAAAAATTACACTGGAGAACAACCATGCATTGGTGATCCACTGCTGACAAGAATTAAGACAGGCAGATATCACTGAGCAGTTAATTAGCTACCCTTTTGTTCGTGACCGTGAACTTGCCAGCAAGCCCCCAACTCCTAGCCCATATAAAAATAAAAAATTAGAAGTTAAGTAACGGTCACTTCAGGATGGGAATGTTACACAGGATGAAGGAAGTGAGCAACATGACAGCACAACATCCTAAGCAGGAAAGCCCCACAGGGAAAGTCCTCTGCTGCCCATGGAGGAAATACCCTGTGCCCCACAGTGGAAGGTCAGCATGTGGAACCAGCCTCAACACTCATAAGCAGCAGTGCAAGCACAGAGGGAGGAGCTGCTTTGTTCCAGCCAGCTCTGAAATACCAAGGCTATTGTGTTTTCTTCCACAGGGCACCTATTTTATCAGTATCAAGAGTGGTCAGCATTAGCAAAAACCAAAAGGAATTCAAGCATCAGCTGAAGGTTGGTTATACTGGTATCCTAATTTAATAGTTCTCTGACGTGTTTCTTCAACTATGTCCCTCATTATGCAAATAAAGCAAATATATAATAGTGGCAGGCCATGGAAACTGCTACACCAGTCCCTCTACAATGAGATAGGAAACAAAACAATACAAAAAGATACTTACTAGTTGGGTATATACACTTGTTTTAGCTTGCTTTCTGCTTCTGCTGCTTTCAATCGTTTCTTTACATAGAAAGAACAGAAAAAAGAAAACAGAATTAAAAAAAAAAATAAAAGCTATTTTACCCAAGAGTCAAGTGATACACTTATAAAAACTTTAGCAGTTCTTAAGACGTTTACCTTTTACTGACCAGCTACCACTAAACCTTTTTCCAACAAGAAAATATCCACCCAAGACAATTGTGGGCATCAAATAACTATGTACACAGCTTTTCAAAAAAGTCAGAGATACCAAGCTACTATTAATAAGGACAAACTTTTCATTCGCATTCACTTCAACACAAATTGCTCCCCCCACAACCGTTTTTTTAACTTCATATTTCCCCTGCAGAGGAAGATCTGACACATCAGTCAGTGTTGATTCTCCATGATAACATTCAGTAATTGGACAGTAAAGGATATAGCAATGCACCCTCTCCATCATAGTTCCTGAACAGGTGCAGCAATTCAAAGAGTTTCAAGGAAGACTTTTGTGTTGATACCTCTGAACTTCTGAGGCTTAACTGACACAGAAGATTTTATTTAAGCATTAAGAAGGCCAGGAGCTCCTTTTATAACTCAAACCTTCACCATTTAAAAAGTAAGAGACACACTGAGGTTCAAGTTTGCTCTTTATTACATCTGCAAAATAAATTTAGGGTGAGCCTCTGAAGGTTTCTAGTCCTACTCTCTGTTCAAAGCTGGTAACAGTGGCCTGCATAAAGCCACAACAATGTTTTCCAGGCAAACAAGCAGCACTGTGATATTCCAGACAAACAGGTTAGTTTAGCATTTGCTAAGCAGCAGCCTCAAGGCACAGTCTAGGAAAATAATTGTAAAGCTGAAGTCAGTATCTTCAGAGAAGCAGGAAGTGCCAGAAAATGTAATAACATCGAAGAGTGTGTCACTGAGGAAATGGACAAACATAAAAATCCTTCTTACAGAGACACCTTGGACACACATAAAAATGATGAAGTAAATGTTTCCTGTGAGCATAAAGCTTTGATCAGGACAGTTTTGAACAACAGTTTTTCCATTTGATAGTCTGACAGCTCCTCACCAAAGTTCTCCAGGCTCCTAAAGAATTCCTCTCTTCCCTTTTCCTGCAAATAATAGTCGACCTATCTTAGAAATCAAAGAATTAAGTTGTCAGACAACAGAGCAAGGACCGAGAAAACACAACTTCTGGAAGTTTTCCTGGGACTACGAGTACACCTTCAGAGAGCTGCACTCTCTCTGGCTGACTCCCTTCTGCTGGTGTAGGCCAGTTTCCAAGATGCCTTCTGTTAAACCTCACCTAGGACAGGAACTGCTGCCTGAAAACCAGCCTCAAGAAAACCTTAATGAAGACTTTGTGGAGACAGTCCTTATCAATCCTACAGACTTGGAGGAACCAATAAGAAACATTTTGCTGGCAATCAGTAATGGAACTAAAGAGTTCTTCCAAACTACACATTCAAGTTGAACGTTTTCAAGCTACCCTACCTGAGCATTTTTATGTAAGAAACAAAAGCACCCAATGAGAGGCCTCAAAAAGTGCTGTGATAATGGTTCTCCAAACAGCATCAGAAATCCTCCTCTACCTTCCAGAGAGACATACACAAAAAACCCCATCCTTT
The DNA here is from genome assembly GCF_009829145.1 of Chiroxiphia lanceolata. Lineage (NCBI taxonomy): Eukaryota > Metazoa > Chordata > Aves > Passeriformes > Pipridae > Chiroxiphia > Chiroxiphia lanceolata. The sequence goes on from NC_045645.1 coordinate 24,714,694, forward strand.
AACAAAACGCATGCTCAGGTGCCTTTCTGCTCAGGAACTGGGGGTTGTTCCACCCACAGCCTCAACTGAAAAGGAGGACTTGATGCTCCAGGCACAGACTGCTGTGGGCAGTTACATAGCAGATGAACAGCCATGGAGCTCATAGTCTCCCCAGGAAATGCATGGAAACCCGACATCAGATAATGATTAACAGCTTAAAATACTGCTTGATGAACAGTACAAGAAACCGATTTCCTTAAGACCTAAGCAATAAATTCAGAAAACTTACACTAGCAGAGAACTGCTGGTTTTTTAAATTTCTAGACTGAGAGGAAAAGCTGCAGTTTTCTTGACAATATCTCCCATTATGTTAAGACAGTGTTGGAAATATATGAATGCAAGAGCTTCACCCAAGCACTCATTCAGCAGCATTATCAGCAGCTGAAATATTCTACTGTCCACAATGTAAAGTCATTTGCCTTGGGGACATGGTTAATTCAGGGTATTAAGCAGCATTCTTCTAAACAGGTGATGAATGTTAACCTCATACCACAGATTTCCTTTGTTACTGATGACCCTGGCATGAGCTCTGAACTAACAACTGCCATAGATCACTGGACCTTGCATCACCCTCCTCTCCTGCAGCTGCCCAGGGATCAGCACAGTGTACAACATGCAGCATACACCCTTACTACAAATAGTACACAAGGAAAATTGAAGGTTTCCAGAAGGTACCACAATGTCCTGGATAAGAAGAGGTTTTGCACTAAGTACCTGCAGCTGTGGGCAATCGATAGACCAGATATGATGAGTTTCCTATTTCCTGACAGTGGCCAATTCCAGAAGGTACAAAAGAAGGGGGCCTGAAATGCAGTCATGCACAATTTCAGAATAATCCCTTCCCTGAGAGAGTGCTTTGCTAGGTCCTTTGCCAGTTATTAATTGATCTGTGCCTGAAGCATATTTACACTATAAATTCTTAATGCTGTCTGATGTAGTTATGAATGTCCTCACCCACAGGAAAAACCCTAAACATTTGTAACTTTTTCTAGTAGTTTGGCCTAAAATAAATCTTTTCTCTTTCAGTTATTTATATACACACATCTTAAGAGGATATACTTATTTACCTCATCATATTTTCCCCATCTATAAAAGGAAGATATTACCAACTTGTCTATCCCCTGGGGACCAAGGGATTAAAGTACTAAGCACTGTACATTCAAGTTGGTGCAAACATCTGTCCTTTATATATCCTCTCCCAAGATTTGATATCTTTCACTCTATCCACTGGGCTTGAAAGAGTTTTATAACACATGACGTATAAGAGCAAATGTTTGTGGTCCTTTTCTAAAGAGTGAACCATTTATAAAGAGGAAATAACAGAAGAAAACCAGGAACATTGGGGATACTTCAATACTCACAGTGCAAGAGTTGGGGTGGTAGACAGCACAGAGATGCCTCAAACATCCTCAAATATTAAACCTTTATTATTTTATGATAGGGAAAATAAATTGCATTTTCTGGATTTAGAGGAGAACTTTCACACTGCTTATTCTTTTTCAAACCTCTGAACAGAAAAATGTTGTATATACAAGGGCAGATGGGGAGATGGGACAGAAAAGGGAGTTAGTCTGTGATGCACTTGGGAGAAATGTTTCCAGCTGCTTGTGCTCCACCAACACATCTCAGAACTAAGGGGTGGTACCTACAGTTTCTGGCAGTTTTGGCAAGCAAGTGACAGAGTTCCACAATACTGCAGTTTTAACAGGAGTTGTTTGGGGATAAAATATCCTACGTATGTGGAAAAACATTTCATTGATGTTATTTCTACATTGCTACACACAGGACTTTATGAAGGCTGGTACATTAAGACATCACTCACAGCCCTCAGCTAGGTACAAAGCAGGCTTGGTTTCCTTAATAAAGATGTTTCCTATCTGCAGCAAGACTGTCCCAGAGCTCCCCACCTCACTGAGTCAAACATAAGGGCACTTCCACTTTCTCCATTATCTTCCCAATACTATACATACCTTAAAACCGATTTTCTCTGACTACTCCTCCTACACTTTTCTAATGGCGCTTCCACATAAGAAACAGAACAGTGGAAACTCATAGTATTTGACCTTCCTCTTGAAGTTACCTGCTCCTCAGACACAAATAAAATGCAAGTAGTAAAGCCTTTCACTCTCAGAAAGCATATGACTAATTCAAATAGTCATCTACCACCTCCATGTCAGAGTTCTTCTCAACCTATGAAAAGTTTAACGTTTTTAAAGTTTTTAGGACTTCCCCTCACGATATGCAAAACAGTAGAAGCACTTACAAATATCTAAAAAATAAAAATCACCCTGGAATTCACCACTAGGTAAGAACTCAACCTCTACATTGAAGGAAAATGTAGCCAGACATCACATCAACTCGGAGAGCTTTCAAAGCACTGAAGGAAGCCAACAAACAGCAGATAAATTGGTCAATGCCATTTCAAATCTTTCTGAGTCAGAAATATATTATCTTGTGAATTAACACAGGAAATCTGTCCCAGGAAAAGAATGTATTCAAAGGGGACCCGAGATACTGAATTTGGAATGCATCATACTCATTTTCTTCAGAACAATTCTGAAAGGGTGTCTTTGACAGGACAGCTCTTGGGACCACTTTGGACAGGCGTTCAGGAGCCTACATTAAACCACAAATTCTGTGTTGACACTGCAGTAGAATTACTCCTTCTAGCAGTTCTGTTCTTGGAGGGTCAGTCCTTCCCTTGAAATGACTGAACTCCTGATTATACTAGTAATCTTCAAAAGTATGGGCTAAAATAAAAATTACTGGATCAGAGATCTAAGTGTATGCTCCAAAAGAAGTCAATTTGCACATATCTCAATATTGTGAGTGTCCTACTCACAAGATAAGGAAGCGCTGCATTAAGCCTTTCCATCTTAGGTACACCAAGCATGAGTACACTTTATTGTTTAGTTCTCAGAACGGGCCTTCTGTTGAAGGCAACTCAAAATGTCCCTTCCTCAGGGGCAAGAAACAGATAGATTCTACTTCAGGATTATAGCAGTGCTTTCTCATGCCAAGAAACTGTCAAGGGAAAGACAGAAGGATGTAAACAGCTCCCAAGTAACTGTTGCTTTTTCATCCAAGCAGGCAATTGGTTGGTGAGAAAAATCTTTATTCCTATGTTTTGTAACTCACAGAAACAGACAATTTAAATGGACTTTTAGTCGTCATTCAAAGATTCTACAAGAATAAGCAAGTTATCAATACTTTTATTAAAGACAATAACATACAGACTTAAAATATAATTTAATCATCTTCTTGGAAAGAGGGAAGTGGAAGTGTAACTTGGGATACACACTTTTCATATCCTTACTTTGCATATTTTCAATATCTTATGTACACAAATGCTATTAGCCCCCAAACCATTTTGTGGTAATAGACCAAGGAAAGATTCTGCATAGATCAAACATGATGAAGAAACAGATGGAATAAGTGGCAACAGATGTGCTTTGCCAAAGACTTTGCACTCATCAAGTAGAATATAAATGTAATACACCATTATTTCAACTACAATTTCCTATGCTTTCTTTGTGGTTACATATTGATAGCCCTTTCAAGTTTTTCATAAATGTTTCACAGTATTATTTGCTCGTACAAGCCAGGAATTTGAGATGAGGTCTTCGGCTCAGTTCAGATTTAATTGATGTGGTATCTCTGCACTGCAATTTCAACCAGTTCAGCTTACACTCACTCATACTGTCTCCGAAGTGCAGAGTCTCTAATTGGAAGTTTTCCCCAAATCCCACTCCCTGGTAGACTCCTGGGTAGTACATGTAAGGTACCATATAACCATGACAGAAAACCCAGTGCACAGGAATAGAGCAAAACAGTGCAAGAAAATGTAAGTTTGTTGTGTTTTTTAACTGCTGCAAGAACAAATAATCAAAGTATTTTGCACAACTATCCCTTCTGCAGTTTTCCTTACGTAATGACAAACTTTATGGAAGTGGAAAAAGCAATGGGGAAGGAAAGACCATGCCTTCATTTCTCCAGAACCATTTTTCCCCACCAGCTTCCATCACCATCCCACTTTCTTACCTTCCTTGTCAGAAGGAAAAGTTTCAGTCAAAGAATGAACTTGGGAAAATATTGGAATGAGGATGCCATTAATAATTTTATTAAAAGTAAAGTCTTTTTTTTTGTATCAGTTATGTTTCTTGTTTGTCCTGAGGACCCCTCTATTATTTAAACAGTGTCCTGACCAGAAAGAAAATGGTAAAAAAATCACATTACAGATTAAGGTGCCCAAATATTAGCACATGGCAAACATTGGTCAATGCCTCAGGCATCTAGTCTTTACCCCAGGCTGAATTTCCAAGGAAGCATGTTAAGGCAAGGTATTTTCATTAACTCCACTTTTTCTGATACTTCAAATAGATGCCTCAGCATTTTAAATTTCTCCCTTCTTTTACTTGATTTTCCTATTAAATATTGTAAGTAGTTTTCAGCAACTGACACTCTGCAACATTTTGCATGTTGCTTCAATTGTGCTTGCTTTATTTCAGGAACCAACCAGCCTTCATATTCAAACACATAGAGATAAAAATGATTGTAAACACCAGTCAAAGTTGATTCTCAAGTATAACATGTCTGGGAATTTGAGCCATCAACACTTCCCAGACAAACACTTCATTTGCAGAGCTTACATGGGGGAGTCTCATGCATCTGCCACCAGTCATTGGCAGGAGCAGCGGAGAATCAGCGTGGGTGCCTCTTGTACAGCAGCTGACTCCCCCCAAAAAGTCAATGAAGTTAATGCTGACCTTGAACTCTACAGGCAGAAAGTAACTGCACTGCCTTCCTCTGCTGAATTCCAAAACAGACATTGGAAAGCTCCAAACAAACAGGGTAGCAGCAAACATGAAAACAATGTACTCCTGCCACTGCTACCTGTTTGTAACTACAGAGCAGCTGATGAGTTTAGTGACAGGAGATCTTTCCGATCATAACAGAACCCACCTAATGGAAAGGCTGAACCCCAAGAGGGAGAATAAAGCAACAAGGCTCAGTTTCACAGGCAAGAAAAGCAGCTTTGGTTAGAATGAAAGAGGTGATTCTGACTCTCTTACCTGCTGAACGTATCTGTCTGTAGTTTTCCACATATAGTAATATTCTATTATGCTTGTTAAGGACTTCCATGGGAGCTAGGGACACAAAGGAAAAGCAGCAGTCATCGAAGGGAGCTGGCACACAGACTCACAGATTCACAGGATTCCTCTCACTGACAGTATGTAGCAGAATCTTGCAACTACTAACCCTCCTCACGAAAAAAAAAAAATAGAAGACAAGTCAGTGTCTGAATCTCCCAAGGACATTACATGCACATGGGACACAGGTTAAATTAAATGCTCTTTCAGAAACATAGTTTTCAGAGTAGAACTGGAGCAGGTTACAGGTAGATCTTCATGGTGCATTGGCTCCACAGTAAACCATTCAAGAGAGACACAATGTGGAAGGGAGCCCACAGGCTCAGACTCTCTCTGGGAAGGAGAGATTCAAGCAAGAGTCACAACTACAGTATCCCAGTTCCAACTGACTTGGTTTCAATGGAGCTGGCCTATTAAAAAAAAAAAAAAAAAAAACAAAAAACCACCAAAACACAAAACCAAAACAAACTACTAACAGAATCGTGCTCTGCCAGCTCTATTCTCTGCGTGAGAAGCACGAGGATTTCAGCAGGACCACAGAGTGTTGTGCTGTTTTCAAGTCCCTCTGTCTAAAAGATTAGAGCATTGGACAAGCAACAGTGAAACTACTTATTTTGTTCCAGAGGAGTCAATCAGCGACACAGAGAAACTTGGCTCTCCTTACAGTGCTCCATTCAATCCACGGGCTGAGCACCTAGCATGGAGCTCTGGCCAAACTACAGGACACTTCCCTGGGATGTGCAGGATTCCATTTGAACACTTTCAAAGGCCCTTTCTGAAATCACATTGTGAGAGTGACTACATTTTCATATTTCAGAAGGCCCAGTACTTACTCTCCTTCAAACACAAATTAATCTAGAGCAGCTCGGCTGTCACAACACTTTCCTAAATCCTCCCTCAGCTGTAGTGGAGCAGATGATTCTAAATTAACATCTCTAAAGGAAAAGCAATCATCTGTGATTTGAAATTCTGACTGTACAACAGGCTGTCATCAGTATGAGGTCTGCCTTTCCCCACTTTACAGCAAGACACATGCTCTAGTTCAAAGCCCTCTTCTTTAACACGAGGAAAAACACCACAGTTTAGACAAGCTGCAAACCAGCTCTGTCACTGATCAGAACCGGTCACCACGGGGGCCCTTGCTTTATATACTTACAAAATCTTGCTGAATGTCAGTGAAATCTTTTCCATATTTTTCTAGTGCTTCCTCGAAGAGGTTTGCCTCTGAAGCAGACCACTCCTCCATCTCATCTCTGCACAGGACCGGCCCACCTTGTGGCACAAGCGCAGAGATTGCCTTGGAAATGTCGTAGACATTTTTGTGCAAAGTGTCCATAGCATGGAACTACACGGTCGCAAAGGAGAAAGAGAAATGTAAGGACAAGCATCTGGGGAGGGGAAATGCTTAGCAGTGAAACAGCAATGACAAATGCTGCACCAAGATTTGAGAGTGCAGTATTCTATAACCCAAACAAAGTCAGTGAAAACTGTTCCAACCTCAGACTCACTGCAATTGTCAGCGTACAAGTCTAACATTCACTAGCAATAGTGGGGGGTGTGGAATACAAGCCCTTGTCTATCAATAATTCCTACTCAGCACCACTACTGCAGCAATACTGTTAGTTAGGGACAGACCCACTCCCCCAAAGACTGAGCAGCCCTGTTAACTACCATTCCACACATGGGGTATGAAGATAGAGGTCCAAGGGCATGTTTTCTCATAGACTGGGCCATGCACCTTCGTCATATGATCCACAAAAATTGCTTATATGAAAAATAAGAGTTGCAACATGCACATACGGTTCCCCCCAAAGGCCAGAAGCCCCAAAAAAGATTTAAGTTGCACATCACAGCTGAGTAGGAAAAAAGAATGACTCTCGGGAGCAATTACTCCTCAGAAAGCTGAGCAACTTGTGATTTACAAGGGCTGAGAACAAGCTGCGAGGGAGGAATTGATATGAGTAAATGCATAAAAGTTCAAGTTTTCTCTTTCCTCGATCTGCTCAGCAACATTTATGATTATAAAATGTTAACAACAATACCACTCCTCGGGTATTCTAAAATGGAGCTCAAAGAGAACAACTGGATCCACTGGCATTTCTTATCTGAGCACAAGCTTTTCCCCTAGACAATCTTGCCCAAGGATGCCAGTGACAGTCTGGTGTTGGGGAAATGATGAGGAGTGGCACTCTGGCACTGTAACATTACAGACAGGCAGACAATCAATTGCATTCTTCTCAAGGCAGCTACCAAGCCCATGCGAGAGACAGGCTGCAAAGCATGTCATCAGAATATTTTAATAAAACTAAAAAACAACAATAAAAAACCCTCACAGAACTATCCATGACGGATCACAGGAGGCCCAAGGCCAGAAAAAGTTACTTCATCTGTAACTAAAGGATTCCTTTACAAAGACAAGGCCTGCTTCACAGCAGGCCACAATTACAATCCATCTGCCCCTCTCTCTTTGCCAACTGTTGTTGCTGAGGTGAATATTTTGCCTCTCACAAACTTAAGGTCCTCTTAAAAAAATCTCACCAGCGTGATGTCCCTGGAGGCTGCTGCAGCACTCATGTGCAAACTTGGCTGTCTGACAGAACTACTGCAATCCAGCGCTCGGGCAAACGTACCAACAGACCTGAAAGAAATTAAACACAGCACTAACTTTGCATGCAAACCCAGCACAAATATAAACACCCAGCCAACACTTTCTCAGTTACAAGAGGATGTGATTTGTTGCTCATTCTGAGCCAGAGACCGTTCTCTTCAATGTGGTTTGTTATTATCAACGCTTTACTTAATTCATATGACCACAGAGGCTTAGGCATAGGAAACAGAGAAAGACTGAAGGATGACCAACACGGAGTTCTGACCTGTTCTCTTATCCCTTACCTCTCAACAGACTTAAGCTATAAAAGGAACTGAGCACAAGCAAGCTTTATGAATGGCAATAGTCTCTTCCACAATCACAAGAGCAGTGCTGCATTGTCTGAAGGTATAGAGACAGATGCCAAGACCACGCAGGAAAAATGCAGTAATGCAAACATTTTTCTAAAGGTTTCAGTGACATTAAAAACAATATTTATTTTACAACTTAATATTATATAATATTTATTATAAAGCCTGTATAAGAACACAGCAATTCTCAAATACTTCACAATACCAGTCATTTCTGCATCTGAGGCTACAATCCCCACGCTCTTCATCTTATTCCTAAAGAAATTAGTTGAAGGAACCTTTAACATAAACATCAGTTCTCGAAATTCCTACTCCCCTGCCTGCTTGCTACATCACATGGGTGAAACATCTGTCCTCCTGCACAAGGGAACTGGAGCTGAACTCCTCTGAGCAACTACAACAACAAAAAGAAGGTGGGTCAGGCTTTTCCCCCTCCACTCAGATCACTTCCCAAAATTAGCTGAGCCCACAGAGGAACACACTAGTGCCAAGCAGTGCAGGAATAGGAAAGGTAAATGTTTAAGCACTAGTTGTCATCAAACATCTAATTTTGGCCAAAATCCAAAGCAGCCTCCCCCATCCCAGTGTCTGTGGCGATTCACACTTCGCCCTCTCCTCAGCCTCCCAGTCACTATCCCTATCCCTGCTTCCCAACTCCCCCATCCCCAGCTTTAGCTGAACTGATACTTGTGTGTGTGTGTGTGTGTGTGTGTGTGTGAACTAATTATAAACTGGAATGCTTTGCTGATTCTGGACAGAAGGAATTTTTTCAGTGCTTCTCATTAGAGCGGCTGTACTGGCAAACCCAGTGGGCAGCACTGAACAGACAGAAAGAACCACTAAAACCACCAGAAGCCTACACAAGGTGGAAAACCCCACCATAAAGGAGCTCTACAGTCACTCCAAACCAACCCACATGAAAACAAGAGGGGGAAAAAAGAAAGAACCAGAAGGCTGACAGATCCAAAGTTCATCCAAAAAGGCTTAACTCTGTTTTCCAGGGCTAAAGCCCTTGGCTGCAGCAGGCACCTAAACCACACAGAATGTGAAGTGTGTTACCTGTTTATTTTTTTCTCCAAATTATTCAGTCACCAATTGCTATGATGGCCTAAAATTTAATGTAGTCTTCTGTTTATATAAATACATAACAATGAATTAGTTCAAGAACCTTTTAAAAACGGAAAGTTGATGAAGAAAGATTGCTTCGGGCTTAAATAAAAACATCATCAGTACAGATTTGCAGGGGTCTACTTTATTGTGCCTACCTTTTCAAATCTAGGCCTTAGAAAGCATCCTTGCTCCATCAAAAGCATTTACTAGAATTCTTAGCAAACTGTTAATGGATGTCAAAATGTCATTGAATTTGAAAAATGCAGAAAATGGACCGAGCAAACAACTGCCAAGAATTTAGCTCACTAAGTCTGCTGCATGCTGGCCAAAGCATTTGAAAAACTTTACCAATATCAGGATCATTTTTACATGCCATTTGCTCTTCCTGAGCAAATGAAGCTGATTAAGTTGTAAATCTGAGAAGCTGTTCCTAAAGTCATGCAATTCCCAGGAAGGCATGTAAAATGTTCATCTTTCAAAATGGAGCAAGTGAATCAAGCAACCAAAACTTGCATTCATACGAATAAAGAACTTAAAGTGCCTGGAAGAGTTACTGACATTTACTTCTCCAAAAGAGAGGTAAAAGCTTCTTACCGTGCTACCACCAGGAACTGGTCTATCTGCTTGTCTACTAGTGGGTTAAAGGCTTCCCAAACTTTTGTTTCAAGTTTTGACTGATCTCTTCCATCATCCTCACCTGGTTGAAAAACAAATCAGAAATGCTTAGCATGGTTCTTTCAAAATAAAAGTACTTTCTAGATTATTTTTTTATCTCACGATAATGTCACTCTCAGCCCATCTCAGTTACTCTGTCTGACAGGTCACTGTGAAAATTTTATTCACTTATTTGTACGTGACAGTTTCATCTTGACAGACACAGCAACACAGCTCGTCTGAATCAGGCAATCAGCTTTTCAATAACTGGTTTCAAAGGACGTGTCATGGCAAACAGTACATCCTTCTCCAAACTAGACAGTTTCTTTACAGTTTCTTTCCTCAGCTCGTCTCTCTTCCTCCTTTATCTTGCAGCAATTTCAGGAGAACAGACACACTCCCAGCTGCTCTGAGCAGGCAAAAAGTAACTGGTTCAACTCACATCAGTGCTTTCTAAGGGGTAAGTCATGGCATCAGACACTCTTGTTTTTATTTTCTAATTCTATACAAACCAAAACACCCTGGAAAAACACAGGAGAAACTTTTTTCTCTTCTTTCTGTTCCCTTTAAAACATCTGGAGATTATCCTCTCTGAAGCCCACGTTGGCCCGCTGAGGGAAGAGGATTCCTTTCAAATTAGTTCATCCTCACTTAGGAGGCTTGCCCAGCTGTTGAATAAATACCAGTTTCATAGACAAATTAAACAAGAGTCCTTCCCCATTTGTTTGCCTGTTCTAGCATGAGACTAACAATATCAGTAAAGCTCCTAAAGACAGCAGAGGCATCTCACTGCTTTCACATCTTGGCCTATTCAGTCTGGATAGGGCCTTTCCAACATGGGTCACAACCCTTGGTCTCTTAGGAGAAGGGTACTGACAGACCTTTCCCCATGCATTGCACAGGGCTCAGGAAAGAACAGTTAAGTGCCAACACTCCCCATCCCTCTCAGTTTCTCCACCCACTTTTGGATCTGTAGGGTGGTGATTTTTTGGATTTGTCTGTGCAGAGACAAATAAATCTAAAGTTAGTTACTGTTTGGTAACTAGTATTGCTTACTGCTGCTACTCCCTTTCCTTGGGCCAGGGTCCTTGTGTCCTACTGCTCCACGACACAGTGGGTGGAAGGTTGAGGTCTCACCACGCACTCCAGCCAGCAAATTCTTCCCTCTGCCTGTTCTGCAGGTGAGAAGTCTAGGCTGGCAGCCAACACTGGGAATGGGAGAGGGCTCCAGGGAAAAGGCACCCGGCAATAATGGGCAGATTGATGAGGGCAGACAGCATTTAATTGGCAGTAATTTGGGAGGGGCTCTCATAGGGAAGCGAGTCTTGATTAAAAACACAAAAGGCTTTTACAGACACGATGGAAATTTGTGCTTCCCATGGAAATTCTGAAATCTCCTAATAAAAAGAGTCCAAACTCTGAGAGAGCCCATTAATTCAATTTATTTCAACAACATTTGTGATTTGGACAAGCGCCCATTCAAAGACAAGTTTGAAACAGAACTAATTGCCTTCAGTGGGCAACAGCCTCAACAAACCCAACCATCCTTGTACACATGGCCTGGCAGTGGGAACCTCCACCTCCCACACCTTGGCAGGCTGCACACATAGAAGTGGCCACATTCAATGAGGACTCTTGACAATTTAAATAAATTACAGAAATTACCCTCTTTTAGTAAGTCTGTTATATCTGCCTGGTATCGGTTTCCAACTCGAATCTCTCCTTTATCAGCGAGCAGAGTCTTTTGTTGAGGATCATATACTAGTGAATAAAAGAAGAAATCCTAAAAATAAAACAAGAGCAAAAAGGTAAACAGTGTTATTAGCTTTTATTTTCAGCTTTACGTATGTACTACCCAGCTCTTATGGTTTAAGTTTGGTTTTATTACCTATATACAGATTTTAAAATTGGGTGAACAAACAATAAATGAACCACCAGCTTTAAAACCCTATTTAAACACTGCCATTTCCTTCTACATTGGAAGTGTAACAGCTCTCCTTAACAGCAGCCCTTCCCTTAACATACAGTCTCTCAAACTGAAGTGAACAAAGATCCTCTTGCACAAGAAAAGTTCAGAAGGGCCAGGAGACAATTTTTAGTCCTATCGGCTGTTTCAGAACACAAAATTGCATTTTCCCATATCCCAAAACAGCAGTACTAGATGCCAGTGACTTATCTGCACAGAAATATTGGTACAAACTGAAGCATAACTTCGAGTGTTACAGCCAGACTAATGCAACCCTATAAAGACATGAAGCCCCAGACCACCTCTGCAGCCTCTGCTGGGCTTGCTCCAGTCTGTCAATGTCTCTCATGCTGGAAGGCCCAAAGTTGGACACAACACTCCAGAAGTAGTCTCACTAGTGATGAAGTGTGGGGATGAATCCCTTTCCTCCATCTGCTGGCTACATTCCTGCTAATATAGACCAGGATGTGCTCAGCTTTTCTTGTCACAGAGATGCACTGATGACCAACTTCTTGCCTGCCACCATCTAAGTTTCAATCATCATGTTTCCTTCTGTTTGTTATTGGGAGAGGGGTAGCAGATTTGGCAGCAGCAGTAATTAGCTGCAGGTGGCAATACATTAATTTGTGGCTTTTGTTCAAGTAGATGAGAAAAAGGCTAAAATAGCTGCTTAGCTTCCGTTACTTGGGTGTGTAAAATTCAAGTTAGAAGACACAGCAGAATGGGAATGTTCTGCCAGGGCAAGGAAAGAAAACAGCCAATATTTTAACTACTTAAAACTGCATAGTATAAGTAATTAAACTTTTCTGCATGGATAAGTACTTAGCTGTAGCTATTGAGTGACACATCAGAGACCAGGTATGCTCCACCAAAGTAAAGTGTGGGATACTAGGCAGGATTAGAGCTCTGGTAGGACATGGTATACTAGACCTTTTGCAACCTCTGTCCACAGCAACATCATCACCAAGGAGGAGAAATGTTTCTGAACAGAAACAGGACATGTGATGTGCCATTTTTCACATTTTGGGTTACTGGCTCATTTTCCCTTTCCCCATATTTCTGTGTCACTAGCAGGCACTCTCTTTAAATACATCTCATTTCATGCTCACCTCATTTTCCCTTTCCCTATATTCGTATGTGTCAACAGCATGCAACAAAAATTAGGACAAAACCAGCATCAGTTTCAAGCCCTGTTCAGCTTTATGAAGAGGTGGCAAAGGAAAAGAGAGTCTCCCAATCTGTCATACAAAATCTCCCCAGCCAAAAAAAAAAAAAAAAATGCTGTGAATTTCCACAGTAACATAGCAAAAATTCTGGAAAGGAACTGAACTTCAACTGGAAGGGTTGTCTGTATTTGGGTTTGGAGTGGGGGGATTTGGTTGCATCCTAAATAAATGATACTTTTGACAAAATTGATTCCTACTCCCACAGGCACCAGGGTCAAATTACATCAACCTCCTGACAGAAGGCAGCTTCAGAGTACATGAAAACTCATTTATATTACAGCTATGTAAAGAAATCTGGGTCTCTTGCTCCCTGACATACACAAAGCTGAAGACATTACAATATTTTGAAAATGCATTATTGCATGAATAAAATGTAAGAAAAGCTTTTTGTCTCACAGGCTTCCAGGTTAAAAATACAGTGTTTTATTTGTTTCAGCTCTAAAATACCTAACTGCAGGACAAAGTAGATGCAGTGCAGCATTAACGCTTTCGAGGCACGTTGCCCAGCAAATATGCAACCCAAACACTGAAGTATAACACAGTGGGCCCCAAGGAAGACCTATTCAACAGGCAATTTCTTTACACAGTCTTTCTTGGTCAGGGAAAGTCATACATTGTGAAGGGGTTTTCTGCCACGGTATTTGACTGTTGGATGCCCTATTGCTTCTCTTTTATTGGTTATCACTGTGAATTTTCTAATATATATAATAAACCCCATCCTTCTCTACCAATCTCAGGTCACCCTGTTGTATCTTATCCAATTTTGTCTCAAATCAAGCAGGTTCAACAAAAGAACTAAAAGCTTCTTCCCAACCAGAACCTCCTCAACAGAGAAAAGATGAAAGTTGGAGGGCTCAAGTGTGAATACAACAGAAACTGCAACCTCCAGAGATAATAAAATACCACTACCATCTTCCCTCATAGATATGAAATTCATTCTTGCAAACTGAGTGGGGTTTCTGAAAACATTAATAAATGTCAGTTTAGTGCCAATGCAAACCATGGTCTAAGAAACAAACCGGATCCTTGTGTACTCGAGAGCACATGTGAACTCTTGATCACCACTATTTGATAAGAACAATTTTTCACAAGGGTTTTACAAGAGTGATGTTCCCAACAAAAGAACAGCTGTTCAAGATGTTCCATGATTATCTGAGCTGTCACAACTGTGTATGCTGAGTCTGCAGTAGTCAAGAAAGAGAAGGGTTTCCCCTTTTAATTTCAGACACCAGAAAACACCCAACATGTTCGGAAAAATTAACATGACCTGCCAACAATTAAAACTGAATCATGACTTTCTACGTCTCCCAGCTGTTAGACACATACATACGCTCAGAGCTTCTCTACCCAAGCCCCTAAGCTACCCAAAGCTACAGCCAAGAACCAAAGCCACTAAGAAATGGCAGAAGAACTAGAAAAAAAAAAAAGACAGGCCCAAAGTGAAAGTACAGTACAGAAATAATGGTTAGCTCATTACAGCTTGCAAACTTACTTTCATGTATTTCATATATTTTAACTAGAGAACATTTTATTTTTAGGGGGGTACCAAAAGGAACAGAAATGCCAGACATCTGCTCAGCAGGCAAATTCACACAAGCGTCTGGATATATTCAGGCAGAGCTGTAAAATAGATGGTACATATAAAATAGTTTCCTGCAGAATAGCGAAATCTAGTGCTTTTGCCATAATTGGCTATGCCCTTCTCTTGATCTCCATGGGAATTTGGTATCTACAGAAAATTCAGGTTTTCCAGTTATTTTCTTTTTTCCTCTTTCTTCCTGTTCCTCACTCCTGCTACAAACCCAGTTTTACCAGGCACAATAAAAAGTCCATGCTGGTCCCCTTCAGCCTGCTTTTCAAATGTAACAAGGCAATCTTCCTGAGAAAGATGACAGAGGGTGGAAGGAAGAAAATAGAGATAACATAAATGTAATTTTGCTATGCTTACTATCTCGCTAAAAATTTGTGTCTGTGTGCTTAACCTGCTTCAAGGCAGACACCCTTGGGCTGAAAGCCTACTTTTACTGGCCATAACATTTAAGAAATCAAATGACAGATTCCCTGGAACTGCTTAGGCTTTATTGACAGCAGCCATGTTAAAACAGAACAAAACAACAGTCCTGAAACATTTTGAAAGCAAAGAATGGAATAAGAACAGGAGGCATGGGGAAAGAAGAAACAGTTCAAAACAATACCATCCAGTGTTAGGAATTTATCAGGCAACAAACTATCTCCTTTTCTTAATCTCTTTACCCTCCACCCAAGCACATTTGTGTTCTGAACTTTTTTTTACCATTTGTCCAAGCTACTTTGCACCACAGCAAAATGCCATGCTAAGTGACAGGACACATTCAGGGAACTCTCTCGTTCTGTGAAATTTCCAAGTGCCTGCTCAGCTTTAAAAATAACCCACGTCACTCATCTTGCATTTTGAGAGTTCAAAAGGATGAAAAAAAAAAAAAATCTCTTTGTGTGCCTACATCTGCAACGGAGCAGTTGCACAATTAGAGGAAGGCAGTTCCCTTCTGTCTCAGCATACCCACCTGTAACATCAGCGATAATGAAATCACGTGGGGAGCAATTGAGAGCAAACACGACTTAAAAGTTGGGTACTAGAAAATCTAAACCGATTTCAGTTTGATTAACTTTTGCTTTCCAACTGGCATATCCCAGGCTGCTAACTGGTTACAAGCACTGCTGAATACAACGTCCCTTGTTTGATGCGCTGCCACTTGGCAGCCTTCAGCAGACCCAAGATTTTTTTGGTTTCACATTCCAAAGAGAAACTCGACTACTTAATCCCTGTGCTTTGTTTAAAATTCTCTTAAACTAAAGTATCAGATTAAAATTAATCTTATGCTTAAATAAATACTAAAGAAAGCTAAAAAAGCATTTAAAAAGAAAGCCCAGCTAAGGGAGAGACTACAGTATGCTCCTTGCAAAAAATGACCTGTTTTCTCCTTGTGTTAAAAGCCAGGAATGACCATCACCCTACTGTTTTTAATTATAAGATTTCCTTTCTTGTATAACCTTTTCAAGTTTTCAAATGCAAATCATTTGCTTGCAGAAGTATCCAAATAATAATATACTGAAATTCTTTGCTAATCTCCCAAAGTAAAGCTCCCAGATTGTCAAATTCCAAGACTGTCTGACACAGCCAGCAGCCAGAGGTCTGGCCACAATTAAAGGTATATATTTTTTAAAAAATACAATAGCAATTTTTAATATAACAAAATACCTAGAAAAAGTAAACCCCAATGTTTATACTCTGAATGATGATTAACTGTTCAAGACAATTCAGTTTCAAGTGGTTGGTTTGAGGTACCTTTAAAGAGATTGAGTAAATTTCTGCAGGACTCAGATATCACCTGACAAGCAGTTTTTCAAGGATTTGAGTGTCTGTGGTGGCATATGAAGGACTACAGATAAGTATTTTAAACAGTGAACTCAAAGAACAGGGAACTAAGCTCCTCAAATCTGAGGCAAAGATCAAGCTTAAAGCATATTAACATAAATCTGTATGATTTCAGGATAAAGCAAATATATAGAAACACAGCTTGCTGTATTGCTCCCCCTTCTACAGTTACTGCATCTCCCACCTTGTCTTGGCTGGGGCATCAGCCTCCAGGTTTGAACCCTCAGTCTGGCACACTAAGGAGCAAGTTGGGCTCTCTTTACAGAAGGAGAGGCAGCTTATTGTCACAGGGGTGTAAACACCAGGTCTGGCCCCTGGACCCACAAAATTTTATAGCAGAATGCAAACTGTATGGGACCTAAAGCTTCCCACTGTCAATGCACAGTACGTGTAGAAATGAAAGAACCATCCTCTTTCTAGAAAACCTGTAAAAAGGCACCAATCCTAAATTGTGGCAGAATAAACTGTTCAAGCTTTACAATACACAAAATGGTTCCTACCTCCCGTTCCAGATATGATTTAAGGGATTCTGTCTCATTTAACAGAGTAACGCTGCATTTGCCTCTAAAAAAAGAGAAACATCTTATGAAAAAACATCGTAAATGCTCATGTGATTCACAAGATGGTATTACTGAAGTTATACACAGAACTTGATCTTCCACTGAAGAATGCTTGAGTAATAACAATGCTATTTGATTTTTGAATAAGATGGAAGAAAACAGTCATTACCTAATGTGTGTGGCTGGCAGAGATTCCAGCTGTCGTGAGAGAAACAACTCACGATGTCGTAGCTGATGCTTCTGTTTCTCTGGTAAATCAACCATTTCTGGATTTTCCATCTCTTCTTCCATTTCTCCTAGTTATAAAGAGACAAAATTGATCATCAAGAACAGGGCAAGAATTGATTCTGAGCCAAGCGAGATGAGCTGCTCTAAAACCTTTGCTAAATAATAAACAACCAGATTAAATCTACCTTCATCTGAATTCTCACATTTCAGCCAACTGAACAATTACATAATTGAAATGATGCCTGCGAAGAACGTATTTATTCATTCACCACTGGGATCAAATCACCTCAGGTTCACACAGTCACACTGGCTCACCAAGCTGGAAGTCACAAATCTGCTACCAATAGAGAAGTTCTGAGGGGAGAGAGCTGCTTTTTGAGACCACCAATGCACCAGCAGATTCATCAGGCAGAAGCTGACACACTTTGAGTGAGGCAATAAAAGTGAAGTCTTTCCTCTTTTCCAGGCATCAGTTCTCTTAAACCCTACTCTTCTTTCAGGATATCACACTGTCCCATCCTGACCTCAACAGCATCTGCAGGAAATGCCCATTGAAAAGGGTAGTTTATTTAATGAATATATTTTATTCTCCTCACTCCAACCACAGGCAATAGATCACAGCTACAAGATTAACTGGAATGTAACCAAGTGCCTAAGGCCAGTCTTGCCACTCTACCCTACCACACCACCACACACATTCAACTGCAACACTCCAGCATTTCAACAGTCAGGATCCACCATGTCTGGCTTCAAGGCATCCAATTTCCATCCAACCAGTTCTTAAATGTATGCCCAAGTAAATACATGAAATCACATCCACACTGATACACAACTGATCCAAAACATCTCCAGGCATCCTTCTTGTAAGAAATAAATCGTATGTTTTGTGTTCATTAGCAAGTATTCTGCCAGTTATGCAAAATAAAGCTATAAAAGGTAAAATACTCATTATAAAAAGCTGCAAAGGTCCTCCATGATGAGCTGAGAAAGAAGATATCAGACTTTTCCTTCTCTAAGAAATTAAGGCAGTTACTGTATTTTGCAAAACCATGGGAAAGGTTTCCCAGACTGTAGTAGAATGAGTTGTAAAGCCTCATACATGAATTGTAAAACTCTAATTTTACAGCAGCATTACTCTCAAAGAGCAGACTTTTGCCTGCAGCTTAATTCAACAGTTGTTGCCAAGAAACATTGCTAGTCAGAAACACACACAGGTACAGTTATGATTTACATACCCTTAAGATTAGTTAACTATAATCCTTATAGTTATCAAAAAAAAATAAAGCAAACAGAAATGAGAGATCTCCATTTTATAACACACTAAAATTGCATTTAGTTTTAAATAGGCCAACATTATGCCAAAGGGGGTGACAGAAAATTATGTACCCTACAGGTTCCCCACAATTTATCACTGTTTTACTGTCCTGAAAAAAGACCTGTGGTTTATTTGCCCCTCAGGTAGGTTGCTCCAGCAAAGAAGGAAAAAAAATAGTAGCATAATTAAACCAGACTGCAACATACAATAGCTGTTACAGCACACAAGCTGTTAAGCATACAGCAGCAGGCACTTAGGTTTTAATATTTTCCTGGGAACTGGAACACCAAATTTACATTTGTGCCACAGTTTCATGGGTCTGCAATTTATTTACTGAAGTGGATTCTGTTTTAGTTGAAAATTAATATTGTGCCTGCTATCCTGCACTATAAATACACCAGCAGCAATCCACAAACAAGTCAGCAAGTTCCAAGCTTGCTTTCCTGAAAACTGAAGGATGCACAAATGAAAAGGCAGTTCATGCCTGTACTTAAAACAGCTTTGGAGAATGACAGCAGTGCCCTGTGTAATGCAGGGAAAACACTATAAGGAGCAACCTAAAATACTTAATATCTTCAGTATATTTGATAGCCTAGAGCTTTTAAAAATCACATTTTTCCAGAAAGTGTGTCAACTGCTGCGTGCCAGTCAAATCCACAAACAAAACAAAAGCACCAGCACAACCAAGCTAATCCCAGGAACTGCACCCCTTCAGGTAGGCTTGCCTTTCAACTAGTGTTTTATTTATGTGTCTAGCTTTTGTAATAACATACAGGTGGGGGAAGCACACATGTTGTTCTTACTCCAGCTCTGCTATGCACAACCTTTTAAAAATCAAAAAGCACAACATATTTTTTCTTAAAAACAGACAGGAGTTTCTACAGGTAACAAACAACTCCCCCCACACAGAGGCAAAACTGTCAGAGAGACAGAGGTAAGAACATTCCAAGAAATAACAAACAAACAAATCTACACAAGAATATTCTCTCCTTTTCCACAGGCATGATTTAGCACTGAAAAGAATGAAACTGGCAAATGCATTTGGAACCAAGGCAGGGAGGAGAGAACACAGGACTGGATCCAGAACAGGAACCTCTACCTCACTGAAGTCATGCAAAAGCACCTTGACAAAAACTAACCAATACCACCTCACACCCCACTGACACCACATCACCACCTCTGCACAGACAGCAAAGGTTTATTAAAACAGAGTATAAACCACAACAGGGTCTGTCCCAGCTACAGCTCCAGGTCAAGTCTGTCTGACACATCTGCATTTCACCTTCCTACAGCTCACCCACTGACACTCAAAGTGAAGCAGACTCCATCCTCAAGAATGGTGGCCTATGAGAAGAACCATAGTCTTAAAAAAAAAAATATATATATATTTATAAAATATCCAAGAAATCTTTTCAGAAAGACTTGCCTGCATTTTGACAGTACTGTAGAGTAAGTGCTATGGGAATTATGAGAATACAGGAGGTACAGTATATTGGGACTTCAGTGCTCTCCTGAAGCCTTACTTCAAAATTAATCTCTCTGTTTGATAGATGTGCTTGTGCAGATTTGAAACTACACATTTAACCTTAATACAAATAGTAATATATCAGCTATGCAGAAACAGCCAGTGGAATGCTGCAAGGAGCATATTAGATTAAGTATTATTTGATATTTGATGACAGAATCATTAATAGCACATTAACAAAGCCTGAAGATGACTTATATCGGGAACAAGAGACAGACAGACTGGGCACAAACAGCAAGACTCATGTGAAAGCTAACATATATGGGGAAAATAATTAGGAAGAGTAAACTTTGAGTTGGCAGGAGAAACCCAAGAGGCAGTAATTGTAATTTAAAATGACTGGGTGTGTGAGATGTGAAATTAAGCATCAATATTTGCTAGACACTAGAAAGAATAGCAATTTGCCATAGATCAGATTGGGCTCTCAACAACATCAGAGGTAGAAAGCATCAGCCCTTTCTCTGCATTCTGGGTGTTTTACAAGCAGCTACATGACAGAATTCAGAAATGCACAAAGGCAAACAAGATACAGAAATTAGGTTTAGAGAGCACACTAGGCTGTCCAACTAGGGAGACAGTCTGTAGTAACAGAAGAATTAGTTAACAAGGTTATCACTAACAAAATAATGTAAGGGAAAAAAGTGGAGCCAAAACATTGGGAAACACAGCAAAGCCAGCACTGGTGACCTGTATAACAGCTCCTTCAGCAGCAAAGGAAGTTGTAACTCTTGCTGCTCTAACAGTTCATCTAAGGACCTTGGAAAGAAATTAAAGAAATGCTGCACTTGAATAAATGAACAATACAACACCAGTTTCCTTCTTCCAGGTTCAGTTTCAAATGGTCTGTATGAAGCCTTAGCCTTATTTATTTTCTCTCTACCAAAAACCAGATATTGATTTGTAGCTACAGAAAATATGATGAAAGCTTAAACAACTAAAAATCCTTATACCTTGATACTTCAGAAGGAGTTTGCCACATCATTAAGACATCCCACTAGGATTCCTGCCATATATTCCTTGTCATCATCTTTGCTACCTGCAATAGTGGCCATGGCTGCAAAACAGACACTATTTTGGACGCTTATTGTATCTTCCCTCCCTGCACTGCTCCCAAAGAGAAAAACCACAGTTTCCTCCTCCCAGTAACAACAGAGCCGAAGTGTCATTAGTGGATATATGAATTTGACTCCTCTTAAATCTGCAAGTGTGGTGTTGGGAAAAAATGGAAAGAGGGAATAAAATGGAAGAAATAAAATAAAAATTGTGAAGCTATGGTCAAACTTTCTTTAGATTGGTGTTATCTAAAATGTAAAAAAAAATTCTCAGTAGACTCCTTACCAGTTTAGGCATGCAGGTATCATGCAACTCATAGACTGAACGAGCAGTGACATTTAACCACTACAAGACATTTATTTTCAGAAGCTTTGGCACTTGCCAAACCATTCTGCTATGTGTGCCTGGCACCCAAACATCAGCTGCTGAAAACTAACTATAAATCTGCCAAACCAGCCAGCACTAACTATTCACTTCTCCAACTGGTCACTCATTGCTTTGCAAATTGGGACAAACATTTTTATGAAGTGAAAACTGTGTCCTAAGGCAACCCACAAGTATCCAGACATGGATGGGGGCAGATCATTAGAAGAGAGTATAGGAAGCTGTATTCATCCTGCTGAAAATATGAACTTGATTATGAAAAACTATATAAGACATATAGAGAAAGTATGTAGTGACAGCACCCAACAGCAGCTTGAGGAGTAAAGTATCCTTCCCATTTCTCTTCCATCAAGTCCTGCCTGCAATCTTCTTTGCATACAGTATCTCTCTTAAACCACTATGAAGTCTCTGGGTAAGAACATTAAACAGTTTCCTACTGGTGAAGCAGGTTGATTTCAGAAACGGGTGGAGAAATTCCCTAGAATAATTTGCGAGGTGATTAAAAAGGCTTATGAATAAAAAGTGCTAACAATGTATGGAAGACATTATGAGGCTGAAAGATTTATAGGACAGCCCAGAGAAGCTTTATATCATATGATAAAAATAGTAAGATCACAGATCAAATCCAAGAATCAGGTTGCATACATCAGGTGTTAATTTACAGTCACCAACTACAGAATAAGGTGCTTCCAATCCATTTCTCTGTGTAAAGACTTATGAGAAAAGACAACATTTCAGACTTGTCTGTTTTAGATATCTGATGGATCATACAACCTAAAGTGGTTTTTTTTGTTTTTAAACTTCAAAACATTCATTTCACAATCACACCTTTTTCCTTCCTTTATTGGAAGAGTAATATATATATATATATAATTTTTCTGTTCACGTTCTGGCCGTATCTTCTCATTACTTGGCTCTCTCACTGCACTGATCTCAACAGTAGGTCTGAAATAAAGGCATCTTAAACAGAAGACTGTGTGAATCCAGAAATGTCTGCAGTCAGAAAGCTCCATTAATCAGCTGAACAAAGGCAGTTAAAAGATCAGCGATGCAGATACGTACATCTACTGCAAATGCATCAAAATGAGGCAACAGGAGACTTTATGGAAATGAATTCAAAGTCAGTGACAGTGTGGAGTATCTGTACTAGAATCTTAACATCCACAAAATTTAATTTCATTATATCATGCAAGATGTAGATATTTTTTTCAGAGTAAAGAACTAATGGCTGTCCAAAAGCTTCATTTTACTCTCTTCTCCCTCCTTAGGAAGAATGGAAACCACAGAACAGCACATCTATCTAAATAAATGGAAGTCATTGAGTAGCAATTTTATTCTGCACCAGAAAGAAACATACTGGAGAAAATGTTAGTTACTAATGAAATTTACCCTAAGAGGCAGCCTCAGCTGTCTCTGGTGGCTCCATTAATAGGATTGTGCTATAGAAGAATTTTCCCATCTTTCAAACACATATGAACATGAACAATGAATTATCTGTTTGCATTAAAAAAAAAAACCATTTAAGTTTCTAATCACAAAGAGAAATCAGCCTTTGCAGATTCAAAGAGCATTTATATGGGTTCAAATGTTTCATTGCCAGTCTCAGACATGCGTTTCTGTGAATCCTTCCTACCTGCTTCCTTTACTAAATCTAGTGAAGTGAGACACAGAAGAAGGAATCAATAGTCATGTTCTTTATGGTGAAGCTCCTATTGAGTTTCAGGATTCTCAGATAAAATAAGTACTACTGTATTGAAGAGATATCAAAAAAGCTTTGCCTGCCACCACAATTCTGCCACGCAGCCAAACCCCATCTCAATGCCTCATGACCTTTTCTTCAAGGTATGGCAGCAATGGAGGAATTATTTGGACAGACTCCAATCTACAACAGAAAATACTCAAATTTATTAGAAGGGACTAGTTTTGCTGCATGTTTTCCCCAATGGCATTACAGCAGTGAGAACACAGAAAGATATCATATTCATTGTTAAAACTGAATATCTGATTTAATCAATCCCCATGCAGTAAAACTATGTAAGATTTGTATTACATATACATCACTCTATTCATATATACACCAAGCAGCACATTAAAAGACAATAATGCTTGCCAGCTAAATCATAATTCTCACATGCCCATATCTGATTTCATTTATGCATGTGCTCTGAATTACAAGGATTCATATGGCTGTCCATGCTTTTTGCTAAATTTTAAGCAATCTGAACAGCTACATCTCACACACTCCTCTACTTACAGGAAAAAACAGTTTTGTAACTCCACCCGCTCAGTCTTTTTCTCCCTTTCAATATGTCTGTTTTGGAAAGAGTTATATTAGTACTGTATCCATCACCTTGCAAGGATGGGGCAAGAGGGACGTTGAACTGGCAGAGGAAGGTGTAATAAACCTAAATCTAATTCTCCCTGGCAATTGGAATGGAGTCAAGCAGGCTGGAAGCACCTCACATAAAGTGCCAAACGTCATGTAAATATGTTGCTCTGTTTTAAAACTGTTTCTATAATTGAAAAAGAATTGTAGCACTAAATTCTTGTTTAGAAATAAGCTTCCATCTTTACTCAGCTAGGTGTCCCACATCCTCTGATCATCCTGGGAGAGGACTACACGCCTACATAACACAACATTCTGTAAAATAAGAAAAAAAAAATTTAAAAAACCCCCCAGGAAATTAGTTACACAGTGTATACACACAAGGGAGGCTGATGTAAGGTAGCATGAATAACCCTTTGAATTTTATGATATTTTCATGCTTTTTTAAAAAATCAGAACACAATACTCAAAAAAAAAGTTCTAAATTTCAAGTCTCCTCTCAGCATAGACACTGCTTTTCTGAACAAAAGGACTTGAAATATTCAAAACAGTGATAGGAGATCCTAAAATTCTCTGCTTTTGAAGTGTATTTACTGAACATGTTCAGACAAAAGCTATGTCACTACAAAAAAATACTAATATTGAAATTTAAAGAGAAATCCTGTTAGTCAGGTTTCAAGCTGGCCACGTTTCAAGTCGGTTTCCTCTGATCAGTCTATTTGATTTACTTATAAAGAATGTTTGAGGGGTTTTTTTAATCTACAAACCAAACCAAGTAATTCATGAGAAGTAATATGAGACAGGGAGAATATTCCCTTCTCATTCCAAAAATTAAAAAATTCACTTCTCTGGAGCAAATAAGATGATGCCTTTACTCAGCTCTAACTGAAAACTTTTGTCTTGTCCCCCTATAATCAAACTATACACAAAGGAGGTTTTAAAAGGTGTAAGGAAAGGGGAAAGGAAAAACAAAAAATAACAAAAGGGGGGGGCAATTAGAAAGACAGAGAAGTCAGATGAACAAGTAATGCAAATTGCTGAAAAAAAGACATTTATGAATAGTAAGACTGATACTTGAATTCAAATATCAAAGTCATATCCAAGTTTGACAATTTTGCATAGAAGCAATTTAATTTGAACACAAACAAGCTTACTTGCATGTTTGTCTGCCAATACAATAAGTGTACTTGATATGTCTCTCCTTCTGTAGAAACACACCACCTTTGCTTCCACGTTTCCATTGGCAGTCTGAAACAGGGGGAAAAAAAAAAGAAAAAAATTGATCACTAATCAAGAGCAGAACTGCTCACACCAACTAGAAACTGCAGAAATAATTTGGAATTTTGCAAAGGAGCTACACGGCATCTACTTTTAGCACCTCCATCTGCACGTTGTGTTATTTAACACACAAACTCCAGCATGATCCATTCCAGGGTAGGGAAATTCCAGGTAGTTTGGTCCTTCCCTCCTAATTGTTTCTGTGGGATCACCATTTTTAGGTTACGGATGTTTCAAGGGGTAAAAAAAACCCCCCCACACTTACCTGCAATTACAACATATTAAAAAGCCACTTTGCTACTATTGAGGTGATGCCTACATTAAGTGGAATTCAAATACATCTTTAAAATCCTAATAAAAAACCGTGAAATACAACAACAGAATTCTGATCTAGACTGTCCTCCAAACTCTGCAGGGTGGTAGGAAAGCAAGAAAGAACCAGGCCATTATTATTTTCACAAAAGAAATCAAGTAAGGTTTTCTTTATCTGACAGCACTGCTAAGCTAAACAATGACCAACATACCAAAAAAAAAAAAAAAAAAAAAAAAGTCATTCCAGAAGGAGAACCAAGGAAGCTGGATCAGGCAATAAACTCTACACTGGTGACAACACACAAAAAAGGTCTGAATTTTTGAAAGATTGTTTTCTTTAAACTCTTAATATTACACAGGTGATCAATTACTTGTAAGATGGCACTGGCTTTTTACAAGCTCATGGGGAAATAAACCTCCTGGTTTGTAACAGCACCAGACAATTTACTATCTCTAAAATAAACCAAATAACGAAAATGTAGCTTAAGAATTGTATCCTACTGCTCAAGAGTCTTGGAAAATCATAATGAAGGCACACAGTTTCAGAAACTAGAAGACTAAAACAGAAATTCCATGCTGGGAAGTGTCCAAAAAGGCTAGTGAACCAGCAATGTGTCCACAAGGAAACAAAAATTCATGTACATTCTCGTTTCTAAGCTGTGAATGAAGGAAAAGTTTCAACTTTTATAATACCAGTTTTCCTACCACAAAGAAAAAACAACCAGACTACACATAAATGCACAAGTATTTTCCTTGCAGAGTAACAGCTTTTAGGACAGAGCATGCAGACTTTTCTACCATTTTCTGTTAAATATGCCAGAACTTTCAAATTTTGAGGAACTAAAATACAAATGCAGGAGCCATCTTCTAAAAACACAGAGAGCTACAATGTAAATTTATCTGATTTATTTAATTATCCAGGTTTCATTTGCACTCAGTGAAAAAAGGCAGGACAAGATATAGGATTAATTTCAACCTGAAAGACCCATTTCAAAGAGTAGGTCGGAGAAATTACAGCTCAGGTAAGAGTTGCACCAAGACGGGAGATCCAGGCTGAAAGTTCATTTCTTTAAAGGTATGGGGAAGAATGAAAAGGAAAAATAAGAGGGGAAAACAATGCTTTCTAGGAAGTGATTGACAAATCTGCACCCTGTGACAAGTGGAGCACAGCTGGTGATACCTCATGGCTAAGGATCCACTGGGAACATTTTAAGAACTCACTCGAGTTTCTTTAAGGGATGAGAGAAGGTATTTCTGTAAAAGACCTCCACTAAAAAAATAAAGAAGGGTTTACAAGGATGTCCTTACCTTCAGGTTCTTTATTTGTCATCAAATTGATACATTTTCTATTCCAAGTAACTCTTTTAGAACTACATGCTTTTCCATCACTGGTTGCTGAAGAAAAATACTTAATTTTAGTCAGCTAATGAAAATTCAAATCCAAACCTTCTGTATGGGCTGCAACAACGCTGGTATTAAACCCGACGAAGTGGCATGTTTAGGGGACAGCCAATGGCTTCAGAACAGTCTTACCTCCTCACCTAGGTCAAAGTTCAGCACTGAGAACTTCAGCTGCCTTCCCACATACAAACCATCATCCTTTTGGATCCATTGAAAGGGCATTTGGCAGATGAAATAATGCAAAGGCCCAAAGGACAACCAGCAAAGATAAAGTCTGAGGAAGGAGATAATAGCTACAAACCTTTCTGTGGAGCAAGAGTCTCCCCCAAGAAAGATCAAACTAAAGCTCTCTATCCTCTAGGCAAACTGTTACATTATCGTCATCTTCCACGATCCTGGCATGGAACTGAAGAACCTCAGAAATCTCCTGCCCTAAAGGTGGGCATAATCACCTTGAGAATGACCTGCCATTGACATTCAGTCCTTTCATGCCAAAGGAGAACAAAAGGTCTTAAAGCATTCCAGAAAATTATCAGAGAACAAAAGTATTTTTAAGCTTCTAATTACCAGTGAACTGCTAAAGAATTGTTTTGATTTTAATCAAATCAAACAGATCATAAATTCAATTAACTTCAAAGACTTGATGGGAAAAAAATGTTTACCTTATTGAGCTCTTCTATTCTTCGTATCAAATAAGGGTTACTTGAAGAATTTTCGAAGTAGACATAATCTGACAAAAAGAAAAAAAGAGACTCTTTAAAATATGAACTGCTAAAAATCAACCCAAAACCTCTGTCAGCCTGGAAAGCAAAGCATATGATCGTCCTTCTCTCTCTGATCAGATTATTTCCACTTTGGCCACCCTGTTGTTTTTTTACTGGCTTCCTCTTCTTAACAAAATCCAGCCAAACTTCTCAGCAGCAATACGTGATCCTTCTCTCCCCTTCCAGCCCAGTTTACACTTACTGCTCATTTACTTAGAATACAAATAGCTTCACTCTGTCTCTCTCTCATCTTTTTCTCTACTCCCTGGTCTTTTATACCTATATGATCCTAGAATGCCTCAACCAAACTCCACATATAACCATCCAAACTGTTCAGTAATACCTGTATATTTTCAAGCAGGATAAACATCTAAAGTTACACGAAGAAAACGAGTTCTTCACCCAAGACAGCACCTTTAAAAAAATCACAGAAACATCCAGGAGTGCCATATAAATTACTCGAGGTATTAATGAGCTCCAAACGCTTTAACACTGCTTTTTACAGGTAAGGAAACAGACACTCCAGAGTCCAAAATGGACTTGGCCTCTCTCTCCCAACACTCCAGAAGCCAAACCCTAAGCCTGAACTGAGGCAAAGAGAGGGCTGAATCCACCTCCCCGCTGACAAGGTGCTGACCTTGCATACAGATCTAACAAGAATTCCTTCCAAGACTACCTAAGACGATTTCCCTCCAGATCTCCCAGCTCATTTGTGTTTGGAGCAAAACACCCATAGCCTCTGGGCACGCCTCAGGTGATCTTCTGCATAGCCTACATTAGCATGATGCTCCAGGATGAATGAGTGTTTAGCAGTGTTTGCCCTCTGTAAATAGGGACAACTACCAAAGCTGTTAGCATCAATCTCCCTGAAATCCTTGTTAAAAGGGCTGTAGGAAGTAGAGATACTGTTCCCTCCCTTCCAGGCCCAGAGGAAGGAAGACATCCCCCCAAGAGCCTTTGCTGCTGTTAAAATGTGATGGGTGAATGTTTTGGTGTCTCCCTGGTCACCCTGAAGATAAAAGGGGGCTCAGGGGGCTCCTTAACTCTCCTAGTGCAGCTTTTCCAATTCCCCGTGTAACACTACTCAAGCTACACACACCGATTTTTTTAGACTACTGCTTACAGCTCCCTGTTATCCACAGGTCTCCCTGGATTTACAGACCAAGCTACTTGCTACGTGAGACACAAGAGCACAGCAGTGACTGCCGGGCCAGTGACCCAGAGGAAGCTGCAGCTTGCACTACCTGCAAACAACTCAAGTGCTCTCATGTCCCTTTAACAGGGCTGGGCTGCCTTAGGAGAGAGGTCACTAGTCAGGAATCCAGGGGTTGCAATCCCAAGAGCATCAAATTTTAACAAATCTGTTCTTCAAGTTTTTGTCTTTGCAAAAAAAATGGGCTGTATGCCATGAGTTACAAAGACACCTTGACAGCAAAGTTTCAACATGGTCTTGGCTGAAAAGTGACAAGTTGCAATGCCAGTACTCAGCACAAATCTTGGGTTACCCAACCAGAGAGTGTAACCAGGGCTGAGAAAGCATTGAAATAGCACACCCGATTTTTTCAGTTTTTGTGCACTCTCTCCTCCAGACCTCTCAGACTGATCATCAGCTATCTACACACGTGTTAACATGCATCTGAGCGACTCCAAATCTTTCCTCCCAATTGTAGGAGTTGGTTCCTCTTAAATGTCACATCCCTACAGACTTTAGACTGGAGAATGATCTCACATGAGGAATACTGTTTGGACCTCTGGTTTGTAGAAAACAGAAAGTTCATAGAAATGGTTAAAACGCCCAAGTAACTAGACACTAAATTTCCATTCCCAAACCCTGGCTCTGTGCAGAGCATCAAACAGGGAACACCAGGCTCAACATTACCACGACCAACTCTACCAAAAGTCCCAAAACCAAACAGATATTTGGCAGCTTCAGCAATAACAACTGCTGACTGAAATAACAATGATGGGCATTAAGCAATTTACTGATCAGCAGAGTAAAGAGAAATTTCTTCCACAGCAGAACTACCCTACAAGGGCACTGCAGTGGAGGGTGTTAAAAGCTTTGAGGTGCTTCCAAGCTCAATGTCCTCTCACCAGAAGGCTCCAACACGTGAAGAAAGAATAAGTTCTTTCCTCCCACCCCACCCCTCCAATAACTCCTAAGACAACCAGCTACTCCTCACTTCAGATATTTTGGCTGAGGCAGATGGAAAAATCTTACTTTTCTAAACACTATGCCTGAAAATTAAAAATTAAAACTAAAGGAAATGTCAATCTATGTCTTGAAAATATAACCTTGTCTTGAATTCCATGGTTTTCAAGTGGCTGCTACAAATGTTCATAGCTCATATCATTTTCAATCAGTTTTTTTTGTGTGCATGTACGTGTGTATATTTTCAGAGACACATTTTATACCTCAAGTGAACATTAACTCAATTTTTCACGTAACTACAGTTTATTGATTGTAAAATCTGGCACGGATTTAAAAAAAGCTTATCACAGATGAATGGTTTACCAAAGAAGAGCTCACAGTGGTATCCAACAGTTTTGAATAATAAAACCCCTAAACATTGTCTCAGTCAGCAGCAGGAACATCCCCAAACCCACACCGTGTGACCAACAGCAAACCAACCTCACAGGAACCAGCCAACTGGCAGAAAGGCAGAGCCCAAGCTGTCCCATGGGATGCTTCAGGAGCTGACACATGACACTGTAGAGGTGCGTGCTTAGGCCAGGGCTTGATGACTTCATCATGACACAAATCCACAGCCCAGTACATCTCATCCATGTTTTAGACTAATCCCACAAATATGTTAAGCATTTCACCAGTAGCTATGCAACTAATGGAGACCTATTTCCCATTACTCAAATTACCTGGAAAAGGGCTTCTTCCTCTGCAAGTAATGCAGAGCACACTGCAAATCACATGACTCAGAACGTGAGCAGATCAGAGGGGGTTGATTTGCATTTTTCATAGAGATTTTAAATACTTGAACTAAAATTAAAATGCTATCCTGCACAGAAAATTGTTTGAATTACTCTTCCACATTTACAAGAAGGAAATTTTAAGTTCAACAAACCACTCTCCAAACTGATGCTTGTGCTGGTGAGAGAAGTCCTCTAAAATTGCTCCAAGAGCAACAAAACCCACAAAGGCTGGTTTCCTGCACAGGAGGTTTAAAGGAGGCACAGCACTGGTCCCCACACTCCAAAACACCACCTTTCTCCTTGAGTAGCACTTCCCTTCATCTCCAGCTTCCTCCCACACCACGACTTCTCATACTGTCTACCCAACTAATACTACTCCCAGGTGCATGTGCACAAACATACACAAGATAACAGAAACCTTCCACAGGCTCCCAACAATCCAGTTGTCAATGAGAGACACCCTGTATATGCACAACTGCCAGGGTCTCTGTGCCCTGGACTGAAAGAGGGGATGGGGAAGGAGACAAAATTAGCAAATCTCTAGGCAACAGGGAGATAGGCATCTCAGCTCCTACTAAGAACAGGAAGGAAGAGTTCACTAAAACAAAAAATAAGGTCTAGGGACAGAAAAGTAGAGCCTGATAACAAGCAAAACAAGTCAGACTCTTCAAGCTCAACATACTGTCTATCCTTGCTGATTTATTTCCTTTCCTACTTACACAACTGCAGAAAAGGATTGCTCTGCATCCCACAAGGATGACATCTGCCTATATGCAGCAATCACCATAAAAAGCACATGAAGCTAACCCCTCACCACTCAACTGCCTGAAGAGAGGCTGGAGTTTCAATCCCATACCTTCACAACACATTAATTCGATCTCCAAATTAATCAGCCATGCATCCACATCATGATCACAATTGACAGCATCGCTCATGCACATTACAGAGTTATCTGTGATAAGGTTAAAACAATGACTGAGGAGTATGGAAATACCACAAGACAGTAAGGATCATCACACATCACCTTCTGACTCAAACTCAAGATGTAGTTCTTCCTCTTGCCTGTGCTGTTTTAGAGCAGAAGTACCCACGTACATAAATCTACCCAAAAAAAGCCTTTATATCCTGTAATGTTTTTCCTGAATGTGCACAACTTGCTAGAAAGCAATGCTGCATTACACAGGTACTGACTGAACTGCAAGAACACACAGACACAAGAACATTTGCAGCGGTCTAGCAGCTAAAACTAGAATGGCAGCCTACAGACCACAAAAGATGGAAATTTTTCATGAAGGCAGTAAAATAATTGTTCTCAATTAGCAACGAACATAACAGAATTTCTTTTTGCTCTCGCATACTTTTAAGACATTATTGCAAAATAACTTCCCCCTCTACCTTCTTCATGTCAGCTGTTGATTATGTCTACCTCAGTACACGGAAAGAAAAATCAGGAAGCGGTACAGCAAAATAAAGAACACACACTGTCTAGAGGTCATATATTTATAAGATTAGACATGTCTGAGCTACCTAATAACCTTACAGGCTTTTAGGTGATCAAGTTGCAAAAATGCCCAAAAGTATTTTTATCCTTCCTGATGCACATTTGCCTTTCGAGCTACAAGTGCTTTCTGAGGACTGACCTGCCTGAATACTCCCTACCTTTCCCCCAGGAAGTCTTACACACTGTATACTTCACCAGCCTACAAACGTTCTCAGGACTTAAGGGAGGCTGAAGCCTTTCCATTCCCACACTCACTATCACTGTTGGGTAACAGGTGCATTTCCAGACACGTGATAAAGAAGTAACTTCACAGCTGTGTATTTCCCCCGCCCAATCCACAGAGCTGCTGCCCTGAATTAAAGATGAGCATCAAGAGAGTGCATAAACTTATGATGACCTGCTTACTTTATGACTTCTCTTATGGGAAATATATGCCTCTCATAGTCCAGGTTTCCAATTCAACTTTGAGCCAGTTTCTTTCATTAAGATCCAGTTTTTAAATTATTCACCAGCTTGGCCCCTGAACCATCAGTGACATCATATTTTGGATAATACAATCCCTCCTGGTCCACATTCCCATGAAAGAGAAGGCTGCAGAGGCAACACTTCTTTCAGCCACCAGTCCTGCAATCTCACCTGGCAGAGCCCAGGTCCCACTGCCTTCTGGCTGTTGAAAACACGATGAAATGTTTAGTTACAGAGCAGACAGAGTTTCAACAGAGACAGCCTTACCAGCACAATATTTTCATTACCAGAAAGACAACACCGAAACAGTTGTTTCTGTTGCTAAAAGAATTATGAGGTCGAATAGATCTAGCAGTATACACAAAACAGGTATTTACAAGCAAATGTCTTTCATGGATCCACAAAGGTATTGAAGACACACTGTCAGTACAAGCTCAATTTCTATTTACAGGACAGCAGTATTTGTGATTACTGCATGCACAGGGTGCAGCAAGCTGAGGTTGAGGCAGCACAGGCTATGGGCAACACTCAGCTCCTTAAAAAAGGTGTGGAAATGCCAAGCACACAAACACCTGAAATACCTATAACCAATTAGTGAAGGACATGGCAAAAGCAAGCACCATCTCCTGCAGAAATCTCCACTCTGTTCAATCAACAGCAAACCATCAGTAAATTTAGCAAGGATAAGCTGAGGTACCCCAGTTAAATCAAGACAGCTTTGCTCTTCTTTCTTGAGTAAGGATTATCTACACACTAACATGGTAAACAATATGTTCATGTTACATTTTCTTCCAAATGTGCAGAACTAGAGAGGGACAGCCAATGTTACTTGGCTGTTTTGAGATGAAACCTATGTATCACTTTTTCTGACTTGCCTCCAAAAATCCAGGTGCAATATTACCCAAACCATCGCCCAAAGGAGAAGGGATTCATGGCAAAGTCCACATAGCAGGACTACAGACTATGCACAGACCTATAAAAAAGTTGATACAACTGTTTATCTCTGCAAGCTCTCCTCTTATAGCAAGAGTTATTACAACAAAACAAACAAACAAAAAAACCCAACTGCCTAAACAACAAAAAAAAACCACTAAAACACCAAACTTCTGAAGGAGCTGTAATGGCTACAAACAAAAACTGAAGTATCTACCATGCAGAAATCTACTCAAGCTAAGAAATATTCTCTATCTTTTTGAAGTAAAAAACCAAAACAAATCAAAGTTAATGACATGCAACTTGCTTGGTTAAACTGCCGGTTGCTTGATCCAATTTAAACTCTGAAACGTTAAGGTATTTGGAACTTCCCAGAGGTCTTCTGTTCTTTGTTTTCTATCATGTCAAGGCAGGGGGAGGAAAAATTCCTGTCCAGCCATCTCATATCATTTTTTGCCTGATTTTTAGTGAAACAAGGTTTATGCAACTCCATTATCCATGCATTAGTTCTTCTCTATTAACTCCTGAACCCTTTGTTCAGACATTTCACAGAGGGACAGAAGTCTCAAAGATAATTAAGTTCTGATCACTGTTCTATATCTTAAAGACATAGATACTAAAACTATGGGAGAAAGTGAAAAAGGTAAGATAGATGTTAGAGATATGAAATGGTTCCCATTTCAGAAACAATTAGTAGACTAGGTTTTAAAGCAAATCACTAGAGATTCCACAGTGTTTGGAAGAATTATCAAAAGTGCTTGCTTTCTTATGCACCTCCCAACACCTGCATTGCCAGTGCTGCTCAAGGTAGGTCCTGGGCTCGATTAACTTCTGAACTAGTTCATGATGGCCAAGTGTGCTCCCAAATGTTTCCCCTCTACCACGGAAGAAGGCAGGTATTCTGCCTCACAGCAACGGTCTAAAGACTGAAGATCTCAGCACTGCATGAGGCACAAATGGTGCATATGGTACCTTTCCCAGTAAAAGTGTAAGTTCCAAAGGAGTGGAAACAGAAGGCAGCAAAGAATCATGTAACGGAAGAAAGAACACAACTTTTAGATTGTCAGTGTCCTTCTTTCTGTTCCTCACAGCACCACTGGCTGTTTTCACTCACAGATGCTCTGTGGTAAAAATCAAAGACAGGAGTCTGCTGGTCCTTTTGCCAGGGTGGTTACGGGTGTCAGCTGCACTTCATGGGTTGCTCTTAGATAAGAGCTGTGCCATGCTGAAATAACTGCTACTAGGGATGCCAGCTTAAAGGTAAGGCAGGAGACTGTGTACAAACAAGATTTGAAAAGAGACTGTGAGAATCCTGGAAATAAAATTAAGCTTCCAAAGCACTACCCCGAGGATAAAGAAGAAGCAATTCTGTTGTTAGAAATCAATTATATGGCAGCTCAAAAAAAACAGTTTCAATTAATCCACTCCCAATATCCCAGCTGTAACTTAGGCACATTTGCATGTGGCACTGACCCTTCAGGTTCACTAAGTCAACCTCATCCAGCTTCCAGCAGGACAAGCGTATGCTAAACATTCATGGAGAACCACTTTTTTAATCTGTGCTCTTCATGAGATATCTAAGCATGATTCAAAGGCCTCTGGGCACAAAGCATAGTGTCTGCATTGTCTCCTCTGCCACTTCAGTTTCCAAAGATGTAGCCATACAAACACTAGCTGCAGTAGCAAAGTTGTGAGCCTATGTAATTCCAGCTGCATCCACTACCACTCTTCGTGGGGTAATACCATGAACCAGCTCATGGAAATAGTTCAGGCTTAAAAAGAGAAAAACTTCCCCCAAAGAGAGCAGAATGGTCTAATTCACAGAGGAGTCAGAGAAACACTTGAGCAGATGGAGGAACTAGTCAGAAGAGAGCTCCTCAAATCATGGGGGAGTATTTGGTGGAGGGGGAGACGGAAGAGGAGTATCCTCAAGCTACACCCTAACAATCATCTTCTGTAGCAGCCAAGAGAACAGCCTGTTCTGTTGTAATTCTCAGTGCTAAGGACAGATAAGAAAAACATTATTTTCCAAAAGATATTCAGGCAACACGGAAGATGACAAGAAATCAGATTCATATTCCCTGCAAGTATCTCAAGAGTTGCAAAACAAGAACCTCTGAAGTACCCAGACACCAAGTTTGGTATCACCCTCAAGAAACAAACAAACAACAAACAAACAAACAAATGTTGTGGGTTTTTGTTTGGGTTTGCTTGTTTGTTTAAGAGCAACGTTCAATTTCACTGAGTCAATGTGAATTAACTGGTCTGGCCATAGTATGACAATATAAAGTCCAGAGGTAGGGGTTTCAGTGCCAGATCAGAAACATCACGGCTTCACAATGTAAAACATGGACAAAGTATAAACTCCTTCCATAATTTTTGCAATTGTTTCTTCAAATGAGAGTGCCAGTGAAGCTGATTCATCCCCTGCCCTCTCATACAACCCCCCTCAAGTTCTGGCAGCCTCTCCCTGGATGGCAGGAGGCACATATGCACGTGGTAAACCCCACTGGGAATTCACACGGGTCAAAAAACTGTCTCCAACCAAAACGATTCCCTGACCTGCGCTGCACAGCCACGCCAAGCTGCGTGAGCAAAGGAAGGAAGGAGAGGACAGTAACACATCTATGCTTGAATCAACACTCTACCAAAAGAAACATCCACAGAAACTGTCTCACTTGGCTGGCTCAAATTTGCTCAGATGTTAACAACTTAACTCTGTAATGACAAGCTCTGTGCTAAATCAGGGATCATCTCTTCACGCCACACTAACGTTATGCTTGGTCAAGTATCATCTGTTCTCCCACATTTTGCATAAAAGCATAAAGTCCCCAAATTAACCAGAGCACATCACGTGCAATTTAACAGAAACATTACCATGGGCCACATCTGACAGAGATCATGATTGGTGATCTGGCAATGCACAGAACCAGAGCCATGAAATTCCAGGCACCACAAAGATTGAAAAGCTTGTGAGTAACAAGACTGGAGAAGCCCAAATCTTTCTTCCACTTGCAAACTCACTATAAAGCTTCTCTGCTTTGCTTCATTGATCAACATCAAGCAAAAATTATCTCAGAAACACTCCTCCTTCCTGACAGTGGCCCAGCCAAAGAGCTGGAAAAGGAGAACATGTGCATGGTTCCTTCTGGGCTGGGCTACACAGCCCGAAAGCTTCACAGGTCCTTCCAGATCTGGTTTTAAAAGTAAAGAGGGGATGAGGAACCATACCAGACCTTAAAAGACACTCTGAAGCAGGGCCTTTTTGTATATTGGATCTATGGCAGTGAGCTCTAAAGGGCTAGAACCATGATATCTTACAACAGCACTTTTCCCCAACAGTTCCAGTTATGTAAACCACGCGGGAAACCGAGGCAAAGCAGCTGCAGGGTTTGGTCACTTACCTGCTTGGGGATTTAAAAAAAATTAATAATGCACTTGCAAAGCAATAAGATACAGTGTAAAAACAAACACCTTACTTGGTGCAGAAGTAACACTGACTTCACAGGTTATTTGTCGCCAGCAGATGTGCGGAACTACCAGGAAGTGACCTCCAACAGTTCCTATCTAGGCTTTCAAGTGACCCCAAACTGCTCAGGAGTAGTTTATAAATCAAAGCAAAAACAGTAAGAGCAACCACCATACTCTCTTCTCATCCTACTGGGGAGAGACTAAGCACTCTATTTATTTCAAGTCAGGATGCTTAAACATTGAAAAGTTGCTTGAAAAATGATTAGATGCAAGTGAAAGGAGAATCTTTTACATTCACACAAAATTCCACTAGTTAAACAAAAAAGTTTTAAGAGTCCTTTTACCACAACTTCTTATCAAAGTGTCTTTTATTCACCATCACTGAAAGGCAAAACACACAAACAAGACTGACAGGACCCAGGGGCTGCCCAGTAGCAAAATGGGTACTGCCAAGGTGTTACCTGTCCACCTCCCAGACCCCCAGGGCAGGCAGTGCCACCCACCCCAGCCCTCCTGGCAGGCTGCCCTGGCACAGCCTCCCACCCACCAGCCCGGGACCTGCCTCAACTCACCAACCCAGCAGAAACCTGTCTCCTCTGCTGGCTTTCCAACGGACCAGTGACACAAATCTGGCCCAAGATGCAGCAGGTGAGAACCACCCTGCTGGGACAAGAAGGGGAAAGCTGGATTTCCCCACTTTGGCAGAAGCAAGCTTGGTGCTTTAGCTCCATTTTGCCAGCTGCAAAGGGTTTGACAGCTATCACAAATGCACGGAGCGCTTATCCACACAGTTGTCACAGCTCTAACCCCAGACACACCTAAGCTGGCAGACAACACTGTCCACCATGAAGCATTTCCCAACAAAAGGCTAACAAATGCCAAAGAAGTCTGATATGGGGGAGAGGGGGAAGGGAAGGAAAGGAAGACTGTAACACAGGAGAAGATAAACTTGTGCAACTAGAAACAATGAAAGGAAAAGATGAAGAAACCCACTGCCTGGCTGTTGCTGAAAGGTGATAAGCTAGAAGCTGTCTTAAATTTATTAGGGCCAACGACTGCAGAAGCCTACTAGTAATTTTCAAGAATAAACTCTCATTTTTATCTTTACTGGTTATTTAATACCTCTCTCAATGAAACCCACTCTCGGCTCAGGCTACCTGCAAAGTTAAAAAAGAAAAAAACCCCAACAAACACAACCAAAACAAGGATATCCCACAGTAAGCCTTCCTGCCACCCAAACCACATACACACTGACAACAAAGCAAGTGAACAGGAGGTTTACATGCGATCCTGCAGTTAAATGCTTTGAATTTGCTCCAGCTCTGGACGCAGCAACATACTTTATGCAAGCTTCCTTAACAGCTCTCAGTTCTTTACCAGGAAAAGCTCAGAATATTATTATTGACACTATTGTGATGTCAAGAGGACTGATGCACCACTTGCTCTGCTCAGAGCTCTCCAGCAGAGTATGGATATCAAGACTTGTACACTGCCACGAGAGTCTGGATGCCAAGTGGGACTATGTAATGGGATGGGGGGCAGGTCAAACCACAGTCCCCAGCCACACATTAATAACACCCTATAATAACAGAGAGATGATCTCATACTGCCATTCTTAAAAACTTTGGGGACGACCCAAGTTTTTTACACTGAAATAAGATGTATGACTGCAGCACAGGCAGGCACACCACCACCAGGAAGGAAGAAATGAATAACACCAAGTAAGTTGTGGAGCTTCAGCCTCCAGCACACTGGAATAAAGCTGCTGGGAACCTCAGATGCCCACATCAGGCACTGTGGGTCATCATTTCCCCTACCTTAAACATGTTAGATGCAGCAAGTACTGATGTGTCTGGCTGACTTGTGATTGGATCTCCTGATGCCATTTAAACATACCTTAAATATACCACAGACTCAAAAACAGTGATAATTTTGTAGCCAAGTACTCTCCCAAACAAGCAAAAAGTCAGGAACATACAAAAAGCTTTTCATCTAAAAGCATAAACTGACATTTGTCTCGACAAAAGTGTTGCCCTCAGTAGTTCTTCCTCCATCCTTCCTCTCCTTTCTTTCCCCATCCCCTTGTTACCAGCCCTCCCACTGAGACCATTCAGCTGTTCACACAGTCCCACAGTGAACCAGATTGGGTGGCTCATGCAAGATTAAAAATAATCCAGGAAAAAACAAAGAGTGAGGAGGAGGGAAGGTGAAAAAAAATTAAGTTCCTCAAATTACTGCAAGATGGAAATCCAAAAAAAAAAAATCATTGTTTCACTGCATCCAGGGAATGCCACAGGGGCATAAACCCGCAGTGGAGCTCAGTTAATTGCCACCACTAAAGAAATACTTGTCACACTACAGTTACACTCTCCTGGAGAACGTGGAGACAGAATAGCTGTTGGAAAGTCTCTGGATACCAAGATGACCTGTTCTCTTCCAGGCAGCTGACACAGCACTCTCCTGAAAGCGGAGCCTGGCACAAGCTAGTACAATGAACATCTCTCTCACGTGCATTTTTTCATTAGAGGCCCCAAATTCCAGATGAGAGGTCCCAAGCTTCTCAGATCTGGTGTTTATCCAACATTCCCACGCGGTCTGTGATCGTGCAGACCAGTCCACCATCTCCACTCTCATCATGCTGCCATTTATTTCACGGCTCTACAGCAGCTGTTAAGAAAACCTTCACTTCTGCTACACTGGAGGCAGGCAATTCCAGGATTTCCTTCTGGCCAACGAGTAAGATCCCATACCTCATTCTGGAATGTGACACCCTGGCATCTTCCCTACACATTTAAAAGTTTTGCATCCCCTGAAAGCTGTGCTAGCTTGTGACAGTCCCATTTGTATTGGAAACCAACTCTCTCCCCATCAGAAAAGTATCAGTAGAAACTTGACAGGAACCAGGGGAACCATTTGCTCTCTCCAAACAATTTGATGCCACCAGTCAAATTACCCACAGAGCCTGACATTCAAGGGGCAGTTCCTAAGCCCCCAGCATGCTCACGGTACTCAACACAGAGGAGAAGACTTGTATGTCACCCTCAGCCCCCATAGTTCAGGCTCCTCAGCTTGTCTACCCAGGAACTACTGCATGTCAAGAGAACAAGACACTTCCTGTCCTCTGGAAGAC
The DNA here is from genome assembly GCF_009829145.1 of Chiroxiphia lanceolata. Lineage (NCBI taxonomy): Eukaryota > Metazoa > Chordata > Aves > Passeriformes > Pipridae > Chiroxiphia > Chiroxiphia lanceolata. Next base: position 24,754,786 of record NC_045645.1, read on the forward strand.
CCTTCAACTATACATTTAAAATTGGACGTATAAGAGAGGTGCAACCCACCCACTGGCTTCTGAATACAAAAATTCAGTGTTTCGTGACCAGGCCAAAAGCAACAACCAGCCTTTCTGAGACAACACTCATTTCTAGGAGTAGTATTGATCTCTAGTGAGGAAGCTGCTTTTGGCAGCTGTTGGGCCTGGAGTTCATGTGGCACAATAAGGTAGTCACAAGAGTAATAACAGATTATCTGCTGAGTGTTTGTCTTCCAGTGGGAAGTGTATGAAATGACTATGCACAAATCCCATTCAGGATTTAATCCTGCCCTGGAGTTCACACACAACTTCGGTGCACAAAGCCATTAGTGGGAGATACCAGCACCAGAGGTCAGAAACAATTCGATAATACACACCCCTGGGCTCAGGCTGAACAGAGTGCTCACACAGAAACAGCTGCATCCATCCATATGTTGATCTCGGTAATACATCAAATCAAGACTTCATCCATATGAGCCATAATGGAGCACTGTAACCTTGGCTGTCAGCCACCTGCCTTGTCCTCTGCCCAGAAAGACTACAGAGCAAATCCTGGACACCATTTCCAAGCACAGGAAGGACAATAAGGTAACTGAGACCAGCCAAAACGGATATACCAAAGGCAAACCACAGCTGACCAACGTGATTCCCCCATCTAGGACAAGGAGACTGGCTCTGTGGCTGAGGGGAGAGCAGGGGGTATTGGACACCTTGACTTCATGTCAAAGGCCATGCTAAGTCTCCCACAGCATCCTTTGAACCAAAATGCTTGGGTAATTGGACAATAAAGGTGGGAGGAAACCTGCAATGTGGCTCAAAGGATAACGATCAGCAGTTACAACCTTCACCTGGCTGCCCATTACTAATGGCAGCCCTCAAGGACCAGCCAGCCCCGCTTAAAAGCAGGAATAGGATGAGGGATAAGGGGAAAAGGGACAACAGGTGAACAACAGAAAATCCAACCAGGCACATAGAAACAAATATTTGCTATATGCATGGTCAAACACTGACATGGCCCAAAGCTAGGGTGGCATCACCACCCTTAGAGAGAGCCTGGGATGGACCCAGCCCCAAGCACTCTGCTCTAACAGGACATTTTTTAGCATGAGGTTGGCCTAAAGACCTCCAGAGGTGCCTTCCCATCTTCTGTGGGATGCGCAGTACAGATTTAGCCATACAAAAATGCTAAGAGATGACACTCCCCACAAGACTTGGCCATTAAAAGACAAACAATAATTTCCAGGAAACAACTCCCTTTGCAAGTCACACCAGGGTGAATTTTCACAACTCATCTTGCCCACTATCCTTCTGCTCTCAGCATGTCCATCCCAACACAACGTTACATGCACACTATCAGCTTGGAGCAACCCAAGACACAAAGCTGGGACAGCCAAGAGTCATCCCTTATCCCTCTACAAAACCAGGCACAACCAAAAAAATAGTATGAACGTGACAAAAGAAGTAGCGTTTTTCAGAGCACAAAGTAAGGGTAGGCCAGAACAGCAGAAAGATCAGAAAGTAGTTGTTGATGGAGCACAGCCAGACAGGATGGCTTGGCCACCTCTGCTATATTTTTTGTCTTGTTTACTTTACTCCAGTTTTGCAGAACTCCACAAGAAACAAGGCATTTAGAAAAGGAGAGAACTCCACGAAAACGTCTTCCCGTACATCCTGCAGTCCTGGGGAGAAGGAAGCTCCACGGACCAGCTTTTAGGAAGGAAAATGGCCGAGCACAAATTCATGCCAGACCACCCTCAGTTTATATTCCATAAAATGCAGTCCCAAACCCCATCGCCTCTCCTTTCTCTTCACGTGAGCCAAAACAAAGGACAATCAGACAGGAGCGCAACCCTGAATAGAAGACTAATGGGAAAGCATACAACAGAACAGCAAGAGTGGAAAGGGAGGCCAAGATCTGCAGGACGTGCCTCACGCCAGCCCCCCGGTCTATCAGCAGCCTCTGCCCATCTTTGTGCTCCTTATCTCAGCAACTCCTCCTGGCTCCCCACTCCGACAACCTCCCATGATGCCCATCCGAGCAGGCACTGCTCCCCGGGCCCCATCCCGGTGCCCGGCCCCACGGCTGCCCCGCTCCAGCCCGCTCCCCCACCTCCCCCTGCCCCAGTCCTGGACCTGCCCAAACCTCCCGAGCCCCCACCAGCCCGCATCTCACATGCCCCATCTCCCCGCACCCCCGAGCCCCTTACGGCCCCCGGATGCTGTTGCCCCCCACTTCAGCCATCCCGCTGCGCCCCCCCGCCCCGGATCGCCCCGCTCCGGGCCCCGTAGCCCTTCACCCCGTTTAACCCCACGCCGGGCCTCTCCTCCCCACGCCCCTGCCCCGCTCCCGCCCCCGGAGCCCCCCCGGGCTCCCCCGCGGGCTGCCCCGGGCCCCCCCGATGCCGCCGCCCCGCCCCGGGCCTGCCCCGCCGGGCCCCGAGCGCCGCTCGCCCGCACGCGGGAGGCAGCGGGAGGCAGCGCGGGGCGAGCAAGCGGGCGGCGGCGGCGCCGGGACCGCTCTTACCTCCGACCCGGTACATGTTGGCGGCCATGCCCGCGACCGGGCCGAGTGCGGGGCGCGGGCCGCTCCCGCCGCCTCCAGGTGCCGGATCCGCTGGAAAATGGAGGCTGGAGCGGGCGGCGGGGGAGGGGAGCGGGGGAATTAAAGGGGCCGCGCCGGCGGACGGGGAGGGAGCGAGGCGGAGGGCGGGGCGGCGGCAGCGGCGGCGGCGGCGGCCCGGCGGAGGGGGCCCGGCGGCGGCGGCGGCGGCGGCAGGGAAGGAGGGAGGGAGGGGAAGGAGCCGGAGCCGCCCGCCCGCGGCGTGAGAGGGCGGCGCTCCGGCTGCGCGAGGGGAGGGACGGGACGGAACGGGACGGGACGGGCCGGGAGGGAGCGGGGTTGGGGGCAGCACGGCCTTCTCACACACACAGGAGGAGAGAGAGAGAGGGAAAGAGGGAGAGACTGCGTGTACATCCACAGACAGAGGGTCAGACTGCCTGTGTGCACACACAGATCGCCCGTCCTCGCACACACAGACTGCCTGTACACAAACACAGACACACAGACCGCCTGTCCTCATACACACGCGCATACACGGCCTCTCCTCACACACACAGAGCCTACTCACGTGCACAGACCACCTGTGCTCACGTACAGTCACACGCACACACCCCCCTGTCTTCGCACAGTCCTCCTCACCCAGCTCTCCAGTCCCCACACATGCTCAGCCATCCTCGCACACCATCCCTGTTCCGGCATGGACAGCCCTCCTCATACACACACAACAGCCTGTCCTCAAGTACAGCCCGACACACGCACACACACACACACACTCAAACACCACTTGTGCTCACATCTGTCTGTACACACAGCTCTCCTCACACATGCATCTGCCTGCACTTGCACACAGCCTTCCTCATAGCACCCTACCTGTATACACAGCCCTACACACACTCTACCTGTTCTCACACACACATCTGCCTGTACTCACAGCCCTCCTCATATGTCACCTGTATTCACACACAAGTCTCCATGTACAGGCACCACCTGTGCTTGCAGATGCTGCCTGTCCACACACACACAGAGTGTTCCTCACACACCCCCATCCCATCCCCACCCTGGGCAGGAACAACAGGTCACTCCACAGACACAGCCCTCCTCATGCACACCCACAGCCTGCTCACACTGTGTGAGATGCCCCTCACACTTGCACCTACATCCACATGCTGCCTGTTCTCCCTATACATCCCTCCAGCCCTACATACACAGGGTCCATGCCCTACATACGCCTCCTGCTCACGTGCCCCACTCCTCCACTGCCTCACTTGGATCCCCACAATGGTCACAGGCTGCCTGGACTGTTCCCTCTGCACTTGTGTCACCCACTGCCACGCTGGGGCTGTCCCCCCTCTTCGGGTATCAACCTTAGAAGTGAAATATAGCTGATGGCTTTAGCTTTCCCTTGCCCACTGACCTGGGGAGGTCACCGGTCCTGTGCGCACCAGGGCTGCACCACACAGGTACACCTCTTCTTCACTTGTGCACAGCTCCTGTCCAAGTGTTCCCCCAGCAGCCATGCTTACACAGTTGTTGAACAGTTGTCAGGTCCAGATCACTGCAAAACTTTCACGTTGTACATTACCATTTCCTCTCCTACAGGAAGCAACAGGCTGACACCAAAAAACACCCCAAGAAACCATCATAACACTTTTACAGCAGGTACCCCCAGCAAAGACTGACAAAGTGCAGCAGCAAAGGTGACAGTCCATCGCCCTCTAAAGACTTCTCCATGCATGTGGCCAAGGCTGGTTGATGAACTCAAGGAAACATCATGACATCATGACTGTGATGGTCAGCACAGGCAGACCCAGGGAACTGCTGGGCTCTTGGGATCAGCAGGACAAGTACACTTGCTCCTCAGCATCAGTGCAGAGCTGGAGAGTCACCTGGTGTTGCCTAAGCCAGGTGTGTCCTAGTTAGAACAGCTGTGACCAGTTCATCACTGGATGGGTGTAACCCAAAACTGTGTATTCTATAGCCTTCCATGCCATTTCCCAGAAACTGTTGTCAATAAACTATTTGCACCCTCTGCCCAGAGCAGCCTGACTCATCAGGCTATAAACTAGGTGTTAAGAGGCCTGCGAGATAGGAGGGTGTTTTTGTCCTCATGCCCACTGAGGAACCTCCTGCCCTGAGGGAGGTACTGGGCATTCCTGCCTGAACTCGAGGATATATAATCTTGGAGTCTTGGGACTTTTTTAACCACTCTTGAGATCCAGAGGAAGACTGCAGCTCACCACTCTCAACCAAACTGCAGACCCCCACCCTCGACCGGACTGCAATCACCACTCTTGACCAGACTGCAACAGCACTCTCACCAACAGGTTTTCCCCTTCTCCCTTTACTTTGGAGGCAGGGGGCCCAACTAACACCACTGTTCATGCCCCAGGGTGCTGAGTTATACATTTGGGTTTTGTGGGTTAAAACCAATTGTTTGTCTGTATAATCGTACTTATTGTATTATTTTATTAAATTGTTATTCTGATTTATAATCTCTCTTTTGGGTTGAGTTCATTTTCCCCTGCTGGTTTACCTTTAAACCAGCACAAGGTGTCAGCCCAGGACCCCTCCACATAATCAGACAGGTCAGAATGGCCAAAAAATATCTGTTATGAAACTTTTTGCTGGAGCCCTTTATGAGGGCTGGACACAGCCTCTACCTGCACTCTCAACCCTGGTTCTCCTGAAGTCCTGAAACAGCTATGCAAGACCACCAAAACATTGACATCTGCCAAAATACATGTGTTTTTTTTAGAAAGAACAGGGCTTTTGTTAAAATTTGCTTTGCGTGTTAGGGAAAAAAAACCCCTACAACACCAAATCTGACAGTCCTCAGATCCCAGTAGGGCACAGGGCTCTGCTTACATGTTTCCAACGTGTGCAAGGAGCACGGCTGAGTGAGGAGAACACTTCTGGGGGTGAAAGTTGGTCAGTCAAAAAAGGTCAGTGCACCAGGGAGCACCACCGTGATATTTCCTCCTTTCTGAGCCAGCCAGGGAAGCGTGTGCCGGCACAGGCACGGAGCACACCGCAGGACACGAGGGAGGGCTGGCTCTCCGCAGGCTGCTTCAGCAACCATTAAGCAGAGCAAAAAATAATCCAGTAGGACACAGGAAAATTATCCAGAATAAATATTTACAAATCACATCACAGGGCACTCGGTAGCTGCACATGAAGAAGCGGAGGGTCACATGGTGTTGACTGCTTTTTCCAGATGCTAAAGTGTGCTTTAAACGACAGCAGCAAAAACGTGTCGGAACGTCCCTGCTGTTCCTCTTCCAGGTTAAGCAACAGTTGTGGCCACAGCCGGGGTCCAAACAGGGCATTTGACTTGGTGTGTTCCCCACCGATGTGAGGCTGGTCCTCTGCTTCCCCCTCCACCACATGAGCCTTCCCATCACCTCAGTCCCCTCGACTTGCACCCTCCTTCCCATACTGAGATGGGCTCCTCCATGGACTCTAAAAAGTGAAGCTCAGGATGTGCCTCTTTCACACAGCTGTGCCCTCAGTGCAAGTTTATAGCTAAACCTGTGCAAAAAATAAACAGCCAAAACAGCCTTCACACACTTGTCTACACAAGCTGCCCCACATTGCTTCCCCCATCTCACCAGCAGCCAGGCTCTCTCTGTGGCTTTTGGTGCTGTTTCTGCACTCAAGAGTCCTGAATTTGCCCTTTCCTGAGCTACCCACCTTCCTTCTGCCTGGAATGAGCCAATGCCTGCTCTGTGCCACCTGGGTGAGAATTGTGTCCCCTCCTACAGCAAAGGGCTCGGGTCATAAATGTGCCTGCACTTGGCCAGGCCACATGGAGGGGCTAGAACACCCACCAAGACCCGAGTGCTTTGAGAGCAGCCTGGCCCACTGCGAGGGGCTCCCTTCCCCCCAGCTCCTTGCTCCATCAGCAGCCACTCCTCCACCCCTCACCCTCGGTCAGGGGAGCACAGGGATGCAGGATGCTCCGGCTTGGCATCCTCCCCGCTGCCTTCAACATGCTGTATACTAGAGACCATGGCCATGGCCCATTACCCAAAATTTCTTCACCTTCCTGCCTCAAAACAGCTGCTTAGCTCTTCTCACCTTCTGACTCCCCAGCACCAAGCCTAGGTGTTTGGAATCCCATACATCCCAGTTCCTCTCCCACAGTGCTCCCAGGAGCGCACACAGGCTACCACAGCCTCAATCTTCTCCCACTGAGATGCCCCCCTCTTCATACCCAAACACCACCACGTCCATCCAACACAGCCCCCAGATCAGAAACTGGCACCAGCCTGGTCCCTTCTTGCTGTGAGGAGGTGAGGACTGGAGAGGGCTGTCAGATCCAGGAGAGCTGCAGGGAAAGGAGGCAGCAGGGACAGTGGAGAGGGCAACAGGGCTGCAAAAACTACAGGAGAGCTCAGTGCTGGGCAGGACGTGCCAAGCCACCAGCTCTGCCCTGGAAGTGCTGCCAGGCAGCTGGATAAATAACACAAGAGATCCCTCCATGCCAGAAAATCATGCTGCTGTTTCCTGCTGAAGACAACTGCCCCAGTCATGCCAGAGCAGCCCCTGCTGAGAGACGACTCAGGGGACGGGTGTGTGCTTTCATGTCCAGTTTTATTAGTGTTGCATTAGTACCATAAAATAGTTGACGAGGTCGAGCACATTGCAGTTTGTTTCAAAAAAGGCTATTTACATTTAATCTGTCTTCATAAAAAACAACCCTAGAACCCAAACAATACAACAATGAAACAGATGGACAACTCGAGAATCTACAAAGTGATGATGTCCTGGTTTGGACAAGCCTGGCGGCATGCAGCCCCAGGAACTGTGCTCACAGGGCGCTTCCCCACAGCCACCACGTATACACAACCAGGCAGGCAACACACCCTGGCAGCTCTCCTGCCAAGGAGCAAAGCAGCAGCTTCCTGGATGTGGCCCCAAACTGGTGCTCTTCCTTAAGGAAGCCAGTGACCTGCTGCTTTGCAAGTGGCACGTCCCCTTTCGCCCCAGGCTGTCCCAAAGCACCCAAGTGATCCTGCAGGAGCCAGCCCTGCCAGGAACATCTCCCATGACAACACTGCTGAAGAGGCTCCAGGTGATACTGCTGCTCATTTCTGGCCTTCTCCTGCCAGGTAAGCCTACAGGAAGTGCCACACTAAACACTACCATGCAGCCATCCACTGAGATTGAGCCTCCCCAAAGAGGACAGAAGCATTGCATTCTATCTTGCTTCAAGAAAGCTCCAGGACCCCCAGTCCCTTACCACTGCATGGCAGGACTGTCCTAATCCCAGCCTTTCCGATCCCTCAGCACACCAAGAAGCAGGAGAAGGTCATTGCCTCTGCTGCCTTTTGACAGGATTTTCTTCTTAAACTTGGAAATGCCAGGTGCAATGCCCTCTGCCCTGGCTCTCCTGTGCTGTCTCCAGCACACACTGCTGGTGAGAAACACAACAGGGCCTGTGCTGCAATCACAGGTTAAGCACAGGGCATTGTAGTTCTTGGCTGAGTTTGATGATGAAAAGCAAACAGGCACATCTCAGCCCCAGAAACCTCCCAGCCACCTACCCCTGCCCTCTCTGCAGGATAAAGCCACAAGCTTTATCTTCTGTTCTAATTAAAGCAGCAAAACACAGCCAAAGAGACCATGGCTCTCCCCAAACTCATGTGTAATTAAGAAGGACTCTGCAGTTATCACTGCAATGTAAATGGTAACAATTGAACTGGATGGGAACTGCAGCACTGAGCTAAAACAGCTGCCCAAGATGTCCATGACAGGAGAGCCAGCCCTGCTTGAGCGCTGGTAGGGCTGAAGCCCGGCCTTTGTCTCCAGGAAACTTAAGCCAGAAAACCAGGAAGCACTAAAGGTGCAACACAATGCCACAAAACCCTTCCATCTTTCATCTCCTTGCCAGCGCTGTTAAAGTAGGTCAGCGTCACGCAGCTCGGCGCGGCAGTGAGCCCGCTCCCGAGAGCTCACCTCCGAGCGAGGCGGGGGCCTTCTCCAACTGCAGCTGGAAAAGAAACCGGCTGCTTTGAGAAGTCACAGCCAGAGGAGCTGGAGAGACAGGCTCCACAGGGAGCAGGGGCAAGCTCTGGGACATAAAGGGACAGGGACACCAGGGGACAGACATTGCCTTCAAGAGCACCTCCCTTGTGGAGATCCACTCAGATGCTGCCCACCCCAGCCCCTGCCTTCACTGTCAGACTGCACAGCTCAAAAGCAAGCCCGACGTGGGAGACAACCCCACTGCCTTTCTTAATTTGAGATGTACCTTCCCCGCCCAAACTCTAGAGAGTCGAAGGCAGAGTGGTGCTGCCTCGGGCTCTAAGCACTCACCGACTTGCAATCACCCAAGCACAGGCTGGCACAGCTCTGCAGGCACAGGCCCACTGCTGCCCCAGCAGCTTTCCCTGGTCCTGCAGCAGGAATCCCTCTGGCTAGTGGGGCTTGTTCCTGGCAGGGTCCCCCCAGAAACTGTTGGGGAAGGTGGGAGGGTGGGAGACCTGAGGTCAGTCACTCATTCACCTCTTATTCACCAGGTGCAAAGCCCCTTTCCAAAAAGGTCTGAGCCACATACATGCTGTGACACTCATTTTCCTTAGAGATAGAAATCTGTTTCTCTTCCAGTCAGGGACAGAAACAGCCACACAAAGTGGCTCCACGTGACACAAGAGAAACAAGAGAGGCACAAGAGCCTGATCTGAGCTGCACCAAATCTGCACGGCCAGCCCATGCCCTCCAGGGCCAGGAAACACCACATTCACACCCTGGGCACACAGCTGCCCTTGGGCAAGCCCAGCCTGCTACCGCTGGACTCCCTCCAGGATGACAAGGTTGAGACTTCAGGATGTTTTCTTGCATGGAAGAGCACTTCAGAGCAACAACAGCATTCCACAGGGGAGAAACCCTGCAGAGACACAAGCCCTCAGGTGTACGGAAAGTTTCCCAGTGAATTTGTTTGTATATAGTTAGAACAAAAACCAACATGAAATCCAACGAGCAGAAGTGTTTCTCTCACACATACACACACACACACAGAGTACAGCAGGGCAACACACATTTGATAGGCAGGACCCTGGAAATCCTGTCCTAGCTACCAGGTTTTTTCTTTACAGTAGATTGAAATACAAAGAGGAGCACAGTGATGGTTCTCCCCTCACCCCCCAGTAAACAAAGTTATTGCAGTCAGTCCACCCCAGCTCTGCAGCAGTAACACACTCCAGCACTGAGAGCTGCCCAGGCTGTGTGCGGCTCCCGACGCTGGAACCCAGCCCGATTGCTCTTGTCACACCAGCACGAGACTCGAGGAAGAAATCACAAACTGACTAATTTCCTTTACAGAGCTTTTTCTGATGCAGCAGCCTCAATAAAGATAAAGAAGTGATGTGCTTATATGCCATCTTCCATGCTGCCACTGCCAGGCAATGCTATACAGTCCCAGAGCACCAGCTCAGGTCAACCAAAACCACGTGAACTGAGGGACCTGACAGCAGCCCAACTACAGCCAAACTTCTGCCACAGCCAAGAGCCAGCAGGCAGACCTGCCTGCAGCACAGAGTATTGCAGCTAGACAATCTGTCCTACCCAGCAGCCTGTCACTGGGCAGGGGACCTTATCCTCCTCCCCTGCATGGTTTGAAGGGAAGACCCAGCCCCTGGCCAAGTAGGTTCCACTTGTGCTGGGAAAGGGTTTTATGAAATCAGTCAGTGAAACAGCCCATGCTGTGAGCTCTGCCAGGCACTAGATCCAGCTCTCACCTCTTACCTCCTCACTCCCTGTCAGCAGAAGGCCCAGAAGAGCACACCACCACTGCCCTGCCCAAAAGAACCCGTGTGGGCCCTGTGCAGAGCTACGCAGCACAAAAGTGGATGTCCCAAGCCTTTAAAAACCCAAAGGTAAGGGATCAGATTGAAAAAAAAAAAAAGGTTCAAAAGCATCACTGCCCTCAGAAAGTGCCTTCTGGAAACATTCCCAGTGCCTGGCTTGTCCACAGGGGTGGGACCTAAAAGGACCCATCAGAAATTTTAGTCTCTTACCCTGAAATGCCAGAGATGTCTGTTCTTCCCCATAGCAAGGACACTCTCCTCTCCAAATCCAGCTGCCACCTGCTCCCAGGCAAGCTTTTTGGGAAGCCTGGAGTGCAAAAGGCCCAATCTGCAGCACCTTTGTCCCACTGTCTCCTTGTAAGAGCATCCCTGGCAGCAACAAGGCATACAAACTGAACACAAGTGCAGCCAGAGCCAAGCCAACAGAGATACCCTAAAATCTCAGTCCTCCATCTCACAGGACGTCTTGCTGACCAAAGTGGACAGAAAACCTGTCTGGCTTCATTCTCACTCACATTCCAATGACAGCTTCCATTCTGCACCCTGGAGCTGAAACCCCTCACGAAGCCTCAACCCACAGGCAACGCCATGCCAGAGGAAAAGCATATTCTGCTGGGGAAAGGATGTGATCTAGAGAGAAACACTTGTGGGGAGGAATACTCAAGAAGCAGAAGTTAAGGACAATGTCCATCTCCAGAGCAGCCCACAGGAGGCTGCCTACCTTGAGCACCCTTCATTTCTGTTACATTCCTTCAGCTCCCATGAGGAGAGATCCTGAGTGGTTCGAGGACAAGGGCCCTGAAGCCAGGCAGGCTCCAGGGAGCAGTGTGGTCAGGGCAGGATGCAGGCAGCAGACAGAGCACCCCACGCTACCTCATGTGTGCAGTTTGACAGATGGACAGGAAGGCAGCTGGACACGCAGAGCGCCTGGCTGGCTCCCAGTCCAGCCACTCCACTGATATATCACTCCACAGACAAGGCTCATCTTCCTGGGTTTGTTGGTTTTTTTCTTTTGGCAAATTAATTTTTTCCTGTTATTTTTTATTTTATTTTATTTTTTTTAGAAAGCATTAAAAAAAATCTGCAGCTGTTAAAAAAAATCCTTTCCCTTTAGAGGCTGGACGAGGTTTTATTGACAGGTAAATAATTGGTGTGAGTATGTAAATAGCAGCGACCCCACTGACATGGTGTCCCTCTGCAGCACAGCCAGCTGTGGGGACATGGTGACTGGCTTAGTTTGGTCATTGTCACAGACCTGGGACACTGGAGTTTCCTTCCTCTTAGCGTTTCCCTAATTCCTGTTCCTGCCCAACCCTCCTCAGGCATCACTTCAGCACAAACACCTGCCTGTCCCCATGGCAGGCTCCATGCTCCAAAGGGGATCCCCTCTCCAGACCTCTCTAGCTATGTAAGTGGTTTGTTTTCCAAACTGGACCATTGAACTCCCTCCAGACTCGCTGATCTCCCGTCCTTTGGCAGCAGGAAGACAGACTGGCCACCCTTTTTTCCTAGAAATATAGAGGGAGGGGGCCAAATGTACAGCAACACACATGATCTTCTGCAAAATCCATTTGAGCTGATCCACGGTTCCCCCAGCACACTCACACCAATGAGGTCTCAGGTTAATAAGCAGTGCAGTTATTCAGCTATCTGCTTGTAAGTGGTAGGTGCTCTTGGGCAGGTTGCCTGCTCCTGCCAACTCCCCCACAACTTCATGTTGTCAGCACATCTATATTTAAGACTGGGTTTTTTTGCCTTTGTTTAAAGGGGTTTCCTTCCCTTGTAGTAAACTTAAGAGTTAATAGAAAAAAGTAATTCAAAAGTAATCCAAGCACATCTGTAATTAATTCTGCAGGAGAGGGCAGAGCGACACGAGTCAGAGTTGGCACGCAGTTCCTGGCTCCTGGTGTGCAGTCCCTGGGACAGGCAGAAGGTCCCTCCGCCGAGCACAGCTAGAAGTTAGATTTGGAGTGTCCAAATATGCAGATGGGAAAGTGCTTGACATGGGAGGACCACTGTGCTGCCAGCTGAAAGAACTTGACATCGTTCCACTCCACCCCATCGATCAGGACTGCAGGGGAGGGCAAAAAGAGAGGACAAGTTAGAAAATACGGAGGGGAAGTGGCTTTGCTGGAAATCTCCCTGCAGTCGGCAGAGGGAGGCCTGGCCACGCACTGCTCTGCCCGACTACCCCACCCAGCTGCACACGTGGGGGAAGAAAGGCTCGGGAGTAGACCAGGTTTAGGGAGAACAGCTCAGATTGTTGTTCCAGAATTGCTCACTGACACCAGAGCTCCCCCGACTGCTGATTTCAGTGTCATCTGATCCGATTGCTCAGATTTCCTAAACACACTTCATTTTCTTTTTTGGGCAAATGCACTCTTACAGAGCTGCACATCAGTCTCTCCTCACTGGCACTCTAACCAGGAGACCCATGTCTCTTAGAGAGGTGACACATTCTGTGAGTACCTCTCACGCTCCCCAGCATCAGACTGGGCCAGGATTAAGGAAGTGACCCAGGCAGATCCCTCTGTTGGAGATTCTCAACTGAACAGGCTACAGGGATATTTTTGATCCTGAATGCTCAGTTCCAGTGACAGCCACTTCAGGTCTTCCTGCCAGATGAATATATGGCTCCTGCTGTGGCGTGTCTGTATGCCAGAGACCTGCCCATAGGAGCAGCCACATTCTCACAGTTGCCACCAACCAACACTTGTACCAGTTGTGCAAGAGAAATAGAGAATGAAAGGGAGGGGAATGGAGCCTGGTCCAGCCCTTGTCCTCATCCAGAGCATTGATTCAGAGAAGTTCATAGGTAAGGGAGGATTTTCCCACATCCCAGACCTATTGAAGCATTCCCCCATGCTGGATACATCCAAGCCTGTTCCCCAGAAACATCCCCATCACGCTGGCACCAGGGCACAGGGCAGGACCACAAGTCAGCCCTCTGCCTGGAGGACAATCATCTGAGCCTCATCCCAGAGCCTAACGGGATGCAAGCTATGCACTTACCACGCAGCATGTTCTGCTGATGTTTTGCTGTGCAAATCAACCTGCTGATTCCTTCAATACACTGGCTCTTTGACTCAACCTCCTTGTCTTTTGTTTTCTTGGGCAAAAACATCACTGGAAGAAAAACAAACCAACACACAGTAAATCTATGCCACTCACAGGAGCTGGCTGCACTGACACTTATTTGAGTTTTTGCATTTAAACATTCATGTCTGAAAATTCTAAGATCCTCTCTTCTTGGCAGGAGTCTGTCAGTGCTGAGCACTATCACCTATATATGCACATGGGCATCTTAGCTCTAAGTGTCTCTATGTGAAGCATTTCCAGCTCATAACCCAGGCCCCAAAGGGCACCTTCAGGGTAACTCCTGCTCCTGAGACACCATGTAGGGAAAACATCTGCATCTGCAGTGGTAGGACTGCTGCAGTGACTGCAGCCCAACTGGGCTGGGCTGCACAGACACCTGGAGAGCAGGAGGGGCTACAAACTGGGGGCAGCTGGTGGAGAGGGAAGGCAGAAGGGAAGTTAAAAAAGGGTCCAGTTCCCTAAGAACTGTCCAAATGCATGAGCGAAGATGTACAAATCAGCTCCACAAACGCTGGTGGTGTTAAAACACCTCTGCTGCAGGCTAGGCCAGCCCCAGGGAAGAACATTTGGAGTGTCTCAGGATTGCTTCTCCCATCAGCATGACACTTAAAGGGTGTCATCACAGGTGGCAGCTCTGGTACCAGCAGTGCCACAGCTGTGCTGGCCCAGGACTGACCTAGCCACACAGTTATGCAAGGAAGCTCTGTCAGCCTCCTCTCAGAGCCCCCAAAACCCCTGCTTCCATCAGGAGTGACTCCCAGGCCCACAAGCAGGAAGATGTTGTGAAGGACAGCTACTGGTAGCTGAATGCAAGTGCAGAACTGCCTTGCTGCTTCCTTGAAAATACTTTGCTGCAGAACTGTTCTCAGTTTCAAAAATGTTTCACAGTACCAAGGCCAGGAGCAAATACAGAATTACTGACAACATTTAAAATGCCTTTTTTGTTAGTTTGTTTTGAGAAAATAAGCTTAAAGCCATGAGTTTAAGAAGAAGAATAAAAAAGAAAAAAGATAACATGAGGCTTTGAACTGAGAGCATTTCTCTTCTACTTCCTTTTGACCCACAAAGTACTCTGTACAAAAGCATAAGAGTCATAGAATCCTTTAGGTTGGAAAAGACCTCTGAGATCATCAAATCCAACCGCTGACCTAACACTGCCAACTGGACCACTAAAACATGTCCCCAGGTGCCACATCTACACATCTTTTAAATACCTCCAAGCATGCAGGGATGGCAACTCCACCGCTGCCCTGGGCAGCCTGTTTCAGTGCTTGACAATCCTTCTGGTGAAGAAAATTTTCCTAATATCCAATCTAAGACTCCCCTGGCAGAACCCAAGGCCATTTCCTCTTCCTGTCCCTCATTACCTAGGAGAAGAGACTGACCCCCACCTTCCTTTCAGGTAGTGGTAGAGAGTGATAAAGTCTCCCTGAGCCTCTTTTTCTCCAGGCTAAACACCCCCAGCTCCCTCAGCCACTCCCACATGACTTTGCTCCAGGTTCTAGATCACCCCACTGGTTCTAGAGTGAGGCTGTGTGCAGGGGGAGAGTGGGAGGTCCTAGACTCCAGTTCAGAGGGTTCTCCCATTTTGTCATCTCACAGGGATCCATGGTACTTGCTGGGCTATTGTCTCCCTCCCCCCTTTTTTTTTCCCCTTACATGCCTTTTTTATTCTATGTGGCTCTTTAGAGCTGAAGGCTCACAGGATGGGGATATCATCCCAGTAAGCATAACTCTCCCAAGTTTCCAGCACTCTGTCCCCACCTTTGTTCTTCTGCGCTACACCATCTTAGCTGTTCAACCGTAAGAGCGAACACATCCCCTTTTTACAGCACAAAGAGGAACCACCCTTTCAAACTCTGTCACCTTATGTAGTCACTTCTCATCTACAGATTAGGATTTTGAGGATAAAAATATGACTGAGGTGCTGTAATGCAGGACTGACAAGTCAGGCAGCCCTGGAGCAGCAGGACAGGGAGAGCAGCATTGCATTCTTGGCCTTAGGCAGCAGCAAATGTGTCCACCTTCACCTTACCTTTTTTGTTCTTTTCTTTTGTCACGACAGTCATGGACATGGTTGGAGTGGTGGCAATCTCCCCGCTGACAGGTAACCTGCTGACCTGGAGGGACCGGAAAGTGCATTTCAGTGTGTTTTTGGTAGTGGAGGGGTCCTTCTTCTCCGGGTCTCTCTTTCTATCCACGGGTGGAGCTGCAATCCAGTAATCCACCTGCAGGCCCATCAACTCAGCACCGAGGCCCTGGCTGGAAAACAAGACAAGAAGGTAACTTCTGCACAGCTCTCAGCAGTTCCCCCCATCTGTGCTTTTTTCAGAGTGGCTGGCATTCCTGGTCAAAGGATAAACACATGGCTCTTTGGGGAATCAGGAAGCAACATTTCAGAGCGAGACCCAGCAATCACAAAAGCCCAAGAACTCATCCCTGAGAGATGCAGCCTGCATCACACAGCACAGGGGCATCAGTTTGGCAGCACAGAACTGCACTGAGCCAAGACAAGCTGACCTGTTGCACAGCCATGGGGGTGAGTATTAGGAAAGCTTCCTTCCACAATGTGGAATTCGGTGACCCAGCCAGTAAAGGCAACCCTTGAGGCATCCCAGATCACTGTCTTTTGAGTAGGGAAAAGAGGCTGTAAGCACTTGTTGCTGCCTCCTGAGCACTGATGACTGACTCTGTCCAGGTGCAGCACTGCCAAAATCAACCCTGAACTGGGGTGAGCAAAGACCTGGTGGGTCCCTGAACTCAGTTCCTCCAGTACTCAGTTCCCAGTCTCCCTGACTTGCTTTCATCTCCTATGTTCCTGAGCTCTTCCTGCCACCAGCTGCTTCCTTTCTGGTTCAGAATCAAACAGCATCTCTGCTCTACCCAGGTCCCTGTTATAGAGTTGGCATGCAATAACTGCCTCCCCTGCCACTTGCTGGGGAATTCCACTGATGGAAAAATGCCCTGCCAGTCCTGTGATGCTTGCTAAACAATGGCAGATTTCAGGACATGATCTGCTGTTGAAAACTCCCGCGCGTTGTGTGGTAACAGTTGTGCATCACCAAAACACACTGCCAGCCTTTCTTGAGCCAGAAAGGGGAAGATGAGCAACCTGGGAAATTCCAGCCCTTGCCTGCCCCTGCCTCTTGCTAGCTAACCCCAAGGGAGCAGACCTATGGCTGACAGCCTATACTTCTTCCTACACAATGACAATCAGTGTTAAATAATATGCAAGTACTAGACAAAAAGCTAAATTTATCTACCAGTCCATGTCCCCTGTTTGAGAAATGGCAATTGTTAAGGAAGATAAATTTGATCTTGAATGAAATATGCATCCCTCTGCACCACCTGTCTAATAGAAACTCTCAAGGTTAAACAAGGACATCCCATCATTAGAGTCCTCTCAGCTCTTCCTTTTGTTTGCCATTTATTCAGCTGAGAGTCAGACTGCAAAGCTGAGTTCATCTTTGATCACCAAAACCAGGTTTTGGATTCTCAGGGCAATATTCAGAAGTGAGATTCTTTAAGGATGACGCTTTTGAGATGCTGCTTTGAGTTTAAAGACTCCTTTGCATCACATTTCTCAACTCAGTTGTAAAGACAAAGCATCCTAATGTTCACTATGCCCAGGCAGGATTTTATGTTCCATTCCCTGTTAAACATGTGGCTTAATCTTTCAGTCTGGGTCACCCTCCACCCCCTGTGTTGTCACTTACAGGTCAGGGGAGATGGAACAATGTTGAACCTAAGCTTCCTCATTTCTTGATGATTTTAGCCTACAGTATGGAACTAAAAAATACCAGACTCCTAGAGCCTGAGTGTCAACTTCAGATACATCACATCCATGGCTCACAACTTGAACATCCTACACTCCTGTGGGTATTGGTTCCCAAAGCACGTCCACCTTTGGAAAGTCCATACAAAGCTCACACAGGAGAAGTCAGGTCTGCTCCCCAGAGCCTGCACAGCCCCCAGCTGCTGCTGGGACCAGCCTGAGGCACACAGGGCTCTCCTGCCACCAAAGCACAGGGAGCCGACAGGAGGCACCCAGGGAACTGGACCTCCTGGCACATGTGAACAGCCACTAACACCTTCCAGTGCTGGGCACCTGCTAAACTAGGCCTTCCACCTTTACATTTCCTCTTGTTAAAAGGGAACTCTTAAGGCAGCTGAAGAAGTCAGAGGTTAAAGGTCCCTGCAGGGCACTCTGGGGTGGGCATGGAAGGTCCCCATTCTGTCTCCAACAGGGACAGTAGGAGATGCTACTTAGGGAGAGAGTCCAAGTGCTTCTAGTTTCCCCTTCTCACAAGAGTGCTGCTATGTTGCCTTAAAGATTCAGAGGAGTTAACAAATCAAGGGGAACTTCACCAAGGGCTTCTGAGTACAAGAACTGCACGCAAAGTGTTAGACAGCTACGCCAATGTTTTGTGCAGCAACAAAATGAAGAGTCCTGGCCAGAGCAAGTCTTTACTGGCAGTCTTCTAGAGATTTCCTCCCTTCACCCCTAAAAATTTCAGCTAAGCCAGAACTTAGTATTATCTATAGGTGAAGCCTCCTTGCATTTCTGATATACTTTCAGGCACACACACGAATGGCAACTATGTCACCTTATGACTTCCAGCTCTCCCCTCACAGAGAAAGGGGTCAGCTCCTTCAAGAGTCCCTCTGACCTTGAAAACATAAGAATCATGAGGGATTAGCCTGGCACCCACGTGTATCAGGGTCAGTAATTTCTTTGACTACATATCTCCTCAAGAGAATCCAGTCTCAAAGGGAAAATACCAGCAGATGGAAATAACAAACCTACCCAAATGGCTGCCACAGTGGCTCAGCTCTGGTTTCTGCCAGACTATCAGAAACAAGGTTGCCCCTTGTAGTTCCAGTGTGTCTGACCTTGGGACATGCAGCCTTCCCATTGAGTGCAAGATCCCCCCTGCCCTCCCCAGCTCCTTGTCGGTCAGCAAAGACATCGTGACTCCAGAGGCAAAAGAGGTGAAGGGGAAAGGTGACAGCTTTGAGTGTTTGCTAAGGATGAAGAAAGAGCTATGGGTTTCCCTTTAGAGGAGCTCTCTCTTATGCATATGCCAGATAAGCAGCCAAGGGGGCTGTGAGGAGACAAAACATGGTTTACCTTGAGGACGAGAAGCTGCCTGTAACAGATGGTGAGGAAGGGGGTGTGGGGGAGGCTTCTTTCACAGCAGGAGATACAGAAGGTGGGGTAGAAGAAAGGACACTGGAGCTTGAGGGAGCTGCATCATCAGAGTCACCTTAAAAAAAGGAAGTCAAACTGTTTGTCTGGGTTTGTCTCACAGCCCAGCACATACACACCAGGATAGCTCAGTCTCCTTACCCACGCTGCTGCTGCACAGATTTTGCTCACACTCAATCCAGAGACCAGCCAGCCCACCAGTTTTGATGGCCTCCACACTTCAACCACCAGGTTTCTATCTTTGGGTACAAGGCAGGCACAGACATTCACACTCCTCTGGGCTCCTCATGTGGCATCTGCTCTCCTAGGGTTTGCTCCCAGCTGATTTTAAGCCTCCTGCACAGTCAGAGCCCAGCCCATTGATCTCTGATGGGGAATCTCCCCCTGCAACCACTGCAGAGCAGCAGCACTGCTGTGTAGAATACAGTACCTCTGGGCTGATCACAGGGACCTCCCCCATTCCATCTGCTCCCACCCTCCACAACCAAGGCATCATTCCCTTCATGTCAGCCCTTCAGAATGGAGGGATCACTGTGGCCACAAGGAGTGACCCACAGAAGGGCTGCCTCCATGCACAAACCTATGTGTAACACAGGCCACAAGAATCTGGGTTTAATAGTGAAGCAATACAAGAAACAATCCCAACAGATGACAAAAACAATAATCCTGACTAGTAGTGTGTATGAAAGAGGAAAAAATAAGTTCACATTAACAAAATAGCACTACCTCATATCCATGTGTGTAAGCAGGCAGTATGGTGTAAATCATCTTGCACTCCCCATTAAAAAATAAAAGGGTCCAAATTTTGCCCATCCTAAAGTTCCCAGTGTAAGGCACATGTCTGAGATTGATTTTATCAGGCATTTGAGCCCAGTGTAGGGAGACAGGCATGAACTTCTGATGACCTGCTTCCACATTTTGGAGCAGGAACCATAGCAGTGAATCCACCCCACTGAGAACACGTGAGAAAAATGGGCGCTTGCACAAATGTGAGTGGAGCTTCCCTGGATAAGAGTGTGGGAATTTCATCTGGCCTGAAGCTCCTTGTAAAGTAACAAGAAAAATGGCCTCTCTCAACTGAGAGGGTTCTCATTCTGCAGACAAGCCACTGAGAGTCAAAGTAGTGGAACTGGGAGCCAATAAAATCCAATTTCACCTCACAGCACTCTAAGACATCAGCAATGGACAAGTTTGTTTAGCCTGTGAAGTCAGACTCCTACCACCTGTAGGACACAGAAGGCACAGAGGATACTCGTTACCTGATGTTGCAGAAGATTGTTCCACTATTCCAACCTTCACCACCTAAAGGGGGCAAAACAAAAGAGCTTTATGAAACAGGAGTCCTTTGAACTTCAGGAACCCACAACCCCAAACCTAAGCTCATCCCTGCAGTCCCCTTGGCACTGTCCCTGCAGTCAGAGTAGTTGAAGTAAGTGGAAAAAGTGGAGTCTTCTAAGAGCTGGGCAGGTTCCAGCAGTGTCCAGCCAAGCAGTATGAGCTCACAGCCCATCCCTGACCTATAGAAGGGACAGCAGAGACCCTATGGAGCTGTTACAGACCTGACAGCTCTGAACAGTTCACCATCAGCCCCAAGCTATGGCAACTACAGTGCCTGTGACACCTGTGGGAGTGGGTCAGGGAGGAGAAAGGGACATAAATATCCCTTCAGCACTGCTAATTACATACACATTGCTTCCACCACCGAAGTGCAGCCACTTCCAGGGTGCAGCATAGCTGGGGTTTGTCATGAAACCACAGAAGCAGCAACGCACAGTTTCTGCTCAGAGTTTTCTATGCTCTAAGCAAGGGTAGTGTCAGTCAAAGAGGATAAAGCTCCTAGCAAAGCCTCTGGATGCAGACATGGACAAACTACCACACGGACTGGTCAGAACGATCCAAATCACACAGTAATAAGGGTACAAATGTGTGTGGCCAACCAACCACCAGCTAGTACATTAAGATTAATGATAAATGCCACTGGTGATAATTTGTGGAACAGAACATGCTACAAACAAGCTCCCAAGAACACAATACGCCTAGAAAGATAAAATGCCTCTTGGTGATACAAAAGCAAGGATCTTCTCTAGTGATAATATGCTATGGTGCACAGGGATTCTTCCTCTTAACACAGCAGAGATCCTTTTTTAAGGTCCTTAAGAAACTTGTATCCAGGGTTAATGTCTACCCTGTGTAAATGTTGACAAATGGGAAAGAGCTGCAAAGGGAGTTCAAGTCAATAAAATCTGCTTTAGAATGAGAAATGATGCCATGCAATCTGTTTAGTTTGAAAATAGAAGGTCCTTAAGTTCAGACATGACCATGTTTGGACCACATCTCTAGGGAACATGTTTCTGTGCTATGGGACCAAAAAAACCAACTTCATTATAAGCAGAAAGCTTTGCAGAGTTTTGAGGGTGGGGAGAGGTATGCTGATCTTGGAGAGCTCTCAGGTTTTCTGGTGGATTCTCTGTTAGATCCAGTCTTGGAAAAGCCATCATGAACTCAGCAGTGTGTACTGAGGCTCCCTGACGGGTTACTGGCTTGGGAGAAGGAGGCTGTAGCTCAGTTTGTCCAGTCTCCATCCAAAGGGCAACAAATCAGGTTCTGGAGTCCAGCAGTCATTTGTGCTGTATGTGTTAAACACCAAGAGGGTGTTTCAGAGACTGTCACTGGCTGTGAGCAAGAGGAGGCAAGGCAGAAGATTTAGGAAAGACAAGCAACACAGGAAGCTGCCTACAGCCACCTTGATCTGCAAGCCAGACAGGAATCTCTTCTGGCCTTTTCCTCCTTGCTGGTTGACTGAAGATGCTCGAGTTCAGACACACGGGAGGAACACAGACACATTCCCTTCCCTCCATTTAGGGAGGCCCTCGAGACTGCTGCAGTTCCAACATGCTTCCATCCAGGAATGTGTCAGCAGCCAGCCTCCCTTCCTTTCAGGAAGAGGCACATCCTGTTAACTCTCCTGGCAACTGGATCACGCAGCCTCCACCACCTGACCCTGGCCCCTTGTGAGGCTCCACTCCCACCACTTCAGAGGCCAGCTGAGCAGCAAGGCACTGCCCTACTCACTTCTGGGTTCCAAGCAGGCTGCAGCTGAGGGAAAGAGCCTCAGTATTCATGTCCAGCCTCTTTGTGAGACACCTGCAACTGGCCTTTCAGAGTCTCTTTACATGTGTTTCATGGGGAAGACAGGAACACTTCAGAGGCAAGAGCAAGCAGCACTGATTTGACCCTCATCACCAGCTGACATAGGAAGTCAGTTTGTGCTTTCAAGGCAAGTTTTTCGGGGCTTATGTAAACAACAAAGCCATTCACTCTTCCACCACTTTCAGACAATCACATCCAGACTGGAAAAGCAGTGCTAATGTCAGGACAATGATCACTTTAGAGCAATTTGATAAACACTTTGGGCCCGTTTGCTTGCACATAACACAGAACTAAATCAGTCCTAAAGAAAAGCTTTACAGAGCCATGTAGCTATGAGAAGAGTCTGGGAGCTTCCATGCCCTTTTGGGCTTTTCATGTTATTAGGAAAGGTAAAACAGCTGTTTTATAAAAACAGTTCTTCACTAGAAATTGCGGTTCATGGGAGGGACAAGATCAAACAAAGCTCATCAGCAGGGAACAAATTGGGAAGATGTATCTTCTTGGGAATAACACAGGGACAGATTCTCACTCTGAGGAGACACATGAGTGAAAGCAGGGTCAGCCTGAGGGCAAGAGAGGCTAAGCTCTTTAAATGCCTTGGGATTTCGGATTAGCTCTGACGACAGGGACACAAACGGGAGTGCACACAAGTCAGCTTAACACAGAGCAGGCAGAGCAAGGCAGCCAGCATGCAAGAAAGAGAAGCTACAAGACAGTAGCAAAAACTGTGAAAAGGACATCCAACAATTGAAGAGCAGCCAGGGGATTCCTTTTTAGTTGCAGGTCAATGACTTTGTACCTAAAACTTAATGAACTGAAGAGCTTGATCAAATAAGGGGAGGGAAGCTAGAAAAGGCAAAGGACACAGTGCATGAAATACATGGACAGAAGAACAAACATGGCCCTGCCTAGATACTCTGCACTTGGCCACCTCTGCCAGGAACACTTAAAGATAAGGACAGGAGGGAAAACTAGGGACTACTATCCCAAATACATGTTCACATAATAAAATGCATTAAATAGCTCTGCCCCAGACTCAAGCTTAACAGAGGTATAAATGATCTCCCTGGTGGGATGTACTACCCACATCCCAGGAGTGGATGAGATATTAAGGGGACTGGAGTCTGTTCATGACAAGCACACAGAGGACTGACAGGAGAATAGCAAATTTGGCCAAATCAACCAGAGCAATCAGATTTCCAGGGACATGTCACTTTCACATCTGAGAAGTAAAATACACCCTGTAGTTTGTTGAGGGATCTTAGAGGAATATGCTTACATACCAGGCAGTTGCATCCAACCATCAGGTTCTCATGCTGATATTCTGCCTCAGAGCACCCAATGGCTTCTGCTCTACTCCAGAAACCAGGTAAGTTCAGGTTAACACTTACAGACTTATTATAGCTGACTTGGGACAGTGTAACTACGGCGACACTCACCCCGACAAAGGGAATGAACTTCTGCGAAGATTCTTCGTCAGGGCTAAAGGCAAAGAGAAAAGACTTGTTAGCAGCTTTGCTTCCACCCCGGTCACGATACTCACTTTATACGTTGCATTCCAGCATGCAGCAGGGACGGACAGTATGCAAGCGCCAGTCCAACGCTCCTCTCAAGGCCCCCTGCCAGCACGCCAAGAGTCTGCATGGGTGGGGAGGAGCACTCAGCCTACAGCATGTCCCTCGGGGAACAGTCTCTTCCTCCCTCCCTCACGCTTGACAGAGAAACATGCTTTGATGGCATGGCAGTCATCACAGACACACGACCTCCTACTGCAAGGAAATGGATCTTGTGCCACAACAACACGGAGAACTGTGCGTTACTTACTAGTCCCTGAAGCGCTCTGCACGCACGGCCTTCCCGCGTCCCACCTTTGGAGCCACGTGCCATACCTTGCACATCCCGGCACCGCTAAAGCAGTTAGCCTGCCACGGGGTTACAAGCCGTGACACGTGGTTATTTGTAAAGCACTGGCAAGGACGTGCTCACACACCCTCACGCACACACACGCGCGTCCCAGGCCACCGGGAGCTCGCAGTCCCTTCCACAGGCACACTGGAGAGGTCGGGCACCAGAGCACAATGGGCAGGTCAGGACACCGACTCGAGAACTGCAAACAGCTAAACCAAACCGAACAAAAGGCACACCACGTCCCAGAAACAGCTGAAGACAATGCACACACTTGGAAAGCCCCTCCTGCTCTGGCCCTGCCCAGGATTCAGAAGCCAGAGGGTAGAGAAGGGCCAGCAACAAAGGTCACGGTCAAACCTAGAAGGAATTAGGGAAAGACTCAACAAACACAAGAGGAACAAGATCTAAGTGAGGAAGGCAGGCTGAAAGGGCCTGCAGAGCCACTGCTCCCTTCAAGGGCGACAGAGATTAAGATGGACCCACAGGGTAAGGAGAGGACCACAGGAGCACATCCACATGTTCCGAGGAACTACAGCTCAGCAGCGGAAGTGACTGCACGGGCAAGACACTAATTTCTCAGTGACCAAGCACAGGAGACAGGTAGGAAGCAGACAAACACTGAGACTTCTCATGTTTCTCTTTCTGTGCATCCCTCTGCTCACAGAAAAACCATCCAGAATTGAGCTTGTGGCAGCATGACTACTGCAGGAACACAGGTGTTTCTGTGCTGTTTCCAGCACAGATCAGAAATGCACCAAATGCACAAAGGTTGTCAACCACTGTGTGACTAGCACAGGCTGGACACTTTCCTCTAAGCCTCATGGAAAGAATGGCATAGAACTGCAGTGAATGTGACTCAGGCAGAGCTCCCTCCTGGTCCAAAGCAGAGTGTAATTTTGCAAACAGCCTCTCATTTAGGCTCAGCTCTTCTTATCCATTCCTAGGGCAAACAACAGGGCTTTACTCCCTTCCTACCTCACAGACCCAGGCACTGCACCCCTTCATTCTTCCCCCAAAACACGGGACAAAGTGACCAAATCCCTGATTCTGTGTTGGAATGCAAAAAGGTCACATCTTTGCAAACACAGCTGCAGGCCCCCAGCAAACACATCTCCTACAAACGTGACACTTCCACGTGATATTTTCCTCCAGTTTTGCAAAGGGAAACTAGAAAACCACTGAGCTGTTGGGAGCAGCACAGAACAGAGACTCAGCTTTTTTCTCATTCCTTGAGCTCCATGGGCTGAGAAGCAGGCAGAAAGCAAGTCCTGCTGACCAAGTGAGGGAAGCACAATAGTTGCCCAGTCATCTCTCAGCTACTAATGGCTTTACTCTGAGCTCTCAAAAAACAAACCATGCCCAATTCCAGCAGAAAACTCATTCTTGTTCCCCCTGGGAGCTCTGACTCCCACTGCGGAGAGCTCAGCAGCAATTCTGAAATAAATCATTGCTTCAGTCACCATTTATCACAGCTCACAATGATGCACAGGCTGTTCCAGAAGCAATCCAGCTGGATTTCAGCTCAGCTAGCCTAGTCCTGTCACATGTCCTCTTGGGAACTCTGGTCTTGCACATGTACTTCTGAAAATGCAGCTTTTCAAAACAGTTGCTCTTCATGTGGATGAAAGGAAAGATGAGGTGATCGTGCTTGTTCTCCACTTCCTCTTTCATGCTCTTTCACAATTCTTGTTCTTCAGGATCCCAAAATATTAATCCAGAATCCTTTCACCTTCATAACAGCCTCTTCAACTCCTCCTACCACAGCCCTGCAATGAAAAATATCCCCTGTCCCTAGAAAGGCAGTTCCCCCTTATTACCTTGGCTGCACAGATTCCCAGGCTCCAGAGGTTTAACCCCACAGCCATATCCAAGGCTTTACTTTTACCCACAGGGCTTCTAAAGGCCCTGGTGCCTCAGCTGTAATTTAAAGCCAGACCCGACCCTGGGTTGTGATTTCCAACAGTGTTACTGATATTGCACATCTCTAATTCTGGGGAAGAAAAACCCTCATACAACAAAAACCATAAACCAACAAATTCTAGAGGACAACAAAAACCAGAGAGGCTAGAAAGAAAATCTTTATCTGGATTTTGGAGCTGTCTAATTACTATTCTTGCTTGGGCAAAATCCATGCAACTGTAATCAGTGCCTCAAAGCTAACCTGTCCAGAAATGGACTTGCAGGCTCCCTCTCTACCCCAAGAAATTCATTCAGATTAAGACATATATCCAGATTTATGTTTTAGGACTCTTAGAAAGGAGAAGCAGTTGTATCACCAGGAGTCAGTCACCTGACAAGCAGAAGAATAATATTTTTCAGTGTACAAGCTAAGCTGCAAAGCACTTGGATATTACAGTAAGAGAGACTGAATTACTACTTAGAGCAGTTATGCCACTTATTAGCCTTTAAAATTTAAGCAACCCAAAACAGATTCAAATGAAGCCAAACATCTGTGATTTCCTAGCAGGAGGGTCTCAGACACTATCTTTATTCCAGGTAAGTCCTGAAGCAGGGCAATAGGAAAGAGGGGACTTTTATCACCTCTGAGCCACTTCAGACCAGGCACTACCAACAACTGTCCAAGGTTTATTTTTGGCATGAAGCATTATCACCAGGCAGCTGCAGCTGTCTGCTCACCAACACTGTCCCAGTTCCACCAAGTCTCCAATGGTCAAGCCAAAAAAGGGACAAAGCATCTCCAGGTCCCCAGGATACATCAGATGAGTCACCTCTCAACCTTCCCAAAAACCTCCCATACAACACTCTTCACATTCCTACAGTGAGCTGGACATACTCAACAGGACATCCAGCCTTTCTTGAGCCTTGATTCTCCTCTGCTGCACTGCTTGGCCCAGTGAACTGGGCCATAGGGGCACAGTGAACTCCTGTTATGTTTCCACCAGCTGCCCAAGGAGGTTCCTGAAGCAACCAGACAGATGACATGGGCTCTGCTGAGCCAGAGGAGAGACCGGGGCCATCTTCACCAGCTGCATTAATGTTCAGTGACTGCTGCAAGGTGTGTTCGAGAAGCAGAACTCAGAGCAATGACCTGGACTCTGCAGAGCCTCCAAGACACACAGCAGGCAGAAAGCAGTGTTACCCCTGATTCCTATTGCCCAGGAACCCTCCAACCCAAGGCAACTGTGCTCCAGGGAGCAAAAGCTGGGAAGTGCTCTACAGGACAGAGTGAAGAGGTTTTGGTAAACCAGGCAGGAAATGACCCAGCCTTTGTCCTGACAAGTGAACAATGCTTCCATTTCCAGTAGCCAAGCTGCTTCCCAGATTCATGCAAGGGCTATCCAGAAGCCACATGGCATGAGCTGTGCTGGACACTGAATTACAGTGGGTGACACCAGCCCAGGTGGACAGAGCTGATCAGCAATCCAGCACTGGGAATGAGTGTCTGGTGAGCCTCAGATCTCAAATCCCACAGTGTCTCTTTCAGGAAAGCAATGCAGAGAGTTTATCGACATCAATGAGACACCTCTCCTAGTGAGAAGCCCACCTCACCACCACAGTCTCAGCACCCCAGATGTTACCTGGGCTGCACTGTTCCTTGACAATTCCATAACCAGTACCCAGAGCTCACAGACAAAGTCAGTCACCCAGTGTAACGCAGAGGAGCTGCAATGGCAATTCATTTCCTTCTTGAACCCCTTCCTCATTGCCAACCCCCCTGATTTCAGGTAAGGCCAGCAAATGCTCCAAAAGAACAGGACAAAGCTTTGGCACCATTGCAGTCCATCACAGGCAGCACATGCGCCAACTTTTTGCCATGACAAACAGAACAAGGGGACGGGAAGGAGAGTGTAGGTAGGTCAAAATAGGGATAGCTGGCAGTAAAGTTATAAAGCAGCTCATCACATACAGCTACATCCTAAAGACTGGCTTGGCTTTCCTTGGACCACTAAGGACTTGTTTAACAGAGCAAATGCTAGGATTCTGGGACATTTCTGTTGCAAAGAATTTGTAGGTAGTGCTGCTGTTTCCACATAGACCACTGCATTGAAAGCTGGACTTGGAGAAGCCATTCACCTCTGTCCTCAAGGGAGAGGGAGCTGCAGTAACTTTGTGAGCTGAGGACAAAATAAACAATGTCCAATTATCATATGATTCGAAGGATGGGACCCTGCGGAGCAAGGGGGTCTTGGAGGCAGCTCAGAGAGCACAACTCCACTGCTAGCGTACATCTGTCTTCTCTTTCTTAAGTCCCATACATTTGGGATAGCCTGCCAGTAAGAGACTAGTCCTCAATTGTTTTGATTACAGGGAGGAGATTTGCTGATCTGCGCTCAGACACTACACAGCTGAACCCCACCCTGAGCCGCTGAGTGCCACCTACAGCACTCCAGTTCCAACAGACGGGAACTGAAAAGCCTTTTCTCAGTTCTGATCCTTTTGGGGCTACACAATATCCTCTGATAGGCAGGAAAAAAGCAAGAAAAACCCCTACCTTCTCCATATTTTACTGCTCAAAGCTACTCTCTCAATAACTCCTTCGTTCCCATTCAGTCTACATGCTGGGAACCCAAATGTGTGGTCCAAAGGCACAGCAGTCACTTTCAGTTACGCATTCTGCCAGCAAATGCCATAGTTTCAAAGCAGCGAGCAGAATTTAACCTAAAGCACAAACTGTGCATCCCAGATCCGCAGGAACTGTTAAACAAGGCACAAAAGACCAGTTCACTAGGAAAAGAGATAGGAGATGGGAGAGGGAACCTAAAAGGAACTGATACCTTAAGGTAAAATCAAAATGAAAGCTCTTTTTCCTTTTCAGGAAGCAACCAAAGAAAGAGATAAATGCGTTATTATACTTACAACAGAGCGATGCATTCATTTAGATAGTGCTAATGGAGGCATAATTTCTGTGCTGTTTTTCACAATACCCTCCCTAAGCTGCTGCCAGTGAGAGAGACAGGCATATCTAAAGGAAGGCACACGGGGAGACAACTGCCCACGCTCCATGGGAGAGCCTGTTACTCTAACTCGCTCTGGTTTGCTCATGGGGTACTGACCTGAACACAGAAGTTACTTTAAAGCAGACACACAGAGACGCTGAGAGACTGCCAGCTGTGCCAGTCTGACTACCAGTCTCAGCAATCTCTCTTCCCAGTAGCCTTCTGCAGGGTTTGAGCCTGACTTAAACCTATCGACAGCTTCAGGCATGGCACCAGAGTCCAAAGGATGTAAAATCCAAATGGATCAGACCAGCCTGCTAAAGCCATCACGCACACTGCTGGGAGGACTAAGGGTATGTGTTGCTCAAGTACATTTCAGATGTTTTTCAACAAAGTACTGAATTGATCTTTATGAGCACATTAGAAACAAAATGATTAAATGTGCGTTAATGACAACAATGAATCTGCAGCAGAATGGAGGAGGCAGTGGAAACCAGTGCAGAACCCAGCAACCCAAGAGTGCAGAGAAAGAAGAAGGCTGCCCTGAGAAGGGGTTCACACTGCACTAGGGGTGTCTGATCTCCCTGCTGGTAACTAGGTAAGTCTTCACACCAAAAACAAAATGGAAAACTGAAGACAAGAGCTTCAAGTACCCTGTGGCTCTTCAAATTTAATTCTTATTATCACGTTAATTTTACAGAAGTTCACAAATACATGAAGAAACTGGACTAGTCTCTTTTACGGGACTAGTCAGTTCAGAAATATTTTCCCTAGGAAAATATGTAGAGTGGGCAGAATTTTACTGAATCATTTCTGCGAAGTAATGTAAGAACAGACACGGGAATGGAAAAGCAATATACTATGAGAATTCCCAAAAAGAGGGGAAAAAAGTTACTCTATCCACACTTTTAATCCCTCACAATTCTTACGCAAAGGAGACACCAATGAGGGATGTTAATGGACCAAAAATGAAAAATCAAATAGAAGTGATTAACAGTTAACACCATCCATGCCTCATTGGTAGTCCCTAACTGAGAAAAATCACATGAGCTGAATGTTTGTCCTACTCTTGGAAATTATTAGGATGTGAGTTGGAATCTGTTATTCTGTCTGTCCCCTGATAACAATGCTTCTCTACCCTTCAGTGACAGTTACTCTTCTTCCTGGACCCTAGCCACATGAGGCTCTACATACTCCTGCTCTTGCTTTCAGACCCCAATCGTCCTTCCTGCAGGCTGCTTATCCCTTAAGAAAAGCTGAGATAAAACCTGGTGAATGTCAGCCCTCCCCAGAAGGAGTCCTGGTAGCCTGCAACTGCCAATCAACAAGCATTTTGTCTCTCCTGCGAGAAGCTCTGCTATTTACACTCCAAAAAGAAAGGGTTTCAGTTCCATCAACGCTGATGTAAAAAGGTTAGATCTCATGGGAGATACTTTGAGGGGGAATGCTGAAGTCCAGTCTTCCACACCTAAGGTCTCTGTGGTAAGAGATCTCTGGAACCTAAGCAGATATAATCTGTTTGCCCCTCATCCTCCTTAGTCCCCACTTCTCCAAACCTCTCATATCTTCAAGAAAATCACTGCACTTGAAGTAACCCCACTGTTGTAGATTCACTAAGTGGGACACATCACTGGGTGTAGGTTACCGTAAGGTTCCCAAGGGTTTTGCCATTTGGAGTGATTTTTAGACTGCTGGTACATGAGATGAGAAAAGCACTCTGTTTTCAACCAGCTGCTCACCCTCAGAGCCAGTATGACAGCAGTGACATACCTTTTCTGTTTGTATGTCAGCATGGCTTCAGCAATGGGCAACTGGTGTGCACAGTTTGCCCCTGCTATGTACTGGGTTATCCGGGAGACGACATCGGGCGCCTCTGGAACTGCAAGAGAACAAAAGGAAAGCATTTAAGTGACTTTTCTGACCACCACCACCACTGGCCTCCCACCTGCTGATGGTACCCTGCCATCTGCATTTGAACTGCATCTCCCCCAGGAAGCTCTGTTTATTCCAGAGCACAGTAAAGCTGTCCAACCAAAAGCAAACATCCTATGAGCATTAAGGTGAAAACATTGGGAAGGAACACTAAGTACATAAGTACAGACATCTGCACACAGCGTTACTGACTGAAGTGTCATGAGTATTTTATAGTGGTTAAAAGCTTTTCTTTGAAAACATGTACCTGCCCAGAGTCAGATTAAGGCTTTTTCACACCTTGACTGCAGATATCTGCTGAAGAAAGTGCCTGGACACCTCTCCCAGGTGAGCTGCTCTGCTCACACCAGCATTCAGTGACCTGAATTCCTAATGACCTCATGGCCTTGCTGAGTTCACTGAGAAGACTGAGAGACATGCAAGGATAGGAAAAGCACAAAGATCACATCTATGGCAGCAATGCTCCAGATAGGTGAGACTGTGCTTGATTCAAGTTGACAGGAAGACATCTCTTAAACACCTTCAATATTTCTTTGGTTTCCAGCGAAAAGCCTCAATGTGAGATCACAGGAATGCAAGTGACCTTCACCAGGCACTTCCATACCTTATAAATGGGCATTTTAACCCAACTCTTTGTATTTGAACAGTGAACTAATTAAGAGCTACAATTCTCTGCCAGATCTTCTTATGCCATCACAGGGTTTCTGTGCAGTTCCCACAGCACAGATGAAAACACAGAATGTACAAGATCTGCACTGAACAATAATGCAAAAATAAATAAGGGTTGCAGCATACAACCAGCATATGACATCTCACTAAGGAACACCTGTGGTTCTCAGGCTGGATTTGTACTGTATTATGAAGCATTCCTAACTGAGACACAAAAATCAGGTCTGTATTTACATTTGTCTGCATTTTCAAGTGCAGTAAGGAATTAAAAGAAACCAGTTCCATACACCTGTTCTTCTACAAGCTTAGGATTAAGGAAACATGTAGACTGTGTTTCTAGTCCAGTCTCCTGCTCAAGCAAGACTAACTTCACCTTCAGAACAGGGTGCCCAGGGTCTTGTCCAGCCACCTTCCCATCTGCTAAAAAAGCATATTTACCTATGAAGAGGTCTCTCTCTCTTCCTCTCATGGCTAAAGGACTTCCAGGAGCATCCTGGGAGTCTCAGGCACTGCAATTCCAACAGGGAGAACCACACTGCAACCTCCCCACACTCACGGTGCTCCACAAACTCCAAAGCTTTTTCCTTCTAGTGAAATTTCCCTATGGGCTATGCTGCTGTGACAGCATCAAATCTCAAGCTTTCATGTAGCCCTAAAAGCCAGATGCAAATCCTCCTCTCTCCTATTTCTTTCCATTTTTGAAATCGATGAAAAAACTGTAAGCATTAATATTTTAAGCAAATGAATACTTTAACATAGAGTAAGGCTTTAACCTGGCCTAGAACAGTCTCAGATCAGAACAGGAATTTGTTGATTTGACCTAGGGCAGCTTCCACTTGCTACCACACCAGTGAAGAACAAAATTCTTTAACAAGAAAGGTCCTGCCAGCAGACTTCAGAACATTCTCACACACAACTAAGAGAAGTTAATCCTCCCAGACTTTCCAGTTTTCCAAATCTTTAGGCTGTACACTTTCTGAAGGAAAGCAATGTACTGAACTTGGCAGAGAGATGTATGCATCAAAGAACAAAGCTGAGAGCCAGGTAAGAACAGCATGACTCAGAGGCAGCTAGTTAGTGCCTCTGGGAGCCAACAACTCTTTGCAAACCGCCACGTGAAGAAGGGCTTACAAAGGTCAGATCTGAAATGGGAATGTGGTGGAGTGAGGAGAAAAGAGGAACAGAAACATTTGTCTGCTTCCTCTTGTATTTACTTGACCTTTGCTAAAATTACTCATTCAAACTTTTCATCCCACACAGGCCAGACACAGACACATGGTCTTACCAGTGGTCTGTGCTTCAAGTTTGTTGAATAGATCTCTCCAGGCTAGATCTTGGAAGAAGTTGTTGTATCTATAATCTACAGACCCCAGATACTTGGCCACTGGATGAGAGCCTAAGGAAGAAAGGAAAACAGGATAGTTGTTCTTCCCAGCACTTCACACAAGCATGATTTTTATTTGTAAGGAATTAAACTCCAAAATCAAAATTACACTAGACACCCCAGAAATAAACTTTTTCAATTATAACCAAGTAGTTTAGGGCAGCTTATCTCTACAAGAACATGCAAACAGACTTCCCAGCAGAGACTGCTTCAACACACTGGTATCCTTCAGTTGACACTTCCCCCTTCACCCCGACAAATTAAATTTTAGAAGGCCAAAGAAAACGGGACTGGGAAACTGCTGAGGAAATAAATGATTTGGAAGACACAGAGGCACTATGACTCTCCATCTCAGTCTCTCAGCTTTGCAAGGGGTTTTCCCAAACAGCCCTTCCTGCCCACAGACTGCACCACACACACCATGGCTAGGTCACCTCTGCCAGGAGGAGCCAGACCCCTTCTTCCCAACACCATTCACACACCACAGGTGTTTTGCAATACTAAGAGGCAATTGCCCTCAACCAGGAAAAACAACCCAGGGAGGCTTGTTTAATCGGTGGAAAAGGGCTATGAGCTCAATAAATGCGCTGCAATTAAAGACAGAAGACAGAGTCCAAGGATTACAGCCCCCAGTGAATGTTGGCATATGCATCAGGTCCCTGCTTGCTCTAGCTAAGCCTCATGGCTCAGCTCTTCTGTGAGCATGGAAAGACCTCCTTGCAGAAGCTTTGTGTGTTCAGCCTCCAGCTCTGGATGGAGATCTAACTTTATACTTACACTGAGCAGGAGAGGGAAGGTGTTTAAGTGACAAACACTACCCTGGGAGGTGGCAAATTTTCATTTTAGGCCACCTATGTCCCTAAAACAGACAACACCCTCTTGCAACTACCTCTCCAGTCTTTCATTCAACATCAGAGAAAAGGTGTGCCAGGATCACACTTCCCAGTCACCACATGGTAGTCATGCTCAGCATGAATCCTGTACATTTACAATCAGCCATGAAGCAGCCTCAGAGTTCCTACTAATCAGATTATTTTTATCTTTCCTGCATACGAAATTCTCACATCTTCCATTCTCACATCTCACACTTCCAGAGGTTGCAACAGTTGAGTCACCAGCTGGTAACTGGTAACCTTACAAATTCTCTTGAGGCGACTCCAGTTGTTTAACTATACTCACTGTGCTCCAGTAAAGACTGTGGTGGAAGAAACCTGCTAATTTTCAGGGGAAAAAAAGTGCTAATTTCCAGACCTCCAGGAAAGGTTCAAGCAGCAGGTCTCTCTGAGCTCCCCTCATTGTCATTAAAGACTGAGGACTAAATCCTTTCTCAACCCCTCCTAATCATGGCTACTTTCACACCCATCATTTCTTTTGCAGTGAACTTTTAAACAGTGCACACAGAACAGCTCTGCACCATGCACTGGAGAAGCTTTCCCATATGCTGGGAAAACACACTGCACCTGGTAAATGCAGTTAGAGACAACTAAAAAACAGGAGGTCTCCCAAGAAGTTCTATCCACAGGAGCTAAATAAAATGTTAAAGATACCTCAAACAGCCAAAATAGCCCTCAACTTTTTATTTTATTTTACCTGCCCCTTTTCAGTTGTTTTTACAGTGGTTTGGACATCAAAAGAGTCTTCCAGTCATAGAATCAGCAGCATGAAGCAGGACTGAATCTCCCAGTACAGCTGCTTACAGACACTAAGCATTTCTCATTATTAATAAACCACTGTCATTGCAGAGTGTAGTTGTGGATTCAGAAGGTAAAACCACCTTAGGAAAAATTCCACCATCCCTAGTTTGAAAGTATTGATAGCAGCACAGAGGCTTTTCCTTTAAGACATTTATGGCACGGTCACCATTCTGTCTTTGGTGCTTTTTCAATTGTCAGAAATGAGAGGCTGCTCCTCAATCACTTTAACGAACTGCCAGAAGGCTGGCCAGAAATAAGCTCTTGATTCGATCAGGAAACACTGCAGACTTCTGTGGAAAAGGCCCTGTTAGAGAAGTTTCTATATTTGAAGTACATTTAAAAAGGATTCAGAGTTCTGAAGTAGTTTCATTATCAAAGTGCTTTGTTAATTTTTTCTTTTTTTAAATTACAAAACAAAGTTTTATGATTAAAAAGACAACCTAAAGCCACGCTAGCTGAACCTTGTGTTTCACTTCCAAAGAGGGAACATTTTTCAAATCATTAATGACTGCAGGACAGAAAACTCTTTTTCTGAGGCCAGGAGACAGTCAGCAAGTGAAGATCAAAGTCTCAGTCACACAGATTCTCATTCAAAGCACATTGAGCCTTGCAGAAAATATTTTTTTGTTTTTAGTCCCAAAAGGGCTCTCTCTTCTCTTCCTGCCAACCACTTTGGAAACTAAATGCCTTTCCTTACAGAAGGATCCAACTCTCTCCTGCCTTTTTCATTTGACTTCTGCAAATCCTACCACTGAATCAGCAGCCTAACTCCACTGTTCATGGTGCTGGGCCACCAGCTTCTGATTCCCACAGGAGTTGCCATCACCTGGTCCCAATCCTAGAAGATTGGAAAACATCGAGAAAAAGGCTTTTCAAAGTTTTCTGCTGCCTACATCACCCAAGTGCTCTGTTCACACAAGTCAAGACTTGGACTAGACCAGCTCCTGGCCTCATACCCTTACCACTGCCCAGAGGTCCCTGCCCACAGCATCAGTGACTGCCTGGTTTCCCAGGCATTGCCACTACAACATTCCTTACATTTCTGACTAGAACAAGACCCTTAATGTTATCAGTCCATTCTATTTCCTTCAACACAAGCGACTGAAGCTGGGTAACTTTTCAGCCAGGCAGGCTTGTTAAGCTGCTTAAAAGGCAGAGATAAGGTGCAGAAAAACTGAGGGAAAACCTGAGGAGAACAGCACGTAAAGGAAAGGTCAAAAGATGCATGTAATCTGAATAATTAAAATTCTCAGCAGTTTCAGAGCTAACATTTTTGGAGTCAGGCTCACGGAGGCCAGAACAGTTATCGCTTTGGGAAACATGTGAATTCAACATTTTGGCCAGGGAAAGAGCTTCTAGGACATTATTCTGTGCATTTATTGTACCATGATAAAAAGATACATAAGAATCTTTCTGTATGGGGAAGAAGTACTTAACCCCTTGCTTCAAATGAAAGGTTTACAAGCAGACTTTGGCATCAAGAATGGAAAGATGAAATTCACTCACACAAGAGCAGCAACACCAGCATTACACAATAATACAACAGTTTGCCTCATTGAACAGACATATACCTATAGCCAAAGCTTCCAGAAAGCCTTCTCCTGAGCAAACACAGCACATTTAACCCATTCATCTTTCTATGAAGAAAAACTGTTCCTTATTTACCTAGAGGGATGATCAAAAATCTCATGTAGCCGAGCCAGTCGGGAGTTTTGTGAGACAGCTGCTCTACAAAGAGCCTCAATACAGCACTGAGGTAATTCTGGGCTCCTGCCACTGCAATTTTAATTGGGTTTGGAGGCTGTGAATTGCAGTTACAGCTAGACAGAAAAAGAGGAAACATATTTGTAATCATGTTTCAACCACATATTTCAGACCAAGTAACAAAAAAAAAAAAAGGTTAATAACAATTATGGCAGAAGAGAGTTCCTTCAATACAAAGGGCAATAGCACAATGATAATCAGCAGCTTAAAGCATTATTAATGAAATACACTTCTTCAGTAGTTTCTTAATTGGTCTTCTTGCTTCTTCTTTCACACATCTGGATCATCTAAAGGGCTGGACTCAACTATCTAGGTTAGGATGTACCCTACTGCTACTAGCTGCTGGGTCAGAGAACACTCTCAGGTACCCACAGCTATCAGCAGATAACTAAGGAGTGCCTTGAGGAATTAATTTGGGAATTACTTGGAGGAGGAAGCAAGAACTATTTAAAAAGCACTTATTAGTTTTTCATGCTTTACTGCTGCATGTATCTGAGCTATGAGGCAGCCTCCAAAGCACAACCTTTTATAATCACTGGTGTGGGTGACTTGCATCCCCCCACACATGGCAGAACATGAACAACTTTGCAGGGTTGGTGAGGGCTAAAGAGCCACACAATTCTGACCTCAGGAGAGCAGGTTGGAAGAAGTACTGAAAGGCAGAAGCTTCATCCAGTAGTTGAGAAATAAACTCCCTGGGCCCTGGGGCACAGGAACTGAGAGGCTTTTAGAGCTGAGACAAACAACACAAGCAAGGTGAGAACTTACTATCTCTGTATCCTGGAGACAATAGTGCTGAAAGCTGCTTGAATATCAGCAGAGGAGCATGTACAGACCACTGGCAATGTATGCTTTTGCAAGACATCTGATAGGTACTGAGGAGAGAACAGAACATTTTATAGTCCTTTTTTGGTACAGTTTGTCACAAGAAGAAAATGTGCCTCCCCAAACCTCCCAGGTCTTCTCATACCCAAACTTGGGCTCTCTCCCTGTGTCTGATTTGTAAGTGATATGGCTGTTTCTCAAACACCTTGTCCTTGTGCAGCAGCCAAAGGAAAGCTTTTCCTCTAGAAAAATGGAAACACCTTCTTGATAGACAACAAGACCATATCCCAAACATAGCAACAACAACTCCAGAACAGCACAGTTTTTATGGCCACAGAGGGCAGGGCACCAGCAGAAGGCTGTTCACCTAGCAGACAGCACTGGGTAAGAGCAGATACTGTCTACCTGCCTGCTTCTAGAACTGCAGTTGCATCTCTCCCAGATTTCAAAAGGTTTTAAACAAATGCAATGTTCTGCCCACCCCGAGCACTAAAAAAAGGGATGGGTGCTATCAACATACATGTTCCTCATGAGGGACTGTTTCCCCTCCATGCAGTTAATGGGGAACAACATACAGCTTGGGTACACATGGACATAAATTATGGCACTTAGCAATTATCTCACACTTTCAAATTCTGTACTGCTAATCTATACAACCCAGCCATTGCTAAGTGCATGCCATCTGACACTGAAAGCACAAGCTGCCAGAACCACTGGAAGATGACCTACAATGCTTTCTGTTCATCTCTAGAAGGCATTTCTCTGTCTTCCAAGTATAGAGAAACTGGAAAGAGTAGTTCAGCTGGTATTTTTGCTCTCTCACACATTGAGACCCTAGTTCTTCCAGAAGCAGAAAGCCAAACCAGACAGTGTAACTCCAAATGCCTGGCACAAGTTCTCCAGGCGACAGTCACCGAGCACATGTTTATTGGTCCTCTGCCATACATAATTTATTGCTTTCTCAGAATAAGGTTCCAAAAGGAGAAAAATGTGTTCCAAACCTGTAACAAACCACCCCTTGTTGCCAGCAAAAAAATGTACTGCTCAGGGTTCTCCTTAACAAAACTATCACTCAGAAAGGATGGGGTGACAGACCTGCAGTCAGGAATCATGAGTGCATGTGCACAGCTACGAAGCTGACCCAAAATATTTTCTCCTGTGTTCACCACCTGCGTTTAGAAATCTCAGCCTAAACCACAGGTCAGACTTCCCTGCTGCTTTTGTTCCATTCTACCACAGTTTAGAAGCAGGCTTTTAAGTGCAAGGGTCAAGCCATTCCCAGTGTGCTGCTAAACAGAAGGAATAGCACTTTATAGAAGAGAAAACACCTCTGTGGAAACATTTAGGTGGCAAAAGCTTTACAAGACCCACAGCATCTCCAGGTCAAATGAAATCCAACCTGTAGGCACTAAGCACTCAGTAGGTTGCCAGCCCCCACGCACCACCACTGCTCTTCCAACCAAGCAACAGAACCTACTTGGTTAGTGGTAGAGCTCAAGGCCTGTCCATTCCTGAGGAGGAACAGCGCAGGAGAACTGTGCTTCAGGTAACGTCTCCTGCCTTTACCTGGCCTTGCCAGTCAGATGTATTGACAAGAATAATGTTTTCTGGCAGCTGGTCGTCGGAAACCAGGATGTGATTTAGTTGGTCATACACTGTTTTCCTGGGGATCTGGAAATAAAGACATGGAGAAGAGAACAGTAAAAGATGTCATGTAACCATCAAGCCATCAGCTCTAGCTCTTGCAATTCATGAGAGGGGGCTGTGCATGGTTGGTCAGTGATCCCATCAGGAAAGGCACACTAGCAGCACATGGGACTGACACTCAGCAGCTTCTTCAGTATTAGCCACCTGGGACTGGTTGGCCATTACTTCTTCTGCCACGCACTTTTGCTTATATCACTTTATACCAACTAATAGTAGCCCAACAATTTAGGATTCATAAAAGCCAGGAACAGTCTCCTCCAAGGAGGGAAATAAGTGAGTCCTGCAGCTAATAAAAGCATGGCACATATGCTGTGCACAAGTCAGTCCCCTACTGCAATCCCTAGCAATCTGCCTTAGTTCAAAGGAGTAATTCCTCAACACATTCCTATTCATTTCTCATTCTAACAATCTGTCCCAGTGTTTTCAGTTTATGGCTGGCTGACAAAACGACAAGCTGGCAAATCCCAGCAGACTGGATGGAAGACGCAGTTTTAGCCAAGACATAAAATCCCTCCTTCCTGAAGCTGCAGGGCCCAGTTCCTTTCCAGCAGGGACAGAACTCGGACCAGAATGAAAAGGACCATGGGAAACAGTTGGAAAAGAGGAAAAACTATGGGTGGCTGGAGAGACAATAATCATTTTCACACCTGTAAGTGGTGCCGGGTGTCTGGAGAGCGCTCATTGTCCAGGCTGTTGGCTCTCTCGTTCTGTGGCCTCACTGGCTGCCTCTCCTTCAGAGATGTGCTTCTTCCCCGACGGCCCGTCTGCTTCCCTTCAGACCTGCTAGAGAGATGTGCTTACATTCCAGAGCTGGCTCGTATCTGAGTGAGACCCACCTCCCAAATCCCAGAACTCCCAGTCTGGCAATCTCAATAATCTGAGTGAAGGCACTGGGGAATTGTGCACGTAGATCTGAGTTAGCTTGAGACCTGTTAATTCTGCTTCTGATAGTGCAGAGTGCATGGTTCAGCTACAAAGCACGTTCCCAGAAGTCCCAGGAAGACTTCCACAGCCCATGCTTAGACCCACACCACTGCTCTGCTATTGCTACACCAGCATAAATAGGATCCAGCCATGCAAACTGCAGTCATGCACTCCCAAGCAGCACAGAAATACCTCCAAAAGAACATCTATTTACATGCAAACCAGAGAAACTATACTGTTGGATTGCTGACGCCCACATTCACTATCCTATTTGGGAAGGTTTAAAGGTTAGATTTGACAACCAACCACCTTTCAGGCCAAAATCGGCATCAGATATTGACTTAGCAACAGTATCTTTAAGCAAGCAGCTCCAGAGTTCTATAAAACTTCCTTGGTCATGGAGCAGGTACAACACAGGAGACCAAAGCAGCCTCAGAGCGGTGCTGCCCTTCAGGGCTCTGAGCATTCATTTACCAAGTGCTCAACACCCATCGTTCAAATGCCCAAACACAAGGAGGGTGTCCTTGCAGTCAGTAGCATCATGACCAAACCCTTGCACGCTGTCCCTGACCTCCTGAGCAGCCCTGCAGCAGGCACAATGCTGTCCCCCCTCTCTCTACCTGGTGGACGGGATGATGAGGGACTCTGTCTTAGTGATCTTCCCACTGGGTGGGAGCTTCTCGACAAACACATCTGGTGTGGGGAGTTCAGCCTCTGGGACCTCAGCTTGCTGGTTAGACTCCTGCAAAAACACAGGGAACAGAGTTACCAGGAACAAATCCTCCCCTCTCCTCACCTGGAGAGCTTTGCTCTGGCTGGGGCACATTGAGCCTGCCTCCTCCAGACATGCTACTCACTGCCAAAAGGGAGAAGCCAATACTGGCTATCTGGGGTTACCAGTTCCCAGCTCTGCCTCACAAGGGAGCTTGAGGTAGAAAAAGTAGGATGCTATTTGGAACAGGCACTCTCCCAGCTAAAAGCCAGGGACATGACTCCTCATGCAATGCAGATTAATTCAGCTTACCCAATGAACTAGCAGAGAGAGAAAGACATGGGATAAACGTTACACACTTCGTGTCCCCAGCAGAGCAACTTGAGCTTTGGGATTTTTACCCCAGGAACAGCTTGATTTCTGCCAATTCAGCTTGAAGTAATACTTCTATCCAATAGCATGGAACAGGCCTGAGAACCCTTTTCAGGATGGTACACATGCTCAGGGGCATACTTTGGGCCAGCCTTCCTCAAACCAAGAGAAAGGCTGTTTGAAAAGAAGGCCATGTAGAGCATTTCAGTTGCAAAAAGCTGAAAGACAAGAACCTCCAACAACTAAGGTCAGGAGGAGAGCTCAGCGTTATCTTCACTGCAGCTGATGTTACCCATGGAAGATGTGTTGCACGTGCAACTACATGGACAGACAGAAATATGGCAGAGAATGCAGCTCCCAGCTGATACCCAAACTGACAGGAGGAACATCAACAAATGCATTTTCAACTTACATAAGGGACAGTGTCAGAAATACTGTCTCCTGTATGTTTGGTTCCAAGACTCTTTGTCTTTTCAGGCACTTCTACCTGCTTGAGAGGAGAAAAA
The DNA here is from genome assembly GCF_009829145.1 of Chiroxiphia lanceolata. Taxonomy (NCBI): domain Eukaryota; kingdom Metazoa; phylum Chordata; class Aves; order Passeriformes; family Pipridae; genus Chiroxiphia; species Chiroxiphia lanceolata. The sequence continues at coordinate 24,795,928 of NC_045645.1, forward strand.
TCATCAGGAGGTTTAGCACGAGCACAGTTTCCAGCCACACTCTCTGGATCAGGCTACTCAAAAGACAGACTTCTCTGTTTAAACGTGGCACAGCTCTGCAGGATGAACAGGAGCACTTCCTGGCCACACCAGGACCAAACAAGGTTTGGCAAGGAAGTGCCCTGGAATGGGACTGACCCTTTATGCAGCCAATATGCCCATCCACAAGGGGATGGAAAAAGGGCTGAGCTCTCAGCCACCATGAAAAATATGCCAAAAACAGTAAGGTAAAGCCTCCTCCAAACAGTGCTAAAAAGTCCCTAAAACTGCCAGGCAACATCTCTCACCCTGGTAGTCATTTCACCTGAGATTCTGAAACTAATCATACCATTAGCAAGTGTTTAATACACAACCTGAAGATGTATCCTTGAGTTAATACAGTATTGCATTAAAAAAGAAAACAAAACAAAAAACTCAAAACAAACAAAAAACTGCCCCAACCCCACAAAGAAAACCAAGAACCAAATGTGTTTTCTTAGCAAAAAATTCATATCTCTGCATCCAAGTCTTTGGAGGAGGTCAGAGGAGGTGCTTTAATTTACACATGCAAATAGAGCTAGTGCAGGTCTGCTATATTACCTGCAGACAGGTAACTCTTGAAACGTGACTTACAGGACTTGATGGTTCTCTCTGGCTCCTGATGCTATGGATGCTACCAATTTCTGTCTGAGAGCTGGAGTGTGACAGTCCTTCAAAATAAGGTCTGAATAAGAAAAGCAAAATGAATTCCTTATTATCAAAAACACCACAGAAGTCCACCACATTCACAGTAAAGTAACATGACTGTTTCCAGGGGGTCTTACTGCTGGTTCCAGTAAAATTTATAGGCTACTTTTGAAAGGAGAGGATGATCTCCAGGACAGTAAGAGAAGCCAAAAAGTCCAAGGATTCCTGTCTAGCCCTGACACTGCCTGACTGTCACACAGGAGACTATTTTTATAAAGCTCTTATTAGGAATGCCTGCACACTCTCACTCTACACAGTAAACAGCAGCTTTTGCTTCCATAAGATCCAGGGTGGGCATGTGGTCCAGCATATTCCCACAGCAGAACAGAATGCACATTGACCCCACAAAAGCATTTGTGTCCTTACTACCCCAAGCACCAGGTACAAAGTTTCACAATGACCATTTTGTTTCACATAGGAAATGCTGACTGAACTACACAACATTCCAGACAGGGTCTAGCTCCTGACTGAAATACAGCAACTAGAATTACTGCCTCCCCTCCCACCCCACCCCCCCGATACTCTGCTCCTGTGGGTAAGTGACTCTTGGTGCTAATATGCATTTTATTTCCAGCTTGCATCTGGATTTGGCTCTCAGCCCTAGGCTCCAATTACACATTTGCTCAATAAGATAAGGTAGCACACACACAATCAGATTGTGCTTCCACATAAGAGGCAGCTCATCACACCAGGCTACAAGACTCAATTACAACTTAAGGAACTGATTTTTTTTGTTGCAGGAAAAATTTGCCTACAAGCCATCAGCATTTATCACATCCTCTTCAAGATATGAACTCAAGAACTGGATGCAGCAAACCACAAAGCGTCTCTCCAGGACCAGACACAGTAAACTTCCAATTCCAGCATTATTCCAGTAATCACATATCTCAGAACAGTTAGCTCCTTGGCTCCAGGGAACAGGATATGAACTCTCGGTGCGTACAGTAAAACATTTTTGCTTGTTTCAAACTGCTGCTTACCACAACACATCTACTTTATCTACTTTCAAATCCCTTCAAGGTAGGGCCTACCAACTGGTGATATCTTGGGTCAAGCTGCAAACCTTTGTAAGCCACCAACCCCATCACTTATCACTGCTGCTCCAATCTATTCTCGACATCATCTGGGTCACTGATAGGGAAAAAGTCACTCCAGACTCAGAATTTATTCTCAGCCCAACTAGGTTATTCTACATTAATGAGTATATTAGTACACCTGATAATTAGCCAGCATTTAGCAGGTGCTGTACTGAGCAGCTGCAGTGGTCAGCACCCCAGTGCTTTGTTTCAGAGCCATCACAACAGCGAAGGCCTGAGCACGCAACCACACACCAGTCAGAAGCATGAGTGCAGCTCAGTCTCATGTCTTCAGTCTTTATTGGGCAGAGATTTGACACAGGACAGGGATGTGTCACCCCCATTAGCTCAGGGTTCTGTATCTGCTCCAGACCCCGAGCCAGTGATCCCCAGCTCAGCTCTACAGTGCTGTGATTGACCCACACATCAGTGCCCACAAAAGCCCTTTCAGAACAGGCTTGAGTGTATCTACGTGTGCTGCAGTCAGTGCCCTTGGGCCCTGAGGAATTAATTTGTTTTCTGCAGTTCTGTTTCCTTAATCCTTGCAAAGACTGTCTTTCCACACAGCGTATTACCAGCCTTTCCAGAAAGACAGTCTGCCTTGCCCATCCCTGTCACTACTTCTGCAGCTTCCAACACCACCATCTTCTACCTTAGCACACATTTCCTATCTGTTTCTACCACTTCCTCAAAACTCTGCCTGCCTGTCAGCAGTTCCTACCCCTGTGCTCAGGTGGCAGGGCAGCATAACATCTGCAAAGGGAACAAGGAAGAACTGACACACACACACTATCCCAAGCTCACAAGCAGTCATTCCCATTCTCACAACACACACTAGGGTTCCAATGAGGGGGAAAACCAGAATGGAGGTGTGGGTATCAAACCAACATCTCATCTGTGCTGACACTGCATGGTCTCTCCGGCCCAGCATAAGCTGCCTCACACTTACTTTAACTTTGGCTTTGGAGTGCTCAAGACACTGTCATCATCCTCCATTTCTGGCCCGCTGTCACTGGGGTTCTCTATATCCAGTGTGTCATACAGAAGGTCCAAATCCTCCTCCACCTCTGGAACGTGCTCTGCTGGGTCCTGCTCTGAATCCAGAACCTACACACAGGACAGAAACAGGTATCACTGAGCCTGTCAGGAGACAGATTGATCCCACATCACCTGTGCTCTCCCCAGGACTGCAGTACATGGTCCTGGGAGTAAGATTATTCCTGGTGCTTGGATACTATACCTGACAGGAGCATTAAATATGAGAAATGCATGTTTTGGATCAAGCTTGTCAGTGTCTGGTTAAGCAGGAGTTTCATATTGGACTAGGCATCCATGAGCAAGCCATTTAACTACAGGTTATGTCCATTATTCAACCCCATTCTATAAACAATGCTTTGAAAAGGCCGCAAGGGAGTCCCAGTTTTCTTAGAACCAGCACAAAACTCCAGTATTCCCAACAGCGTAACCTGTCTTGGGTTTTACTGAAAAAGCTGCCCTGACAACTTCTCATTTGATACCCAAAAATGTCCACAAGAGGCGCCTGAAACCTGGACAAGGATCCACTGCCACCCACACACAAGGCAGAACAGACACCTCATGCTAAACTTTCCTGGTTGCTTTGCACATCCTCCAGAGTAAGCAGGGAGCTGTGCTCAGTTCAGAGCTTGCTTTTTGAGTGGCAGCTCTGGAAAAGTGGCAGCTCAGCTGTCTGAGCCCTTAGCTATGGGTGCTGACTCTGCTGAGCTAACTTGGGAAGAACAGCAAAGCTAACAGGACTGTTTGAAAGCATAAGGAAGCATGAGGAGTTACTCACTCTTTACCACAAGCCACAAAATCAACACACGGCCAAACAGCCAACTGAGTTGTTAACTGTTTTTATTAGACACTTAATGTTACACAGGGGTTCTGGATCTGTTTCATCATTTTCAGTTATGACCAAACAGCTGACTCCTGTGGATCTGTGCTCCCTGTCCAAGTTTTACATGTCTTGCCTGGTTGTTCTAGTGAGATGATCAAATAGGCTGGGATTTAACTTCACAAGTAATATACACCATAGACTATTTGCCTTTGAAAGGGTCAAAGATAATTTCAAAGCAGTCTGCAAAACTAATGGGTACACAGATGGCTGCCAAAATCTGCTTTTGATAAAACTTGATCTAGAAAATGTTTGCTGACATTTAGAAGCTGGCCCTCAAGCCTCCATGCAAGGCCAGGGTGTAAGGAAAGGTCACATCCACTGCAGACTTAAAAACAAAATGAGGGAAATTATGGGAAAATGGGAGAGTGTTTCTGAAGACTAAAGCAAGATGTTCCAAGCAGAGGGCAACATGGAAGACAGGAAGGCTTACAGAATTAATTACTTACCTCATCAGACACTTTAAACCTCTTCAGCAATGCCACAACCTTCTGTTTGAAGTTTTGTTGCTGTAAGTTAAAGACACTTTTACATAAGTAAAGCATTAAGTGAACTGTTCTCTCTCAGTCTGCAAGAAGCCCAGACACATCTCACACTGGTGCTCTAGCTGCTGCTTCAAATCAAACAACTCCTGGCACTACAGACCACATCTCTGCTCTTCTTACGTTGAAATCAGCTTTTCCACACCTATGATAATTTCATTCCTGCATTACCACAACCTAGGTCCCACTCCACCACGCAATATAAGTCTTCTGGCCCTGACAGATGGCACATTGCTCTTGGTTGGACACACAGGGGATAACAAATCATTTTATCTGCCAGATCACCTCCTATACCTGTTCGACAGATTTTTGGCAAACATTTGACTGCCAGCTTTTCTGATTCTTAACAAGGGTGAGCCAACACAGGCATCCACCCACTGACCCAAAGAACAACTATGTTTTTTACCACCAAAGCATGGGTTTGGTTTTTTTGCAGGAGTTTACCTGGAGCTTGCAGGAGCTGCCATTCTGGCAGGTTGAACTATTTGAGCAGCAGCACTGGAGAAAAGCTGTGGGGCTTGTCCTTAGCTCTTGTCCCTATCACAAAAATGCTTCCCAAGTCATAGACCCAGATCCTAGACACAGCAAGGACCAGGTCTAAAACAACACAAGCCAAACCACTGCATTTCTTTTGTGTTTGTTTGCCCCTAAGAGACCCCTCTTTTGCAGGATGAAACAGCTGAGATTTGCTGTGAGCTGCTCAGTCCTTCTCTGCCTGTCACTGACCAACCCAACATGCACAGTGTGAATAAAAGGAAGATGAGAAGGGCCAAGGTTTGAGTGCTGGTACAGAGCTTTTGAAGTGGCATCCCTATGTCAGAAGGAAAGGGGTAGAAAGTGGCTGGTACCAGGACACACTCAGGTGAAGAAAGTTGTTCACTTGCTGGCTCTCCTGTATCTCACATGAGCTCTTCCTGCAAGTCCAACTGCTCGCTCCCACTCTGGCCTCAGACAGTTCATACAAACCCATGTCTTCAAAACTAGCCCTTTACCTCTGAACTCACATCCTGTGAGCTGCAGCCACCTCCTACACAGCTGAAGTTTAAGGGGAATAAATGCCCCAGACTCTTCAAAGACTGCCCTATTTCTGTCTCCAATGCACCTGTGAGGCCAAGATGCTCTCATGATAGTGAGGGTTTTCCTCTGGCTCAGGACATCAAGCAAAATCATCCATCACACAGATCACCACGGACCAGCTGGGCAGTCTGTGGAGGGAGGACACAAAATGCAGTAGCTAAGGTGACATGGCAAGAGCTATTTGTTGGCCTGAATGGTTTGACAGCAAGGAGATTTGGTTCGGAGCTGCACTGATGTTAACTTAAGCAGCAGTACCAAACCCAGGTTTGCACCAGTTGCACACACTGGAGATTCAGTACCAGTTCACAGATCAGGGCCAGAAAGACTTTCCTATTATGAGTTGGTTCCTTAATAACCAAGTGGTGGATTTTGTCCTGGCTGGTCACTGACACTTCAAAACAATACTAAAGACACCAAGGATATGAACTAGCACAATCCTGGTCTAACAGAAAGGATCTTTATAGTGTTAGATTCAGGTCAAAACAGGGTTTATTTCAAACTTTATAAAAACATGCATTTCAGAAATAGCCTTACAGGTGGTAGAATGATCTCCGAACTTACTCCTAAGACCAAAACCAAAACTAATCCATACCAGTGATTCTGAGTTATTGTCATCACTGACATGCACAAACACTTGTGCAAGCAGAAAGCTGCATTATGGACTGGTCAAGCACAAGTCCCTGCTCCATACAAGTGCAGCATTGCAGGCATACTTATGCTTGTGTGAGCGGGTGGATAGCTGCATGCATCCTTCCAAAGCTTCTATATATATAATATCCAACTATTTGTTTCACCTCAGCACCACATGCAACACCTCATGTTCATCTGTCAAACTCCAAGCCTTGACTAAGCTGCTTCATTTTGAAACCCTCCTGCTGGCCTCTCCCATGCAGAGCCCAAATAGAAGAGCTTTCCTTCAGTTACAGCTACTTTCAGGACTTACATGAGCATGGATCCTGCACTGGTTTCTTCAATGGGAGTGGAAGCTCATACACTTGCATGATTTCTAGAGCTCCTTAACTTTGCAGCCAAAGGACACTGAAGACAGCACATGCACACAACCTTGGATGGTCCCACTCCCTAAACTGGCTGCTTTTCCTAGTTCTTTGCATGCTGTGACAGTGCCCCCAAGCTCTCTGCGGGGCAGCATGTCTAGTACTGCTGCTCCCACAAGCCACATGCACTGCACATCCTGGCCAAACCCCGTCAGTGTTAGTATAACTAATTTCCACCGACCCTGGTTATGGACGTCGTTCTTACTATCGATCTCCGCTGCTTCTTGGGCTTCCCCAGCTCGTACTCATCATCATCCAAATCCTGAACAGAAAGAGGATTCCTGTGTTACCTTATGATTCTGTGACACGTGAGCATTTAAGCACTAAAAATGTTTCTTCTATGAAGACGAACCTGCTGCCCTGTCTTCCAGGCATTCAGCATTTGCCTTAATTGCAATTATGATGGCAGAGGGAAAAGGCAGTTATTCCAGGTCTGCAGACACAGGAATAACAGCTTCGAGAAGCAAAACAGCCCTAGTTTTACATTCAAGGAACAAGGACAGTCATAACCCCACATTTTGGTGGGTTCCTCTCTCGGTACCCTCCAAGAGGTGGAAGGCAGGTGATGCCAGAGTCTGAAGGCAAATAAGGCCCAAACTCAAAAGCATCTCGCATCTAACCAGTGAGTTCTTTGCAAGGACCTATTTTGCAAAAGGTATTAAAGACTAAAGACTGCCTCAGACCCCACTGGCCCTTTAACTACAGCTGGGGATCCAGTCGGGCTCTTTGAATCCAATCACTACTATAGAAGCAATAGAGTCATGCCTTGACCATTAAGCAGAGAAACACAAGGATATTAATGTTTTTTAAGGGAGATCAAGTCCAAACATGTGAACAGATAAATCACAGCACGGTAGAAGAAATGGGTGGTTAGGCAGGCTTTCTCCACCGCAGCTAAACACTTGGTAACAGTCTCACACTGGCATGGCTTAGCTAAAGAAACAGACTTTTAGTTTCAAGCATGAGCTGAGAGTGTACCTGCTCTACTGAGCTCAAAGAGAGAAACCATGCCCTAAACAGTACCTGGCCCTGTACGGCATCATCACTGGCCTCCTGCTCAGAAGAGAAGCTCTCGTACTCTTCCTCGGAATAGTTGTCTGAAAGGGAAGGAAAGAGGGGAGAGATCCTGTGAAACTCCTTTAAGGTGAGGACATAGTCTCATCTCAGGAGCAGAAAAGGCCGAGTCACAAATCAAGAAAGGAGGCACACAAGGAGAAGATAAACTAGCAGGCATCTATCTGTGCTAGAACCAGTGAGATGGGAACTGTCTGGAGGTAAGGAACAAGGAGAAACAATTCCAGCAAGAAGGAATGACCAGCACACAGATAAGGCTCCTTGACACATCACCTCAATTTACCCTGGAAAGGATCACCTGGTAGACAGTAGCAAGTAAAGACGTTTCTCCACAGGTGAAATTACTTTTTCCCCCTGACATGGGTATAACCAGCTTAAAGGAACAAGTAAAACATGACAGGAGAGTCTAAATCCTTTACTGAAATGACACTTCAGGTGAGCTGCCTTGACTCAGGCAACAACACACAAGCACCTGTGTGAACTACCTTCAACAGTTCACTCTTGCAGCAGTGAGCAGAAGTTGGTGCCATGTAAAAAGATGATCATAAGTAGAAACCCAGTGTCTTCCCTATATAGTGCACAACACCATGGATTTACACTCATTAAACCAGGCCATCTATGCTCATTAAACCAGGCCATCATCCATAGCAAAACATGTTGCAGGTTTGCAGGTCTCATCTAAAGTTAATGAGATTTATTGTAGAATACTCAAAAGAAAAAGAAGATGGAAGAGGAGCTTAAATGTGAATCTCCTGAATACAACACTTATCCAGGTGAGAAGCTACGGATTCTCAACACGCCCACCAGTAATGCTGGTAGAGGGTTGTGAGAACACAGCTAACCCTTGCTGGATGGCTCAGGCCTGGTCTGGTATGCAGGAGAAGCTTTGACAACTCGATCCCCCACTCCTGTCACACTCCCTGCTTGCACAGCAACTCATTTGCAAAGTGGGTTTTCTTTGCATTAATCAGTTATAGACACAGCAACTTGTGCAAACCAGCTCTCATTTGTCCCAGGAAGCATCTAAACTCAAGTGGGGTTTAACTGCAGCTAGTTCTGGAAGACACTGGTCTTCAGAGCATGTGGTTGTAACTCTTACCTGTAGACTTGATTTTCTGGCTGGCCTGCATGGTGCTGTCTTCATGGTCGATTGGCTGACTGGACAAGGAGAAGATCCAGATTTCTGCTACCTTCACTGCAGCCTCTTTGATGTTGCTGAAGAGGCTCAGAACCTGGCCACCTTCTGTTGGGTGCTGCATGACCTGGGACAGAAATTAAACTGTACAAATCTGCATTTAAATGTATTTACAATTGCATCATTTGCATACTACAAGAGTTATTTATGTTAACACAGTCACTCCACATTTCCAAGAACAGAAGCAAGTCAAGAACTGCAGGAGCCACTTACAGGCAATACACAGTGTTAGTTGAGATTATATCTGACTACTAATGAAAGTGATGGAAGCAAAGAAAAAACATTCTGAGCTTAACAGGTGATTAGCTCATCCCTGAAGCACAGTACTTGACTACCTCATTACTATGTATAGGCTTCCACGGCACAGTACTGATTTGAATTATCAAGTCACCCACCTCATGAACACCCAATTAAGGAACATAATTTTGTCTTAAAGCCCTGCAGAAGAGCCAGCAAAGGCAAAAATTCTTGGTGAGATACAGACATAAAGTGCTTCCTAAAGCAAAAATCCCTGCTCCAAAGAGCCGGTCCATGAATCTCAGAGGAACTGGCTACCCCAGTATAATGAAGCAGTAGGTCACAAAAAACAAGACGGTGGAGGCAGAGAGACATTTCAGTGTGGGTTCCTCCTTCCTTTGCCACTCCCAGGACTCTCCCCAGAATGTAAGTCTTCTGTTCTGCTCTTGCCCCACCAGAGTCAGCAAGCATATCCCCTCTCTCGCACCTCAGCTTTCCAACATACACCAGGCTGCTTTGTCAGCTCCTCATGTGGCTCTAAATAGACCTGAGCTGATGAGGAACACATGCCCTTGCCCTGAAACTCTGCTCAGACCCTCAACTCCAATTCGCTGCTTTGTTTCAATAGATACAAGAACTTCTTTTTTTTCTTTTTTTTTTTTAAGGAATGAGTCAGTGCAGTTCAGGGGTCATTATCCCATAAACTAAGAAGGGAAGGGGGGGAGCTTGTAAAATTTGTTTTCCTTAAGACTTCAATTTCATAAATATTCCAGATGAGCTGGAGAGCAACTATTTCCTAACATGGTGCACCTCTGAACATTTCTGACCTTCTGATCTCAGTCAGCTGACATTACAAACAGACATAAGAGAAACCACATGCAGCAGCAGCAGCAAATGTCCAACACTTAGAAGCTCCCTGATGGTTCTAATTAATGGGCCCACGTTTTCTGCCTTACAGCAGTATTTAATCAAACAGTACAGGAAAAATGTTAGCTGCAACACCACAAACTTGGCCAATTCAAATTCATTTACTGCAAGACTGAGGGAAGCTGAACTCACAGAAGAGAAGTAGTCTTTATAATGAATTATTTAATATAGTAATAACTCACCACAACATAACACCAGCTTATTTTGGATAAAAATGATTTGTTGACAAAATGCAGTCTGATGAAAAATGGGATTAAGCTGGACTTGCTACTGCTAAGCCCACCCCTAAATACTCAGAAACAGAAACAGCAGACATTAAGCAGGGCATGAAATAATGAAGCATGGAGCTACACCATTCAGAAAGCCTTAGTGAATAATTTATCCCTACTTGATTCCAGAATTAACTTTATCATTTACTTCTCATGAATAGAACTCCACCTACATTACCAACAGCCATGAAATAAGAATGGCAAAAGGTGTTTTAAGCAAAATGGGAGGAATTACTTAATACTGAGCTGTCATACTGTTGCACTGAGAAGCACAGCAAACTTTGCTTTAACTCTACCATTTCTCAGGGTTCAAAGGCTTGCCCAAGTGACCCTATCTGTCTTGTTCTGCACTTTTGATCTGGACCCCTAACTCTAAAAAGAGCCACAAAACAATAACAAAACCCTCACAAGGTCATAAGCTAGCCTTGTGAAAGCTTTAGCTCTCAAGATATGATGCAGAAAACACTCAGTATTATTACTCAGTAGTAAAACCCGTTTAAAATATTGCTCTGTGAATACTGATTACAGCTATTAAGACAGCTATATGAAATCCTGCCAGGTACTTCTCAATGAGGAAAACGACAAAAATGAGTTTGAAGAGAAGGGAAAACGTCCACCTGTGTAAACAGAGACCACGTCAAGTGCAGCTCACCTCAGCCATGTTGATAGACCCCACAGCCAGAGTCTTGTAGCCTAGAATGGTTCGGTTCTTGTACCTCTTCCGCCGCTGCAGCATGATCTGAAGCTTGTTGCCTTCTCTTTTCAAGAAATGAGGGTACTGCAGTGGGAAACACAACGGAAAAGTTCATTACTTTTCTTGACAGTATCTCCCGAGCTACCTGCTCCACAAGTAACTTCCACTCCCAGTGATTAGTTCCAGGGCTTTTAGAAGCACCTATGTCAAACTCACACTCAGTGGACAGTCCTTCATTATCCCCCAGAACACTTCAGCTCTGCCCAAACAGCTCAGCCAAAGCACATCAAAAACACAGTCCAGGGGCACAGAGGAACTGTTCAGTTTGGGAAGGGCTGAACCCAAGCCTGGTTCCAGGGAGACGAGTAGCCTTCAGGAGACACTTTCCCCAACAGCTGGCTCCAGCTGGGCTCCAGTTCTGAAGGCTGCCCAGAACTGGAGCCCCAGAGGTGCCTCCTGGAGCACATGCTGCCCTGCAAATAGTGGACAAACAGGACATTCCCAAGCAAAGGCCGCTTCCACCGCAGGCAAGACCTACTTTTCTTTTTCCTTGGAACATTTTGAAAATAACTTCCTGCCCATCAAAACACTTGACAAATACAAATACCAAATGCCACCAGAAACCCCTGAGATAATAATTTGCAGTCCAGAGCAAGCCTGACTGCTCCGCAGGGAGCTGGGAGCAGTGGCCACACAAACTAGAAGAATACTAATTAGCTGAATGCTCTGTAAGGGCAGGATCTACTGCTCATTGCCCAAGGAAGCAACCCTGCAGAGGAGAGGAACAGTACTTCCCATAATTAAAAGACAACCTCAAAACACACAGTGCCTGTGACTTTACAGATGTGCAACATCCCTAAACAAGGATGGAAGAAAGTTATTAGAGGGAAGTGGCAAGAGGGGCTCAAAAAGTCAGAGGCAAGGCATAAGGTTTGAAGAGCTGACAGTGCCATATGAAGATAGTGGCTGCAGCAAGACACCAAAACCTTCTTTGTCTGTGACACCCACATGCTTTTACTTTGTGGCTCATCCCATCACCACTCTCAAATACATCCCAGGCACTAAATTCAGACTGTATCTGAATTAAGCTGCAGTTGTTCGCTAGGAGTAGCTTCCAGCCGTTGTTCAATTAAGTAACAATAAAAGTTGTCATAAAAATCCTGCTATCCTACAATGCTTCCCAAGCCTTACTGCATCCAAGACAACCAATCCTTCATGCAGTCAGTCAGAGATCAGCAGCACATCTCTGCTTTAAGCTCACTCACCTCTTCTAAGCCTCAGTGTCACGGACATTACTCTCTCCTATTCTGGCTCAGTTCCCAGCCCCGTCAGGGGAAACAGAGTTAAAGGCAATGCTCTGCATCCTGCTGCAGCATTGCTCTGAGACCCAGAAAAAACTCCAACCATATTCCCAATTAATTCCAAAAAGATCTGCAGACTTGTTCCTTGCTGACACAGGACTGGCAAAGGAAGACCTGGCTCATCTTACAGCTCTGCTCCCAACCATGGGAAATCTGCAGCCGCAGGACCCAGGTGTGTGTATTCCTGGCATGTGGCTCGGTTATTCCTGCTCACAAAAGAGGGAATGCAGTTAACCCAGTCTGAGCTGCATCAGGACAGAACCAGAAGCATGAACCATCTGTGTATCTGCTTGGGCAGCTGCAGGGTTATCATCCGTCTGCAACGAAATCTTACCTGCTTCAGGTCTGCACAGGTCTGAGTAACAACCAGACTCACATCATCACTTCAACCTCTCTCCTTACCAGACCAAACTCCTGAAGTCAAGATCTAACCAACAGTCCCAGAATACAGACAATTGAGATTCCACATATTAATGCTTCTGAGCGTCTGTCTGGCTCTGCTGTGTTCAGGATCTTCTCTCACTTGCAGCAAGCCAGCCTCTACTTACCCAACTTTCCTGCTCAGGAGGTAGCACCAGGGCAGCAGCACACTCTGAGGAAAAGAGGAACTAATGAAATGCAGTGGCTCCAATTCACAGCTATTTCTGTGACTCTAGAGCCAGCAGTAACTATAAGTACACTGCTCCTGCCTCCTTTGGCAACTCCAAATCAGAAGTTCCCCTGATTCATTCCTACTACTGCCTTCTGTCAGACTGGCACTCCATGTCACCTCCATGGCTGCCATCCTCCAGTGCCTACTCATAAAGCAAGCAAAAAAGGCAAAAAAAGAGCCATCTTGTTTTGCTCCAGTTCCTGCCACAGCTCCTGTTACAGACATTCCTGTCCATAACTTGAAGAGGACAGTCTTCATGTTCCTCTTCCTTCATGGTTATCCTGGGCTCCAAAACCAGATGCACAACAAGGAAGGTCCCCTAATACTGTGAACTAGCACCCAGCTTCAGGTCCTCAATGCTGAGAGGCAATTCAAACAAGTTTGTGTTGTTGCACGTGAGAACATTCTGAGGATCTTCACCTCAGATCCACAACACATCCCTGCTCACTGCAAGCACAGATGTCCCACCCTACCTGCAGTGAGAAGGTCAGTGCAAGCTCTGTCTCCACATGTCCACTCGGGGGCAATACAATCTCGTGAGACCGCAGGATGCGCTTGGAGCCCTGTACGGAAACAAAGTCCATCGGGTGAATTCCCCAGAAGCCAGCCCTCATATCCCACTCCAGTCCTATTTACTGCAAACCAGGAAACGTTGTCAGGGACTACCACAGAGAAGTGAACGGATGGGTCTGCCCTTGCACTTCTGTGAAATATTAATGAGATGAAAGGGAGATATTTGACTAATAAAGATTTGGGCATATTTACTGTCCCTAACTGCAACAATGCAGCTTTTGTTCTGTCAAACCCAAGCACTGAAAAGCTGTGAGTCAACTCCCACCCCTCCAGTTGAAGTCTCATATTTTCACTTCAGCCAATAGGTACAAGGCTCATCTCCTGGGTCTGGATGCTGCAGCATTATGCTTAAATCCCCAGCGTTAGCCACAACAGACTGAGCTTTTCTGTTTGTGCACACACCCCTCCCTGGGGAAAGTGGAGACTTTAACTTGTTTAAACAACTGCGAGTAGCTGGGGACATAAAAGAAAAAAAAAATCCACTAAGCATCTCAGTGGAGTCTGGAGACCTAATGTATCACAGGGCAACTCCAAATCAGCCCTGTATGTGGGCTGCCATATATTAACAGAGTTACCGGGCTATTTACTGTGTAAGCATTTCATCTCAGGGAATGTTTGAGGGAAAACTAGCAGGAAAACATGACAGACTGCTGCCTAGCAAACCCTTTTGCATTGTTCAAACACAGTGGCAAGTTTCAGAGGTCTCTGGCTCAATGTTCTGCTGAGGCTGCAGATCTGGCTTTGTCCAGACAGGCTGATCTCCCAGAAGCACAGAACTGTAGCTCTCAAAAAAGCAGCATCTGGGAAATCGGAGACAGACTGGGGGGTCAAACACCTCCAAGCTACATCCAAAGGGAAATGTGGTCTGCTCATATCAGCCTCAAATAGCATCATGAGATGAGACAGCAGCGGAGATTCGTTTACATCCCTTCTTCCCCAAACGCATCGCTCAGGCAGCCAGAGCAAATGCTGTGATCTGCAGTGGTGCCTCAGCTCCTGCACAGCACCAGCTCCTCTGTGGAAAAGCTGAGGTGCCTGAGCTCCAGCAGATCAGAAGACAGACAGCAGAGCAGAGCGAGGGACCGAAGGGCTGTCCCCAGGCCAAGCAGCACATGTGAAAGCAAAGCAGAGCGAGCCTGGCCGCTGGCAACAGTGGCAGCTGCTCCATCTGTGCAAAGCTCCTAATAGCAGCAATCTTGCTTTACTGGTTATGCAACCTGAAATCTAATGAAAGACCAAATATAGTTGCTTTTAAAAGACTGCAGCAGATAAACAGAGCAACAGCTTGGGAAATACAGTTGACAACTCTTTGAACATCACTCTTCAGGAGGCTGCAAGGAGACCCGGGAAATGCAGGTAAGATGCTCTCATTAGGTCTGAATTCAGTCATCCTCTCTGGAAGGACTCTGGTGTCTGACACCTCTCGTGCAATTCCCCACACAAAGGCAGTGAGTCATTTGACAGAGATCATACAGTTGATGATCCAGTATCACCAGGTTCAAACAACAGCCATGTCAGAAACCTGAGTACTGGCAAATGAAGCATCCCTGAAAGAGCTTGTCAGCATCATAACCTGCAAGTTATAAAGGGACTTTTAACAGCAGGGCTTCAAACCTACCTATGTCTGACAGCTGCACTGCTACTGACATCACATCCCAAAGAAATACGGGTGCGGTCCCCCACAAGGGACATCCAAGGTGAGGCACTCTCTGGACAATGGTCATTCCAGCCACTGTCACCTCTAGGTCAAATGGAAAGGGCAAAATAAGGATATCCTGGTGATGTGAGCTGCAGCCTAGGTCTTGGCAGATGCACATCCTGAACAGGGCAAGTCCTTCTGCTTTCCAGTTCCTCAGGGATCTGCCCTGGTGTGGAGAGGACTGCTCAGGTTCCAGCATCTGAATTACTGCAGCCAGGCAGGTCACAATACATACCCCAAAAGCCCCATGTGTTAAAATTCCCCCTGGACTTGCAGGTCTGGGGCAAGCTTTCACTCACAGAAAGTGCAAGCAGTCAGCATTAACCTGGACAGGAAAAGAAGGTTTTGCTCTAGTAAAAGATACTGAATTCTCCAACCCACATCTGACACGCTCTGGGTGTAGATCATTCACTGACAAGACTCAGGTCCTTAGACTGATGCATTCACCATCTAGGAGCACAAACATATGGAAAGCTTTCAGCCTTGACAAGCAGTATCTGTCAGCCTGGAAACCCACAGCGGTGCTTCTTCCAAGGTTCCTGCAAATCTAGGTGTGTGAACCAATTCCCTGCCTTTCTGCTCACTGCATGGGTGCATGAACCTCCTCCAACACAGAGGGGCACACTTCTACCCCAGCTGGATAACTCATGGAGATGAGAGATACCAATTAAATCCTCAGCTGCATGCCTTTGTCCCACGGATTTCACCTTCCAAGCTAGATTTTGTGTGCTTTGACACAACCAGATCTCTGCAGGGGTTTGCCTAGGTTTTTATTTGAAAAGCAGCAGCTTTTCCAGCATGGTTAATGGTATTTTTCTACTTATAGGACTGCTAGGCTTTTACTCGTTAAGCACTTTAGCATTTGCAGTGGTGGGAGCACGTGAGCCGAGCTGATGCTGTGACGCACGGTGGAACTGAGTCCCCTTCCTTCCCAGCCTGCCTCCAGGCAGTGTGACCTACATGAAGGCACCTAATTAAATGGCACAAACGTATGCTGTAAAGTGGGTTATTTACCTAGGATGACAGCTGTATTTCAGGGAAACAAATTAACATGTACAGGCAGCCTACAAATCCACTGACAAGGACCTGGCTACGGACTCAACAGCAGAGCTGCCCACCAGCAAAGCAAGGCCCACACTCCAGACCCCCCAAACCAGGACTAAGTTACCACGATGTTCATCCCCAAAGTGAGTACGTTAAATAGAGAACCAGGTTTGGATTTAATGCCAGCTCGGGAAGAAGAGGCGAAGCATATGAACTGTAAAGAGCATTTTTACATGGAAATAATCTCATGCTGAGCCATCAGTGAACAATATTCTTTGCTTACAACAGCGAAACGTGGTAGGGGGAAGGGTCAGAAGAGACTGCACTCATCCAGAATGCCCTGATAGACTTGGGAAGAAGTTTGTGGCCGCAGTGGACCTTACGTGGAGGGGAAGCTCAGTTTGGGCATCTGCCAGTATTTTTAATTAAACAACACAATTCTTAGAACTGAGCAGCAATTACCTGCATTTTGACAGCAATGACCCCAGAAATAAGCTCCTTATCCAATTCCTTTAAGACTACCAGTTTCTTTAATGTCAAGCTGCACAACCTGCAAACAGGAACAGAAAAGAAAGTTACAATCATGCCTGAAAAAGGAAAAGCTCTGAACAGCTTTTACATACAGCATTATCCCATTTTGAGGGTGAACAGGTTCTGGACACAAGCCACGCACTTATACAGACAAAGACAGAAGAAATACATGAGGCTTCTCAGACTGAATTTCTCCAACTTTTCATAAATACATCTCTGATACAGACCCATGGCCATATGAGAGTACCACATAGCACTGACTTCCACAGATCACAGCCTGGGAACTCTTGCCCCCAGTCAGACCAAAAGCTTCAGGGTCAGAGGAATTAAATTCCAGCAATATAAAAGCACTGGGTCAGTCTAATTTTCGACTCATCTACAAAGCTCTTCTAGATTGTTGGCTTTTTCAGTTTCAGACTCCTGGTTCCCAAAGATCTTGCTCCCACCTCCTGTCAACCCAGGAATTCTCCTTCTCATCCCCAAACAGAAGTGCAAGCGGCTCAGGCGTCTCTAATGGGAAAGGGGGAAAAAAAGGAGAAAGAAAGAAGAAGAGGACTCAAGTGGTGCCCTCTGGCCCTGGTGTTCACATGGCATGCATATGCAAGTAAATCACATTCTTTACCCAGGCAATGCTACATTGTTCTCATTAAAGCTGTTTGCACTTCCAGTGCAGGGAGCTTGAGAGCAGATGAAGTTTGGGATTTGGTGCAGCCGAGTTAAGGCTCTGAGGTAAAGGGATCACTGTATTGGCACTGCCACAATTTCACACAAGTTACCACCAGCTGGGAGAACTCAGAAGGCATACCCATAAATAAACTTCAGGGAAAGATAAACCTGAAGCAAAGGCAGCTCAGTTTGAGGAGAGCAGAGGCCAGAGAAAGTTGCTGGGTGGGCTTTAGTGACTAGACATCATCTGTCACACTGGCCAGGAGCCAGCATGTCTGGTCTTTGTGTGTCCAGTTCCTACTCCATGGCATGGGCATCTTTGGCCTTTGACATGTAAATATTAGCAGGCTTCAGCATGGTTCCTCCGAAATCCACTCCAGAGCTCTTTCTCCCACATCAAGTGTAACATGAGGGGTGTTCATTAAAGGCTGAAGTCCAGCAGTAGATGGGAAAGGAAGAGGACCTTATGCTGGATTTAGGTGCATGACCAAGAAGCACAAGTGCTATTGACTGAAGCCTGCACTTGAACTACAGGACTCCACACTGGTGCCAGGATACCAACAAGTCAGTACTGCCAAGGGCGACTTGAACCTCCACCACCTTCTCACCCCAGTGGGAAGCTGAAACATTGCTTTGCTGCAATGCCTCAAGGTTGACATGATCAGCCTGGGTGCAAAACTCCAGGGGAGATGTAGCTAAAGTCTCTTCCCGACAGGAGCTGTGGCAGATGTTGAAGCAAGTGCCGCTTGTCTCATCCAGAAACACTCTCGGCTTCGCCTCAACTCTGGAACACTGCTAGCAACAGGGCAGAGCCAGTCTGAGCTCTCACGGGCTGCAGTCAAACACCTCTCCAAGCACATCCTTGCCAGTCTCTTCTCCACCCAAGCCCATGCCATCTGCTATCCCTGCTCATTTGTAAAGTACTGGTTCTTGCTATCAGCCCCCTAAAACCAGGAGAAAGAGATCTACAAGCTCTCTTTGCAGAATTTTGCATCAGAAGACAGCAAAGCCAGATGCTACAGAAATTATAAGGGAGGTGGGAAAATTGGGCCTGCCTGGGCCTCTGTCCCCCTCTGTCACACCCCCAGCAGCTGTGTGCAGTGTCACTGAGACAAATATGCTGGAGACAGCATTGGGTGCTGGAGGAGGGCCAGCAGAAGAGGGCAGGACAACTGCAGCTGGGCTGGGCTGGCGGAGGGGAACCAAGCACCCTTTCCCCACGGCCGGAGCCTCCCCTGAGCGAAGTAGGAGAGACCAGCATGTTCAACTGCGAACCCAAGTGTCCACGGGCACTGGAAATCTGGGAAAGATGAAACTGCATCCTTCAACCTGGAGTGCAGAAGAGGGTGCTCTTCATCCTGAACAGAACAGCAAGCACAGGTACACGTGGCTGCTGCCATGGACCAGCCAGGCCAGGATCTGGAGGAAGGAGGCTGTGAAGCCGTTTGTTTTCTTTGTAATGCTGTAGCTGGAGGACAATTGCGCTCAGCTTGCCAAAACCCACAGAGCTTGGGCCAGTCAGGTGCTGAGAGCAGAGGTAGGACAACACACTGGCATTGTCTCAGCTGACAGACAAGGAACAAAGGCCTTTTCTCTCCAGCTCCGAGCTGAGAATGGAAAAGGTACGGGAAGAAACAATGATGTTCTCAGCACACACAGCAGAGCACAAGGAGGGCGTTCTGTTCTCCGCTGGGCATTCCTTCAATTCATCATTTATGAGCTTTGATCAAGCCCTGTGGAGCACTTGCTGCTAGGGAAAAAAAAAACTGATCAGAAAAACAAAAGCAGTTAAAAAAGACATGGGACACATCTGCTTTCTTTATCCCCCATGGCTGGGTTGCTGGTACTAAAAGGCACTTCACACAAAAAAACAATGAAATGTTTATCCTCTCCATCAGCGGGGGGGGTATGGATAAAAATCAGAGTTTAAATCCCATCAAATCACTTTTACCCTCAACATACTCATTGTTTCAGGTCAGCTTACAAATGAAAGCAATCTTCAGAATATGTGGCAGAAAGGGGCCATATCCTACTCAAATCATCAGGAAAAGGCATATACCAAGTGTGTCAACTGCATCCAGAGCCAGTGTGGTGTCCCTGCCATCAGCACAAGGATCCCAAACTACTCACACACACAGTCACAGCAAGGATTCATATCGTAACCGCCTCTGATAATGGTGGCACCTCCTTACATACACTTATCTTTTGCCTTGGTTTTTGCTGTAAGTCCATCAAGTCTTAGGGATCAGGAAAGGGACCAATCCCACAACCACTTCTATCAACAAGCCTGTTGAGGTTAGATGCTGGTAAGAAAAACATGACAGACACAAGTGGATGTGCAAAGATCCACCTGGTTACATTCAGAATAAGGCTACATTCAGAAGTTTTTAATACATATAGACATGATCTCTGTGAACACAGAAAATAACCTATCATACACACATACAAGGGAACTGAGGAAGCCTCAAGTCTGGATCTGAAAGAGCCTATAGTATTTTGAAAGCCTGGGACTGCAATACAGGAGGTGCAGAGAAACTTTCTTTGCATGTTTGTTTCAGCAGTGACCTACAGTTGCATGGGGGCAGTTAGCTAGCAAAAGCACAAAGTTAGCTGAAGCAGTGTTAAATAAGGGCAGTGGAAATCTGAGAGCCAATATTTCCATCCTTATTTGAAGGTTTATAGTAGATCTCCCTGTTAGGAGCACAGCTGGGTCCCACACAGCAGCAGGCACTGCCTGCTGAGGAACTGTGTCCCCTCTGGTCACTCACGTGCCCCTCATGGCAAGCAGGCACAAGTTACTTGCCTGACCCCATTCTCAGCTTAACAAATCATGCTTAATGCATTCTACAGTAGAACTCCATCTTTTTACATCACTGCTGCAAGAACACAGTTTTCAAGAGGAAACCTGGACCTGACCCAATGGTTTCAACTCGCCTCACTAATGCAAGTGGTGCCGAGCAGCTTCATCATGAGTTCTTTGCTTAAGGAGGCAGCTATCTGCAAAAACATCACATTTGGTAACAGAGATTCAGCAAACGTGTCCAGAACAACAAATAAAGTGTCACATTCTTTACTCACTGGATGTTTTGCTTTTGCATCCCTCTGCGTAGGAAAATCAGGAAAATAAACCCCCTCCAAGAAAGAGTCTGCCTCGTTGAATTAAATGCCTGTTTCTCCACAGGGAGCACAGTAATTGCAGCAAGACCTCGCTCACGCAGAGACAGTCGAATCAACAGGAAGGAAAAAGTAAAAATTAAAGACCTGAATTTTAATTAAACCCCGTAGAAGTAGAGAATAATAACAGGATGCATCCATAGCTATAGGGGACTCCAAGTGCAAGATGGGAGCTGGGGCAGGAAGACTCTAATACACAGAAATCTTTTGTCCAAGTTAAAAGCTGTGAAGATATTGTCCCCAGAGAAAGTGTTTCATGCCAAGAGTGCTCTCCTCCGAGGCCTGAAAACCTCAATCAGCCGATGGCTATAAGGAAGAATTGGTTTCCGTTTGGCCACAGGACAGTTTCACCTCATCCATGTGATTTTCAGCATTTCAGGACTAGCCTCATGCTTTCAACATCAACTTTGAGTGTTTTGCTCTGAGCTGACACTTTACACCCAAGTCAGTTCCCCCCAAAAAAAAAAATCGCGAGCCACTCGAAGGAGAAGTGGAGGGAGACACCCGCCTACACATGCACTGGCCCAGACAAACAGAGCCATTCTGCACATAACTGTGGGGGTGCCTGTGCAGGAGAGGCTGGAGTGAAGAGCCCTGCACAGCATTTTTCAAAGACAGCTGCTTCAGCAAGGTATGAATGTATGCAGTGCACGAACAGCCAACTGCACGAGCAGTTTCTTGTGCCTGCTCCACACGTGCCCAGGAAGAGAAGAACAACACATGGATGAACCTGTTGCTGCACTTACATGCTAAAGGCAGGGTTTTGTTCTGTCTTAGGACTTAGCTTTGAGACAAAGCAGGGGAGAAGTGCTGTCCTCTGATGCCAGAGTGGGGCCTCTGGGCAAGGTCAGCAGTGGTAGGAGCTGCAGAAAGATGCTTCTTCACTTTCCAAAGCTTAATGTGCTAATTTCATCAGTGATCTAATCTTGGTCCCATTCTCAGGGAAGCTCCAAGGCAAAATGAAATTAAGAGAGGAGGCAGAGGTCAAGCAACCCAATTTATGTCATGTCAGAAACATAACCTGAGTAACCTGCAAAGAAACCTAATAGTCCTTCATTCACACTTCCCATCAAGATAATCTTTAGTCAGCTGTTCTAGCTACAGATCCATTCAAATAAGGTTTAAGCAGCCAGGAAACAATTGCAGAGCCAGTATTTCCATTGTTCTTTTTCTCAAGGATCTTAAAATCCTCTTCCCAGCATTAATAGAGAATTAAGCTCTAAAGATTCTAGAGACTAAGATCCATAGAAATGCTGTAGCAAGCAGGTCTTGTTCAGACAGGTAAGAGGATGGCAGCTTATTTTATGCAACAGGCTCTACCCTGGACCTCAGAAGGACACACATGTACAGCCAGACACTATCCTTTTATAGGTGAAATACTGTCTTGCTCACTTCAAATATATTACAAATATGCCTGCTCTAAACTGAGTATACAGAAGGGGTGGGTGTGTTAAAGCTTCGCAGATCAGCGTAATTTTAACAAGATCCTAGAACTCTGCATGGGCACATTTTCTACTTGAATTTAATATGACTAAGTAGTAAAGCGCATCCAAGCTTACATACTCCAATCCAGCATATCATCTTGAAAATGCTGAGAGATGTCGACCTTCATTAGGGCAAGACATTGCTGGCTGGCTCCAGGGGACTCATCAAGGGCATAAAGAGATCAGGATTCCTGCAAGCCAAACAATCCAGCTCACAAAACAGAGTTTACATATTCTATTGGCACTTCTCATTTGTTAGTGCTTCAGTAGACTGGGAAGGAAAGGGCACTACTGAGACACAGCCATGCTGGTGAAACCCACAGTGCTTCAAGCTGCATCTCCACAGTTTCACATACTCTTCAGGCAGCCAAGCAAAATTTCTTGTGAGCTGGCAGCTGTGTCACACCATGTTCTGACAAACTGACCGAGATGTGATATATTCCAAGTCACACTACCAGGAAATCAGCATGTCTGTCACCAACTGCTCACCTCCAGGTACATGCTCTGAACTGTGCTACTGAGAAACAGCAGCTTCCTTTCCCTTTAAGAAGTCATCTCAGCAAGAGCAGAAGCAGCTCTCAGCACATCTGTTGGCCTCAGTCAGATCTCAGTTCCTACACACACACAATACATTCAGCTTCTCACTCTTCATTTTTAGGGTCACTTAGAGAAGGAAAAAAACTCAACTAGCCACAAAGCAGGGACTAGGTTTGTTTCTCAGACATGCAATGGAGTGTAAAGGAGTTAGGCAAACTCCCCTATGTATTCACACCGTGCTGCCTGCAAAACCAAGCATAGGCCTAAGTGTAGTTAAATACACCTCTCCTGGCTTGCCTCCTCCAAACCCTGCATCCTGAACAACAGGACTGCATGGTGACCTGATACCAAAGTGAGCACCAACGAAAGCACCCATGGTACTGGTGAACTAAGTTTGATCAATATTGTTAAAGCTTTGAGGCAGTAGGAAGGTGCTTTATTAGCTTTAAAGACTAAAGTCAGCAAATAATGAAAAGCTGATTCATAGTTAAGGCTCCTTTGACAGACATCGGGATTACACTTTCTATATTACAGAAGACACAAACACACCTGATATTTGTTGTACTGATTTAGTAATAGCTGCAGTAGCCAGAGGCATCACGACCAAGGAACGAGATGGAGACAGACCAGGCATAACCACATCCATCTGACCAAAAGCCTGTGGTAGCTATGGCTCTAACAAGCTTGCAGAGATATCCATGGACTGCAGTACAGCCCAGAAATCCTTAAAGCGCCGAAATGCCAGTCTCCCATTTGAACAGCTAATGAACACAGTCAAAACACCTCCTCAGGGAGGGAGAGCCTTTAGGATGTGGGCTGGTCAGCCATTTCTGTAGCTAGGGCTGCAACTCTCAGCTAGCCAGCAACAAGGCAAAGGCACAACCCACTAAACTTCTGTGAGCCAGCCAGGGTGGAGGGTAGCTCCCACCACGTGCCTCACACGTTGGTGCAAAAGCATATACACAAACGAGCAAGTGAATTGTGCCCCAAACCAAAAGGAGACTGAGAGGAAGAATGCAAAAAATAAATCAGGGGGTGGGGGATGAAGAGGAGAGACCTTCACAGCTGGAACAAATCCAACAGCCCTCCACTCTCTGGCTCACCCCTCCCTTGCATGCCTTCCTTATGCAATCTGCCTTCTCGCTGGCCTCCTGCTCCAGACAGCCGTGCCTGTCACACAGCAGCCTGGTCACCCGGATCGACTATTCCAGGCATGCTACAGGAACACTCCCTGCCTGCCAGGAGCCAGTCCCATCTACCCCTGAACCCTGTGGGACTAGCAGGAGCTGCCCGAAGTCACCAGCTGATGAGAAGGACCATCACAGCTAAAGGCTTCCTGATAAGTCCAATTTGCCTCAGGGCACGAAGCAGCACATCCATCCTCGTCTGTACCAGCATCCCCCTCCCAAGCTGACAGTGCTGCAGCCACCTGCAACAACAAAGCCAGCACCCAGTCTTCCAGCACACACCCGAGGAAATCCTGGCAGTGGTAGCCAGCTCTGTTACAGGCACCTGTCAGTGAGACAAAAGGGTTAAAGAAAGTGCCTCAAGGCACATGTTTTCTCCAGCATGTGCCTTGTCCAGATAACCCTCACTCTATTCCCTGTCCTCTCCTACACCACATCTATGCCTCAACCCTGAGCCCAGCATCCCCAAACACAGTGGCAGCAGAATCAGGTTGGGAGCTGTAACATCTCCACAGCAACTGAGGATGTCACGGCCCGCACGTGACCAGTTCTCCGCATCCACGCAACAAATGAGACCAGCTCCTCCAACAGCCTGCTTGTTCCTGCTCACTCCCTCTGGAGCAGAGTGATGGCAAATCCTCCTTCACTACTGCGTCAAGAACTCTGTTCTCCAAACATTCTCTTCCCCAGCAGCTGCCCTGACCCATCCCAGCAAGGAGCCAGAGTGCAGGTAGATTCAGAGGGAGGTCTTGTACCAGTTAGTCTGGGTTAGTATTCAATATTTTCAATAGCAGGAAGCACAGGTCTCCAAGTACTCTTGCACTAGGTGCCATTCTGCATTTTGTTCCCACTGCTGAGCTGCCCACAGAGAGAGCTTGCTGCTGTGCCACCCAGTGCTGTGCTCTCTGCACACTCCTGTTACCTGGTGGTACCCTGGGGACACAGCACATTCCCAGCCACAGCACACATTGTCCCTAAGGCCTGCAAATCTTTAGAGATCAGGGCTCAGCCTGAAATATCCTGATCTTCCCTGCTGTCTGTAAATCAGTCATCAAGAGGAAAAAACTGTGTCAATAGGAGCCTTGACTTCAAGCCCATGTCAGAAGAGCTTGTAATGAAGGGCTCGGGTTATCTGTCACTGTGATCTCTTCATCATAAGAAAACAGGACTAGGAAGCCTTCAGCTAAGAAAGCAGTCAAGGAAAAACAGATGGCTTCTTGGTGTACCCAAAGCTGAGGTTGCTCTCAAGGCATGAACAACTTGCCATCTCTCTGCCTTATTTCTCTCCACTTCGAATAGCTTCCACATCACCCGATGCAGAGGTGAGCTGAAAGCCTGGTACTCCAGAGACCAGACTGGCTCATGCCATGGGTCACATCAAATTACTTCTCACTCAGTCATCTAAGAACAATTCCCAGTTCACGAGCAAGTCAAACACAAACATGGCCCTCCCAGTCAAAGCCAAGATCCTGATGCCACATAATTCTTAAGACTTGGTGCTTCTCTGGAAGACAACCACCTTATACCACTGTGAATAAACGAGACTGTCTGAAACCTGTTGTAGGAGTTTTTAAAAAGGAATTTTAGGGGTGGGTTTTACATCTGTTTTTGAGCTTGCTTTTCCTTGGACCCAAGGCAGCAAAGCCAGGGCAGTCGGCCCATTCCTAACAGACCTTGATTTAAACCAGTTGCATCAAGTGCCAGTGAACATCGCTTTGTTTGTGAAGTTTGCGATGTGGCCCAATGTATACAAGCTGGGAGAACCATACAGGCATAATTTAGACCCCAAATGGCTGTTTGCTTTTTTACTGAGAACTTAAAGTATCCTGTAAGAACACAGGCAGAACATGCAGCAGCAGTAAAAAGCATTTGTGAACTTTGATGGTACATTTGGTATTAGCCAGCATAGCAATCAAATATGCAAAGCATCTCACTGGCAGGCCTGCTTTCAAACTAGGAGAACACTTCACAGATCCCAATACCATTCTCATTGCAGCAAGTCTGTCCAAGCCTGCCATTCTGGCCTTCTTCCAGATAGGCATGTGCAGCCAGCCACCCCAATAGCTCACAGAGACGATGGTCTACACTGTTTTGTTAATTGCCCCATGTTTAATGCGGGCTCCTTCCTTCTCTGACTCCAGAGATTAATGGGATGTCGGTCAAAGAAATATCAGAATTCATTACCCAAGTTAGAAACAATTTTTTTTTGCAAAATTCTCATCATGCCTCAAATACAACAGAACTATTTAACACTCCAAAGTATGACTTCTCTCCAGCATGCAGATGTTCCAAAAATACAGCACTAGCAACCCCAACTACAGGGAAGGAGCAGCAAAGGAAAAACAAACCCCAAACCCCAATGTATTCAACAGCAGTCAAAAGGAAGGTTAGGAGAACCACCAGCTCCATGAAGAGCAATCTCTACAGCTGTACCAAACACCCTGTGTAACTCTCACAGCCCCTTGGTTGTGTGCTCTGACAGCACCAAGCTCCTCTGAGCCCCACAGCTCTGGCTCATCTGTGCACAGGTGCTTTAAATATGGGACTGCAATGCTGGCCACAACTCAAAGGATGCTTCCAAATCAAACACATTAAACAGTTATAAAAGGAAGGTGGTTCTTTCCCAGAAGCATTTATTTAAATGTGATGGTTTTTACAAGGCAACGACACACAGCTGACAAAGCAGCCTCCATCAGCACTAAATATAATTCACAAAGAACTCTGGATCCTGCCACTAAAACTGGGGAACTCTATTCAGTATTTAACATGCTGGAAACATTGGTTAACATCCCTCAAATTGGAACAAAACACTGAGGGTAAAGCAGCTGAAAGGTTCTGTCCCTGGCAGATTTGTCTCCCTGGAAAGGAAGGTGCAAACTGAGAGGAACTTTGCAACATTAACAGCGGTCAAAAAAGGTCTGAAAATGCCAAAGCATTCAGCGCTCCTTGCAAGGAAAGAAATGCCTCTTGATGCCTCTGATTGAAGCTGCACTGTGCTCCAGCACATATCCCTTGCATTTCTACCATCAAATATCCTGGGCAGCGCTTGCTCATTTGCCACACTGTCTGCTGGAGTGCTCAGAAGAGCACAGATAAGCTGGGAAGGAAATTACCAAAGAACAGGAAAAAGGGATCTAATGAGATTCTAAAAGCCAAATAGTTAACCACATTACCCCAGCTGATGCAAGAATGAGATGGCTGAACTGAAACTACCAGCGCTACTGCCAGGGATGGAACTTCAGCAGTAACCAGAAGCAATATTTTAACTTCCAAAACCAGCTGAACTGAACTGAAAAGGCTTACAGAGTGCAGTGCCCAGCCTGCTGCCAAGCACAACACAAGCTCTCCAACTACAGCCCTGAAAACTACAGAACCCACCAAAAGCACACTAATGAACAGAAATCAGGATCTCTTTAAAGATGACCCGTGGAGGTCACTTTACAGTGAAGCACCAGCAGATTTTGCATTGGCAAAGACTGCACGAAACATCCTCTCCCTGCTCTGAGGAGATAACTGAGTGGGAAGGCACCTCCATGACCAGGCTAACCTTATAGCCTGGGGGACAGCCAGGAGATGCATTTCCAGACCTTGCAGTGGGGTTGCAAACAGCTCAGGTTTTCAGAACACTTCTGATCCTCTCTCAATAAGAGCAGCTTCCTTTAGAGAAAATCCCAGTCCCTAGATGATCTAAAAATGTCTCTCAACACTACTTTAAAAATGTCTTTCTACCCCCCTCGTCTTTCTCTTCACATCTAAATATACTCTGTATGCTCTAGTTTAAAGAATCACTACTGAAAAAGAAAGCACTTGTTTGGAAATAACTCAGCACAAGATTTTCTGTTTATTTTCTTCTCTGTAAAAACCCCTCGTGACAGATTTCTCTGCATTTCTCCTGAAAAAGGGAGAAAACCTGGCAGCTCAGACTTTGCTTACCCTCTTTTCTTAAGGCTACTATGACCTTAAGGTTTATCAGGGAAAAAAGGAACCACAGGTTTTACTGAAGGAGTTCAGAAGAATCCCAGTGCCAAACACTTGCAGTGGCAGGCAGAACACACTGAATTGCTCCAGAAAAACATTTGCATTTCCTTAATACTCTAAACCTCTTCAGTAGCTGTCGGAAGTTGAGCTGGCAAGCAGAGATTCAATATTATTTAGAGATTACATTTCTTCAGCATCATTGCTGGTGATATTTCATTCCTGAAAGCAATAAGGGAGCAGCAAAGCAAGTGTGTGAACCTGCTAGTTCGATCTGTCAAGAATATTTATTAAAACATCAGTGTGACCTGTGTAAGCCAGTAAAACAGTGAGCTGTGACAGACACAGGGTGTTCCAAAATGCTCATCTTTGCTGTTCAGAACTTGTTCCAGACCCCTGTTGGATTTTTTAATGCTGAATATAAGCAATAAAACAAAAAGTAACTTATAATAATAATAATAATAATAATTCATTCGGTCCCCAGGCCTGTGAGTTCCCACTGAAACAGGATTTATCAAGATAAGCTGTAGATGCTCTACAAAATAAGCAGGTAGAGGTAAATGAGGCATGAACAAGCAGAGGTTGTGAGGCAGCTTTTCCTCAGCAGAATATTAAGGTTCACTGCTAGGAGGGATTACCAAGGAGCCCATCCAGGAATAAGATAGTTACTCCATTTGTGCACAGGACCACACCATTAGATCACTCATGGAGACCAAAGTCAACAGCCAGACCAGCCTCAGCTCCCTGGAAACATTCCCTTCTAATGCCTGGTGCAATCAGCTAACACTAACATGACAGAGATGCTAAGACCAAGGAATAGATCTCAGCATCATTTTGTGGTCAGTGCTCCTGCTCATGGGATGAGGCATGGCACATACACAGGCTGTCAAAGAGCATTTCTGTCACAGGAACAGTTCAGGATCATCAGGGGGATGAGACAGAGATAAGTGCCACAACATTTTTTTCAACCATCAGGATGGGATTTATCCTTAATTTTATGCTGTCCTCACTCACAGGATCACATTCAACCTCTGATTTTCACCATATGACTGCAGCTAACACCAAGCACATCAAACTTTGCAACAGGGCCTATAGCTAATCATATAAGAAATGTATTTATGCACATTATATGTTTTTGGCATAATCCTGGTGAGCACGAGCTCTCCAGAGAGCCAGTGTAGATTTGCTACCCGTCCCCAGGTGTTTGAGCCTTCATTTCCATCACTGTGAAACAAAGGTCAGCTCACAGCAAGCACCTTGAAACTGGCTGAAGGGTAACACTGGAGCCAAGGGAGCTCATGCTACAACTGTTTCACTAACAGATTGTTGTATGTAATGTATATGAGAACTCTGATCACATATAAGTGTTCATACAACTATAAATTACTAAGCCAATTACTCTGTTTTCGCATCCAAATCAGCAAGAATGCTGCAGACACAGATGGCCCCCCATGACTGATGTTCAGTGGGGTCCTCTGTTTGCAGATGTACCAGTCAAACAGAGATTGGCTTCTACTCTGGGAGGGTTGGTGGAGAGAGTGAATTCACTCACAGGAGGAAAGCCCAAAGTTACTCGTGCAATAACTTGGAAAATATGGTGATAATCTTGGAACCAAGATAGCCCAGGAGACTGTTAGCAGGAGCAGCAGCAGCCTGCTGGCAGAAGACAGAACACAGAGAAACAAAAGCTAAAGAAGGAGCCTCAATTCGCTATTCAAGAGTCAGTAACTGTAGGAGAAAAGATGAATTGTTGAATTTCCAGAGATTAGAGAACTGTTTACACTGAACTACACCAAATTCTGCCATTTAAGCTGGTTCAAGCCCTCTGTGATGCCCTGCATGTCAATAAATCTATTTTGACCTACTGATAAACAGACGTTGGCTCTTGGTATGGCTGTGATTCAGGCAGCCTCATACCAAATCTTGGCAGCACTGGGCCATAGTGGCTGCAACAGGATACTGCATGCCTGCAGCTTCCACTTCCTGGGCTTTGTTACACACCAGAAAAAGCAAAGAATCACAAAAGCATCAAATCTGATGGATTCAAAAAGGAAAACTGCAAAATTTCTCTGTTCAGTGGGAAGGTAGAGGAAAGATGCAGCATACAAGACTGGATATTTCTAATGCTTCAAACATCAAAAAACCCTCGTGTCTAACTTTTGTCCTTTATTGCACTCCAGTTATCATATGATTTCCACAATACAACGCAGGGAGAACAAAGGAAAACTCAATTATGTACCCTTTTCTCAGGAATACATCTAACATATTTCCCCACTGTAGATCTCCCCTGCTCCAGATACTTTCTATCTGCACTCAAAATTAGCAAATGGTCAAAACATTATCAGAGCTTGATAAAAATCAAAGTCAAATGTTTTCAACAAAATCCTCTTTGTTACCACACTCTGATGGCTACTGGAACTGCCAACCTGTTCCGAGAGATGCCTTAACGATGAAGCATCATTTAAAAATGCATTTGCAGCTGTGCATATTTCACTTCAATCACACAATTGTGAATTATACCTCAGCGAGTCCTTGCAGAAAAGAGGTGGGCTGTCAGGGGGATGTGAAGGGGGAGAGAAAAGAAAGGAATTTCTACCGAACAAAAGAGCTCCAAGAAACGGATACAACTTTGCTGGAAGCTGTTCCCAGCCCACTCAACATTTTTGACTGTATACAGACATACCAGAATCCCAACAAGGGGCATTTTTCCCAGCTAAAATACAAACCATCAGCAGATCTGACCACCACCAGAGAGAAAATATGACGACCTAGTGGACGCAAAGCAAAGTAGAGTGAAATCACCTTACAGTTGTGCAAACTCAAGAGCTACCTTTGAGAGCTCACCATGGTGGCACCCTCACACAAACACCTGCCCAGTGTCCAGTTCACTCCTTGGCAAAGCAAAGCAAAGCAGGATTCCTGTTTGCTTTACTGCCAGAATTGTTTACATGGCACTCAAAAGTACACAAGATAAAAAGCACCTTTTCCTGCCTCCCTAGAAGCCCTATAAAGCACTGTACAGATTTACCAAGGTTCACCAGACAGTTTTACTGTCCATTCTGCATTGCTTTCAGGGCTCAAAGCCACAACAGTGGCCTGTGGTGATGCTGAGAGAGTCCAGAGGAGAAAGAAATACCACAGAACACTGGAGGCAGCATGCAGCTGGGACATTGGTGAGGTCAGACTAAACTTCCCCACAACCCAGCTCTGGACCAGAGCCTGTACTCAAGTACCTGAGTGTGTTTTTTTGACCCAGAAATCCTCTTGAGTGCAAGTGCTGTGCAAAGGTGGAAGCACGAGGAATCAGGCTACTCGGACCTGCAGGAGAGCAGTGCTGCCAAGCAAACCGGAGCGTGCAAACCCAGGCAAGGCAGGTGCATCTTTGAAACGTGCCACCATGTGTGCAGGGCATCAAGGAGAGCTAAGCATTTTGCATTCCACACATGCACAGTAAAGGACCAGCACTAGAAAGCTGGCCTTGAACACAGGTGCAGCAGGAACACAAACAGCCACCGGACACTTAGGTTATGATCCTGGAACAAGGAAACAATTGAATGAACAGTAAAAGCTTATTATAAATGTTGGTTTGTTTTTTTTTTTAAGGGACACTCAGCAGGACCTGCCATTTATATGTCAGAAAAACAGGAGCATGCTGACCGAAGGCAGAACAGAGAAAATCCCTTCTCCCTGGAAAAAGTTCTACCCACTTGCTTGAACGAAGCACTGGCCAGGCTTCTGATCCTCAAGTACACCCTCATGGGCCAAGGGTACAGAGCCACCAAAGTTTTGTCTCAGTAAATAGCTTTACACTTGAGCTGCTGAATGCTACACGTTGGGAGGAAAAACATCCTCTGATCTGCTTTGGTATCTGCAAGTGGCTGTCTCAGATTCTCACTGGGACTGAACACGAACAGACAAAGCTTATCCAAGTACCTGGAGACACTCAAAGTCTATTTATGAAGAAAGGATAAAGCCTATATTAATGGTCTTCAACTCTGCTGAGCGAAATAAAGCAGAATCCTGGCAGAAAGAAGATACGGATCCCTCCAGTCTAAAGAGAAATCGGAGCACCTTAAATTCTGGCATGCTCTCAGGCACAGTGTAGGGAAGAGGTAGCAGAGCAAATAAGAGGGAGTTCAGCCCCTAGCAAGCCACTAGCAACATGAAATATATATGATCCAGTTCTTGCAGTTCTCAGCTTTCCTTGCAAATCCTTCATTTTGAAGCAGTGGGTGCAACTTGATCGGGAAAGCAGCATATCATCTTTCTACCAGTTAGAAAGCATGCAGGAGTATTTTCATGAAAGAGGACGTTTTGGAAGGATCCTTTTGATGCTAAAAAACTGCCCACCTGAGAGGAAGATACGACAGAGGAAGGCTGCAGGACAGCCCCAAGAAACTCAGAGCAGACCCTGCAAACCGTAAATTAGCGGGTGGATGGAAGAGTGGAAAGCGCCATGAGAGGAGAGCAGGATTAGAAGTGCTACCGATTTATGATAAGCAATGCTCTAACAATAGCTTTCTTTTAAGAAGGAAGCTCTTCCTGCTGTAGTTAATCTAGTTAGTCTGAACGTACATTTATGCACAGGGGAAGGACTGCACACAGGACAGGCAACTCCTTGGTCAACTAAACCCACCCATTTTAAAACTCCTACAATACCCAGTAACATGGACCATAGCAGAGGGGGAATAGTTGCTCCCACAAGCAGCTGTCAGGGGCTGTTCAGTGAGCCTGTTCCAGCCTTTACATGGGCTGGATGTTCTAGGAAGGTCTTTTTCAGCCATGTTTTCCATTTTCATCATTTCTCCCCACCCTGAAAGGTCATGCAGATGAAAACATCAATTTAACTAATGCCAGATGGGAAACAAGTTAAGCCATATGAATCTTTGCTGATTATATAATTACCTTCATTTCTTGTAGAAAGATGGAAATGCTTACAGTCACTGGCTGAATATTTTGTACATAAACATTTCTAGGCTGTTTGTACTTTAAAGAAATTAAGTTCACATGGTTTTGACCAACTACTCTGTTACCATGCGGCACCTTCATGAGAGGAAAAAAAGCCTGAATTTGAAACTATGCCAGAAGGTTGCAGACACCATTCTCCCCCAGGAGTCCAAAATAATACTCATCAAATGGGCTTATCAACTCACAGTTATATATTTACTGAGTAGAAAATTAAGACAGTTTTCACTCAGTGTTAAATACACCAAATTATTTTCTGCAGACCTCAAGGTCATTTAATTTACCTTCAACGAGCCCCAACACACCAGTAAGGAAAAGAGCACCGAAATGTTCAGGCTCATTTGCTACTGAACCAGAGCAGTGTGGCAATGGACAGTTTCGACAACAAACACATCAAACCACGTGCCACACTTCATGTGTATAGGCAAGGGCAGCACTGAGAAACTGCTACAGATGCATCTCTGCAAGTCACACTCTTACTATAAAGCCATTAGCAATTAAAACTCCAGTGCACCAATGCCGAGCTCTGAATGGAGCCAGTTGTATTTGTAGGTGTCCCATTAGAAGCCAGGAGCACATGTTTAAATTTGCATAAGAATCGGTGTGAAAGATTCAGTTACATCCCCGGCAATCTCCAGTAGCTTTGGTTACACTGTCAATTACTCAAGTTAGAAAGTGCTTGTCTGAGAATCCCATTACAAAGAGTCGGGCTCCCAAAACCTTCTTCCCACCAGAGACCTCCCCTTAGAGCCCAAAAGAAGGCAAGACCACCTCTAGCCCAACCATCTCTTCCCCCTGACTCGCTCTGCGGCTCTGACAACAGCCCTGAGCTGGAGAACACACACAAGCCTTTGGACCACCCAGGCTTTCTAGCACAGAGCTAAAACATGAGCCTCTAAACAAAGGGCTGGACTTCTCCTCCCACAGTCATTGAAAGTCATTTCCCCGGCCTAAAGGGAAACTCTGCTAAATTAGAAGCCTGGTGCATACTTCGGGAGCATGCAGAAACACTTACTGCTGCCACTTGACTTTGGAGCTGCAGTAGGTTACTTGCTCCATCCTCATCCTCACACTCTGCCTGGACAACCATTTGGACCATTCAAAACACAGCTGAGAATTGATCCAACTGAAACACAGCCCACTTTCTCATCTCTACCCCTCAAAACCCCTCTATCCCTAGCCACTTTACCATGTGAACTCTCAAATGCTTACACTGGCACAAGGCAGAAGGCGATAACAAGCAGCTGCCTAAGTGGGTAGGTTACACAGAGCCACCCGACACACCAGCCTCAGAGGAGCAGGTAAAAGCTACCTATAGCCTTACCTGGAGGGTGTCAGGACAGTACAACAGCTCTGCACACATCTGAGAGAGCTCTTCAGTGAGCGAGCTGCTGGAGCCCTGCTGTAACAGGCAGAACTGGTAAATGCTCCTGTCTTACACCGCCAACTACCCAGTGCACAGATGGAACTGTAAAAAGACAGAGCCCTGATGGTGGCTGGGAAACGGGTACTACTGTCTCTGCTGAGAACAGCAGTGTCCCTGTCCCTGTTACAAACTACCAAGTTCACACGGTTGAGGCAGCACTGAAATCAGGACACACATGACAAGGTGAAATAAAGACTGCATGTGAATCTGAGGAGCTGGGAAGTTGGCAAGACTGTCTTGAGATCAGACCCTATGCTACGGACACCCATTTTCAGCGCAGTCCCTCCAGAGGCAATGAAATCTAGCTCCAGCACAGCCTCCAGCTACAGTGTGCAATCCCTAAAGAAACTCAAGACTGAGTGACCTCAAACGATCCTGCTATATTTGTAAAAACGCGTGTGAGGAGACATCCTCCAACAACCCTATGACTTTAATGGGAGTTACAACATCAGACCAGTTCCCTAAAAGAGAAAGGAATCAGTGTCTCCAGTGTAGAAAATGAGGCTGCTCTTTTAAAAAGACCTAGACTCACGATCCCAAAGACAAATGCATCCAAAGAGAAGCCATAACTCCAGCAGTTCCAACAGAATCTCACGAGCTGTTCACAGACTGACATTTCAAGCTGGTACAAAGCTCCCCAGACTCTCACTTCTGTGGTTTCAGGATGCACTGCAAAACTGCCTGGTGGGCAGCAAACTCTGCCTAGAAAGAAGGCTCTACTCCCCCATGGCTGGCACTCAGCAGCTGCCAGGACAGCTACAAAATATGGTGGTGCACTAGCTGGAAAAATTCACCTACTAAATGGAAAGAAAGGCTGGCTGGGAATGGCCTCAGACATCCAAAGTGTGAAACTGCACCCATACATAAATTAATAGGAGGTGACACTGCTGTGTGAAAGGGCAGCCTTGTACACCTCACCGTGTGTTCCCACTTCTGATCTAAGACACCTGCTCATGCTGTGTTTATTTGTTTTGTGCTTTTTTTTTGCAGGTGGGCTGAGCACTGTAAATTGTTTCTCCTTCCAGAAGCAGCAGTACATCTGTGCAGGTTCCTCTCGCAGAACACCCTGGTAAGCAGCTGCAAGAAAGGGAACTGCACTGGCATACAAATCCTACAAGGGCTGTCTCATGACAAGTCACTGCCAAGCTACGATCTCATCGCTTTAATGAGAGCACCCAACAGACCAACGTGCTCCAAAGGCACAGGCACCATCAGCTCTGCACGAATGCTGTGCCCCAGCCTTTGCAGCTGTTCCCTCTGGCTGACGGCTGCTTCGTGCTCCCACAGAGGACAAGCCTGGGTGGCCACAGGAGCGTGTCACTAGCCTGCCACAACAGCACGGTCACGGCATAGGGTAGTACAGCTGGGGCCCTCAGCAGAGAATTCCCCACTGCAATCCACCGCAGCAGGAGCCAGGACACGCCAGGGATCGCTCACAGGATGTGGCAGACGTGGTACTCATGGATCTTTGCCTGGTTCTCGGAAGCTGGGGTGTATCCGCATTAACCACGTCCCCTGGGCAGACTGTCCTCTCAGCAGAAAGGGGATACAGACTTATATAGACTATATATAGATAAAGCTTCCTAAGAATCTCTCCATGGGGGTTATTCTCTGCTCTATATCTAGATCTGGCCTAGTGCCTGTTGGGAAACACATATCAGACAGGCATATGTGCAAACTGCAGCTCATTTAGGCCACTATTGAGAGCCCTGCACTAGAAACCTCTATAACACAGGCCAGAACCCCATTATGAGCTCCACAGTTTTCCCATGTCTCCATTTGCAGACTTCCATGTGTTTCCCTGCAGAGGTGAAGATCCCTCTAGAAATCTCTCTCCTGCACATGACATTTACTTACCAGCAGTGAGGAGCATCTCCAAGCCCTTGCACTGCAATGGCTTTGTAGAAAAATAAAAAGAGCAGAGAAGGATTTTTAACAGTCAAGCTCAACAGAACAGAGGGATCTGATGAAAGGAGACAGTGTCTTTCTTCAGAAGATTTTTAGCAGCAAAATAAAGTGCTCTGTTGAGCAGTGAGCATGTTTCACTTCATTCTGCACACAGGAGTGTACACACTTGATCCCCTTGCTCTTTCACAGCCTCACACCTTCAAACCTTCACCTCTCCTCAGCCCCAGCAACACACACTAATAAAAAAAAGCCATCCTGGGTCACCAGGTATGTTCCTCTTTTTCTTTTTAGAACAAAGCTAACTACCTCCCTGAGGTCCAGAAGGACCTGCGAGCTGTGCAGATTTTGGTTAAACACCATAATTCCCTCTTGGCTACTCCCTTCCACTTATCTCCTACAGGCTCCAGAGCACCTGACTGCCAAAAAGGAAAACGAGGAGGAGAGGGAAGTTGGTTTATCTTTAGACCAAACTAGAGCTTGGGGAGGGAGGTCCCACACATTTTAGAGCACTGGGGGAAAAGTGGCTAGACTACCATTTCCCAGCCAGCAACAGTAAAGCAATCACATTTATTTAACTTTAATACAGTTCGGATGAGCCACTGCAGGAAACAGGATGAGTTGTTCAAAACCCCCCAGTGCCCAGGTGCTACTCCCTGCCCAAATGGCACACGCCATCCTTGGGGGCATTTCCCAGCCCATTCAAACACTGATGAGACAAACAGTTAACTGTCCAAACCCACAGAGAGGCTATGGATGAGTAGCACACTGCACACAACATCAAAGCTGATATTTTATGCTAATCCATCTGCTTACAGGAGAACAAATGCTATTTTCCTTGACAACTCTTCTGAAGTAAGATCTGAGCAACTATGCAGATTTCAAACTCTTTTGAAATACCAGTAGACCAAACACTCCTACTTTCAATGCAAAAACTCCCAAGAACAGCCTCTCTGCGGCTCAGGCAGTGAGTTACACAAAGCACAAAGCCCCCAGGAGCTGCACCCAAAACACAAGTGCTGCCAACACACCAAGCCAGGTGAGCACCTGCACACTGACTGGCTTGCAGACCCCGGCTATGGTTCACATGCATGAGAGCCTCCACCAAGCCAACTTCACAGCATACAGAAGCTGCTCTCATTTTTATACTTGCTGCACACTTTAAAAATTAGATTGCTTTCCCACTGCAGCAGGGGAGGCATTTGAGCTCCTGATCAAAAATAGTTATTGCCCTGCAAGTAACTGTGCTGGAAGGCAGCCTGGCCTGCAGATTCTCAGCTGCTAGATGAGAAGGAACAAGGAGGCCACCTCAGAAGCAAGGCACAGCTCATTACAAGTGACACAGCCACGCGAAGCACTGCAGGAAAGGCTGAAATGGTTTTAGAGGACGAAAACGGTTCCAGATTGCAGCACACAACAAGAGAGTCCATGCATCTACTTTTCCAAACACAAGGAGCTTGTCTCCTCCTCACCAGGCAGATCTGCTACAGCTGCATCAACCCAAAGACAGGGTCCTACATGTTTTTGAGGAATCTCTCCTCCAGGGATACTGGCTGCATCGAGTGCAGCATGCCCAGAGCTCTCCAGGCAATTCATTATTTTAAACAAATGAGTGATTAGCAAGGATCCACTCTCTTCCTTGCAAAGCTGGCTGCATGCCCTGCAAGCCTCCACACCACTGTACAGTATCATAATCCAATTAAACCTCACCATGAGAGAAGCTTCATGCTATCACATTCAATTACCCAGTTAAGCCTCTTATCATCTGCACATTAGGATCCATTCGGGCTGAAACTCCCCCAGCACCGTTTGGGAGGTGGCACTAAACCAACCAAGGACACACAGATATTGCATCTGGGGCTGCAGGAGGACCATAGAGGTTAGGAGATTCATACTGCTGGCTTGTAAGGAGGTAGAAACACAGGGAAAATAAAATACAGCGACCAGTTCCTGCCCACTCAGTTATATGCCCTCTGAGGTGACCCGCTCGCCCTTATCCTCCTGCTCCCTGACTTCCCAGGGAAATGGGACAGTTCTGAAGAAGCACGAGGGACCCAGAGGAATTTCAATGGAATGGCGAAGGCTAATAGAAGACCTGGCAATACAGAGGTGTCTGGCAGTCAGCCACCAATTCCATAGGAAATACCCTCCCGAGAAGGTCACCATAACGGTGGCAAAATTTGGCCCAAAAGAATTAGAAAAAGCTGCCAAGATGTGACGCAAATAAAGCCAGCGAGCAGGCCAGCTTCCTGCATGAGGCCAAAACAGGGAGCGCTCTTGGAAAAAAAGAAAGATTAAGGGTTGCAAGGAACATAATGGCCTCTTGTAACAGCTGAGTTGTTGCTTTTCTTTTCTTGGCAGAAAAGAGGGATGTTTTGTTGCTGGTTGATTAATCTATTATGCAAATCATTTCATAGCTAATTTGATACAGCCACAAGCTTGCCACAGAAATCATCTGCCTGCTCAGAGCCAATGAAAGGTGGAGCATCAACAGCTCCATTCAAGAGAGCTTTTATTCCCTGGACAAGCAGCTACAGGGTCGCCTCCTGCCAAGCAGAGCTACAGGAACACAGGCCAGACCTGCCAGGAGACAAGAGGGGAAGGTCCTTTGGGCACCCTCATCTGGTAGAAGGCAAGGAAAGAGGCCCTTCAAAAGAGTAGCCCATTCCTTCCACTCCCAAAATCCTTTTGCACTGGCCATGTGCAAAACATCCAGGTGAAAACCACACACAGTCCCACCCAGAGACTTTGGCTAGCAGCTTTAAAATTTTAAGATGTTTCCAGAACTGTTCATGACATGCACAAGCTTCACCTCATGTCACTTAAAAGATGCCTCAAAATAGGTCTAACTGGACATCTGACTCCAACAAACAGCTCAGCCTCTAGACAGAACTTTTCTACTGAATAACACAAGAGTCCAAATTACATTCAGTAGTACCACATAAAGTGACAATAACTGCTGTGACAGGATTTACATAGGGATCACTAGGTCTCACCCAAAGTACTGTTACTTTGGTTTTGATCTCTTCCCCAAAGACTAAGAGAGAAACACAGCATATTTTGTCTCCAAGAATAAAGGGGTTGGTTCTGGCCACTGTGCTTTACTCCAAGCAGTTCATCTCCATTGCTCAGTTGTGGATGTTTTTCCTCATGCATCTCACACGTTTAACATCACCTTAGTGATATTTTTGAAGCCTATCCTGTGCCCTCATTTGTATTCAATTTCCTTCCGTGGTAAAACGTTAGGCATTTCATGCTATTCAAACAAAGTCAAAACAAAGCCTCCAAATAAGCATTTCTGAAACGTACCTAGTCATCTGAGTAATTAGACATATTCCCAGTTCCAAATGTGCTGAAAATCTACTGTCAGCTCCCAATGAATGTGTCAGCAGTTATCCTAACAAACAAGAGTTCTCTCCATGGAATAGGAGGTTAAGATACATTTCAAGTAACATCTCTCCCTACCTGAATTAATCAATGTTTTTAATTATGCAGCATCACCTGAACATAATTATTACTCTAGCAAGTTATTCACCCTTCTCTGCCAATATGGTGCATAGCTGCCATTGCTCAAGCCAGGACAGAACATGCTCTCACTGGCCAAAAGAAACTCCCATTCCCAGTGTAGGCATGCATCCTTCACACCAAGGGGTAAAGTCTTTCACTTTCAAATGAATTTGCACCAAATACTCATAGTGAAGAGTCAGCCATGGACTTCACGTAGGTCAGAACCCCTCAATACTCAGAACCCCTCCACACTTTGCTAGCAGAGGGAATTACCACGTAGGGGTTCAAACCTGCAGACTGCTGCAGTGGCTCCATGCCCCAGCAGTCCTCACTGTGTCCCTCCTGGTCATAGGAGATAGACCAGTGGAAGAAGATGGGAGCTGGCAGAGAGAGAAGAGCACATAGCCTGGGGCATGGGCAAACTATTAGGATCCACTCAGCTGCTGTGAATTCAAAGTCTCACCCTAACCAGTTTCCATCCCCCTGGGGATGTCCGTACCAGGGCTGGTGTGAATGTCCCAGTGCTGCAAGGCCATGTCACAGCACGCTGGGTGGTCACATCCCCACACCACCAATCTCCTGTTCGAGTTCAGGGGATGTGCGTGGATTCCCTTCATGTTTCTTTACAGAGCAGGCAAACCACAGAGGTGAGCCAACACATGAAATGCTCAGGCAGTGCCCAGTCAACAACCTCAGATCTCCAGCACTGTCTTTTCACAGAGCTGTTCCACAAGCTTCTTCCTTTGTATCCCCAAGGGACACCAGGTCACACC
The DNA here is from genome assembly GCF_009829145.1 of Chiroxiphia lanceolata. Classification (NCBI taxonomy): domain Eukaryota; kingdom Metazoa; phylum Chordata; class Aves; order Passeriformes; family Pipridae; genus Chiroxiphia; species Chiroxiphia lanceolata. Next base: position 24,836,213 of record NC_045645.1, read on the forward strand.
TGCTCCACATCCAGTTTGGTTACAGTATGCTAAAATTCACTTTACAGTTCAAAGCTTAGCAGGAACTTTTACAAGTTTGTGACAATTAAGTCAATAGCCTCAATCAAAACCTACTCTAAATGGAAACCCACTCTGCTTCCTCTTTCTCCAGCAGACCATTCCAACAAAACATTTCCCCCAAGACCACTCTTCCTCTAGACAGCCTCCCCATGGTGCTACCTCCTCATGAGGCTCCTTCAGGATGGGACAGTACTGCACCTTGCCATTCACACCCACAGCTTCATAAAAAAAAAAAAAAAGGAAAGTAAAAAGAAACACCACCAAAATCCAAAGAGTAATTCTTATTTTTCATGTACGAGGAAAATGAGGGGGGGGAAAAAAGTGTTGATTCTCTCACAGCCATGCTGCAAGAAGATCACTCTCAGTTTTTACAGGTGGTAAGGAGAGCTTTATGTAGTGTAACCTTCCTCAAAGGAAAATATTTCAATGCACAGAAGAAAGAAACAGCAGGGAAAGGTAGGCATCTCTTCCTTCTGGTATGCAGTGGATACGCCCAGATAGTGAGACATTTTGAGTCACATTTCTGGGATGACTAAAAGAAAGTAGTTGCATTTCAGAAGCACTATGGTCAAAACCCTCAGGAGCTGAAGACAGAAATCAGAAAATCATTTCTGCAATTGGCAGAAGAGAAAGGAGACCAAGACAAGAGCAAAACACCTCACCTCATGTTTCACTCCAAACACAGAATTATAGGACAACACCATGACTCTTCACTATTATTCTTCCTTAAGCTTAAACACAGCCTTTTCACACAAGGAAACTCCACGGAAGTACCAAGGCAGCCTTCCAGATTTTGCTGACACCCCACCCAAGCTGAGTGGACTTTCAGTAAATCAACCACTGAAGAAGAGCGTGTTCAATAGCAGTGCTTTCGAGATGTCTCTCCCACAGTCCAGCTCCCTGCTATAGTCTGGGAAGCATGCACACATCCACATGAGGCACTCCACCTCAACACCCACCCACCCAATTTAGGGAAACGCAGGCACAGACTGCTCCAGGCACCGCTTTCACCCAGCCCCTCCTGCTGCAGCTTACTGTAGGAGAAGCACCTTAGAAATGGAGTAAGATTTATTGTGCCAAAAAGAAGGGGGAAGGAAGCAACTTTCCCTCCCCAAACACATACTCCTCTTCCATGAATCCTTTGACTTTGTGCCAAGTTCAAACCTCTTCTCTACTGAGAAAGCCTGTCCTGCCAACAGAAACCCAGAGGGGAACTTGTGGAAATCTCAGAAGAGTCCAAGGCAGTTCCATGGTATTTGACCACACACCAAGGCCCACTTTCCTCCACATCCGCCTCTCACGTCCCAACAGACATCTGCTTGGACAACAAGCTCATTTGGGATACAGTTTCCCATGCAGGAGTTGTCATCCCAGTATCTCTCGCTTTAAGATAAAGAATCTTAAAAGTCATTGTGTCATAGGGAAAATCATTACAATTCTAACTTAAAATGCAGAGGCAGTGGTATAACTTCAAGGTTATCAAACTCCTGCCTTCTCCAACAGAGAGGTCTGTTGCAAAGCCTGTAATGAAGTGCAAAACATGGACCCAAAGCAGCATCACAAGGCATGATGTTAAGTGATTAGAAGCAGCAGCATTGATTGGGAACTGCTACAGAATTTGGTGTTTGCCCAGCACACACCTCACTGTGCCATGGAACCAACATCTCCACAGAACCTGCAACCTCAGCTGCTCCTGACCTCACTTCAGGTTAACAAAAAACACCTGGCACCCACAGCTACAGCTGCAGACCTGCCACACACTGCACCACATACACAACCCTTGCACGTGTGCCCAGCCCATGCAGGGCACTTCCAGCACGTGGGGCACGTCCCAAAGAAAACTCCACATCCATGGAAAGACAGGCTTATTTGGCTGGCAGCAGCAAATGCAGCAGCAGCTGGATGTCTGCTTATCCCCCCAGGCTCTAGGGGAAAGGGGTACCCAGGAACAGCAAACAAAGGTGATGGCAACAACAGGGCTGAGAGCAGAGGGACCCAGTGCTACAAATTCCCTCATACAAAACCTCTGTTCCTAGAAGGTCCCAAATGCCCCAGTTCTTCCATCAATGCCTCAGCCCAGGCAACCTGAGCACTTTCACCATCCCCTGCTTCACAGTTTGCTTCAGCAACTCCAGGTTGGCCCCCTCAAACCCTAGTTCTGCCCCACTTGCCCAGATATCCACCTGTCCCTTGCATTCCCCAAATTCCTCCAGGCACCTCAACCACCTGACTCCAATCTGCTGCCCACCACAACTCAAGCACCCAGGACCCCACCCTAATTGCCATCCTGTGCACCCCGCCCCCTACGACAATGAAGGCAGGGTCAGTGTCCTTACACTGCATTTTCTGGTCATCTACAGATTTGCAAACAAGCAAGCTGTGTTGTGAGCTCGTTTTCAGATCTGCAAGTATCAGCATAAATGATAATGCAGAATGAAAAGTCCTTGACAGTGACGGACATTTGTTTTTTAATTTGTCTAACAGCCATTGTTACAAGGTTGGATGAGATGGAAACCCAACTGCCTTCCTGTAGTCGAGGGTGCAATGGAGAGAACAGTTTTCAGAGCAGCATTACAAGAGCCCTCTGTGTCCTCTGTACAACAGGGACAACGCCAATCACACTGGAACTATAGAATCACAGAATGGTTTGGGTTGAAAGGGACTTAAAGATCATCTAATTCCAATCCCCCTGCGATGGGCAGGGACACCCTCTAATCTAGCGCAAAAAATCAAAAAGCACCAACTGCTCCTGCAGCTACTCCCATATAGACAAATAACTTCCATAGCAAAGGGACTCCTTGAAGAGGGGCACATTCCCTGTGGTGCCAGTCCCTTTCCAAGACCTCCCACTGCAGGAAAGAAAGGCTGAACAAGACACAGGCAGAGAAAGTTACTGCCCCAAGGCACTGCTAGCACAGATAAGCTGTTATAAATCAAGATCATCTGCAACTGCAGGACTCAGGTTTTCTTCTACCCCATGTTATCTTCCTGCCCGCGATGCCAAAGCACTACGACTGTGGGCAGTGTTTATGTTAGGATAGTTACTAATCCCTGCAAGACAGGGGCATGGCCACCAAGCCCAACCTGCTATCTGGATGGCGCAGAAGACAGAGGGATTTGGGGGGTTTGTAAAGCTTGCAAAGCTTTACATTCCTGCCAGGTCAGCCTGATGACTCTGTTCCCTTTCTGCTCGCTTGGTGCGTCCTCATTTGAAACAAAACAAAAAAAGAAAGATAAAGAGGGGCGTTTCAGAGATTTGCCTTCGGCACGTTTGAATCCTCAAAGGCTTTCTGTCAGAGCCAGGCTTGAAAAGCGCAAATTCTATAAAAGCTGAGAGGGATGCCTCCCATGCGGGCTAAAACCAGCGCAGGCGGGGACCGCGGCCGCGTGTTTACACACGCCAGAGGTGGGGAAAGAGCCGAGACGGGGAGAGGGCGGACAAGCGGTCTTAGAGAAAGGGATGCCCACCCCGAGCCCATCCCTGCGGGGCATTTCCCCGCAAAGGGGCCGTTAACGGGACACCCCGCGGGGACGATGGAGCTCGGGGAAGGAGCCCCAGCCCTGCCACCGGCACACACCCCGCGACAGGGTTCGGGAGGAGGGGGACGCTCACTGAGAGGGTGACACCCTCTCACACCTGACACAGACACAGCTGCAGCCCTCCCACCCTTTTTACGGCCGGGGCGTCCCTGCACTCCCACACCCACCCCAAAACCCACGGAAGGGGCAGCAGGAGCCGTGCCCGTCACTGCGGCACCGCTGACGGGGTGGGAAGGGACGCTGAAATTGCGAGAAGGTGATGGGAAAGGGGGGTTGAGGAAGCAGCTGCGAAGCCCCGGGGAGGGTGGGGGGGGTGTCCGCCCTCTCGGTCCGCGCGTTACCTGGGGACGCAGCTCGGGCTGGAACCGTCGATCTCCCACGTGGCGAAGAGGTTCATAGGCACGGGCCGCCCCAGGGCCCCGGCGCCGCCGGGGAAGCTGAGGCGGCCCCGCTCGGCCGCTGCCGCCATGGCTGTGCCCGCCGGCCTGGCGCGCGCCCACCGGGCCGCCGCCGCCGCCGCCCCGCCCCGCCCGCGGGGGGGGGGCGCGTCACAGGGGGCGGGGCCGTCCGCAAAGGAGGCGGGGCTTTAAACGGGGCTACAGGGGATCGGCGCGACTTTATAGGCGGTTCTCCTGGGCGGGGAGGGGCGTCATGGGTGAGAGGCGTGGCCAGACCTAAGGAGGCGTGTCTATGATGAGGGGGCGTGGCCAGCGCTCAGGGGCGTGGCCAATGAGAAGAGGGCGTGTCCGCGCCGATGGGGCCGTGCCTGTGATTATGGGGCGCGGTCACTGCTGAGGAGGCGTGGCCATCCCTTTTTAGGGTGCGGCCACACGGAGGGGGCGTGTCCATCACTGTAGCCGTGGCTCCGCCCCCCCGACTGGGCGGAAGTGGCGGGTCGGCCGCTGGAGCAGGCCGGAAGTGGCGGTGTCGGTTTCCGGCGGCTCCGTGGCAGGGCGGGCGGCGGGCACGGCCATGGTGCTGCTCACGATGATCGCCCGCGTGGCGGACGGGCTCCCCCTGGCCGCCTCCATGCAGGAGGACGAGCAGGTGCGGCCAGCGAGGCGCGAGTGGAGCGGGGCCGGCGTGTCGGTGGGGAGCGGGCGAGGGGCGCGGCCCGGCGGGACCGGCGCGGCCCCTTCTCGCAGTGGGGCGGCTCCGGCACAAGCGTTTCCCGGCGGTGCTGGTGGTGTTGTTGGCGGCGGCGGTGGTGGTGGTGGTGGTGGGTGGGAGGGGGAGAGGGAGAGGGAGAGGGAGAACCTCCGCGGTGCTGTCGGGCGGAGCCCCCGCAGTCCCCCCGCGGTGTCTCTCCGGTCTTGACCGCCCCAACAGCCCGTCCCTCCTCCCCTCCCTCCTTAGTCAGGCCGCGACCTGCAGCAGTACCAGAGCCAAGCGAAGCAGCTCTTCCGCAAGCTGAACGAACAGTCCCCGACGAGATGCACCCTGGAGGCGGGAGCCATGGCTTTCCAGTGAGTGCCGGGCGGGGACGTGGGGAAAAGGGGATTCTCCGCCGTGGGAATGAGTGAAGGCTCTTCCGGCTCGGGGTGAGGATTTGTGGGGAACTGGGCTCCCTGAAACAGGAGAGTTGCCTCACCTGCCTGCCCTGCCAGCTGAGCTGCTCGAAGGACAGAGTGTGTGAGTTGTCACCGCTTGGCACAGGTGTCTGTAACTTGATTTTCAGCCAGGTTCATGGTTCTGCCTTTGCTGAAGACAATACAGGTTCTGTTCCCTTCAAGATTTTTCTGTTTGTTTGCACTCTCTACTATACCTTCACTCCTTCTCCTGTACCTCCTGTGTCTTTTCTTTAAAGAGAGATGTCCTTGGTAAAACCAGTCTGGCGGTGCCACTGTGAGCTCCTCTTGCACAGGATTTTTCTCTCTGTGTTCCCTGAGATTGCATCTTTTCATGCATTAGCTTCATGTATTAGAAGCACACGGAGCATTTCCGAGCTTTTTTATTATTATTTCCCTATTATCTGACAGGCTTCTTTCTCTCATCTTGTAGATTCAGCCTTGTTGTTGATTGTCCAGTAGCACTCTTGCAAGGGAGCTTGCATATGAAATAAGGAAAGCACACAGGGAGTGCAGGTCAGATGTCCTGATTGCTTAATCAATAGCAAGGGAGGTGGACAGGCAAGTGAACAGGGGAAGAATTGGCAGTCAGTGAAAGGCAGGAGAACTTGTGTGTGATAAAGCAAATGCTTCTTTCTGTGATATGTCACTACCTGGCAGAATAAAGCTTGAGAAAGTCAAGATCCTGTCAAGAATCAGAATTCTGCCATTAGCAGGAATAACTGCTACAAGTCTCTGAGATCAGGTTCCATGTGAGGCACCAAGGCAGAGTTGTGCAGTTTGGGCAGCAATATGCCAAGATTTCCTGCACTTTGCACCACTTCTGCTGCACTGCCAGCAGCAGGATCCCTCTCAATTCCCAAGGGATTCCTGGTGACTGGGTGTGGGTTTATGGCTGGGTGAGGGGGAGAGAGCCTTTTAATGCAGGGCAAGGTTGATTTTAGGTCTCTGCTTCTATTAGAACCAAATTTCCCACCCTGTCCCTTTCTTCAGAGATTTGGCAACATGAAAAGATGGGAACAGGAGTTTTTTGGAAGGGCAATCTTTGGCAAAAGCCATGAGGTTTTGAGGGCTACTTTTCTAGTGATTGGTTTACATATAGTGACCATGACAAGATTTAAAAAAATGTTTTCTCTTGGCTTCTGGTTGCCTTTGATAGGGACCATCAAAGTCCTATCATGATAGGTTGTCATAAGACAACCCTGATTAGTCTGGCCATCCTTATCTCCTGTTGCAGAATGAACTGCAAAGTGCCGCTCTGCATCGTCTTCTTTCTACACGTTAAAACTTTATAGAATTTAAAAACTCTCTGATTTTTAAGTGTTTCCTTGGCACTGCATGGGTGTAGCTCAGACTGGCAGCGAAGCCTTGAGAAAGAGCCCGTGTAGATCCCAGTAAATCCCTTCTTGAGTTACTTCCATGATGCAAGCAGAGCGATGTCTGGTGAGGTGGCAACGTGTGCCCAGGAAATCAAAGCCTATTAACGGTGGCTGTAATGTCACCAGTTCTGATGGGGAGGGAGGGCTTGGGCAGGCTCCTGTTTTGACAGCTGTCCCAAAGGAACAGCTGGGTTACCTGGCTGGCAGGCAGCCAGGGAGAAGAGTGTTCCTCCTTCTGAGTTGAGTTAGTCCCTAGACAGGTTCTGCTGCCAACCGACAGCTGCTGCTGCAGAGCACTCGCTGCTACCTCCTTTGAGGTGGGATGTTATGGCAGGACCTGTGTGAAAAGAATACTTTCAGGTCAGAAATCCTCTGTAGAGGAAGGGGAAGTAATGGGGGAATTCGAGATGTAGTCTAAAATAACGCTGACTGACGACCACACTGTTTGTTAGTGCAGCTCACCAATTTTTTTCTGCCAAATCAGAGCTCTGGCTGCTGAGGGCAGCACAAACCTGGACAGAGCATTTCGTAGTGTGAGTTAGCAGTGTGGCTAAGGATATTGCTGAACTTGCTGAGGTGGTGGTATTGGACGTTTTTAGCATGCATCAATTCAGAGAAGAGCCAAGCCTTGCTGAAATGTGGAGGTTAAACTGTGACCACTAAGATGATTTCTGCCTAAGCTTCAGCTCCAAAAGCTGTGTCACCCTTTCAGCTGCAGCACTGGGGGCACATGGCTATGCAGGTACAAGAACACTGATGGTGTTTCCTGTGCTGTCAGTCAGCAGGTGACCTTTGGCTGATGAATGGCTGAAGTGGCTCTTACCTGTCATGTTGAAAGCGACCCTTGGCCTTTGCCACTGTTACCAGGATGAAGTTTTTCTCTCTCCAGATATCCCAGATGATTATGAGAAACCTGCTGGCTGTACTCAGTGTGCAGGAATCCAGAGTGCAGGAGCTAACAGTGTCAAATGGCACCATCTGCCCCTGGTGTGAGGATGTGCTAAGCAGGTGCTGTACTGAAGCTCAGAGATGCACACAATGTGTAAAACTGAGAAGCCCAGCTGTGCAGAAACTCTGCTCTGAGGTTGACAAAATCGTCTGAAACTGGGGCAGAATGAGGTGAGCTCACTCTCTGTGGTGCTGACCGATCAATTTTAAATCCAACACATTGAATACCACATCAGGGAAAAGCAAGTGGGAAATACAGCTGAAGAGCTCCAGGCAGGACCAGCTGGCCCAGGCAGAGATAAACAGACCTGTGCCAATGGGACATATTCCTCATAGTGCTCTCATCTGGAGAGTGCTGCTCCAGCAATACTGTCAGGATTCCCATCTGGCACACATTTTCCTCATTTCAAAAGATGTGTTCAAGTCTTGCTGGTCATGACAGTGGCTAAATCAAGCTCTGGGTGATGATCTGTAGCAACTCCAGTCTGTCAAACAGGTCTCCAGGGGGTAAGGGAAGAACAGAGGCATGATGTAGTGTAGCATTAGTTCTAGGCACTGATGCACTCCTGGCTGAGGGACATATAAAAGAACAAAGGCGTGGGCACGTGGGGACATGTGTGGAATGGATTATGGCAACTGGAGTTTCTTGCTTCTGGTTGGGGTAGATCAGTTGTCAATTGAAGGCTGGCAGGGTTCACACACAGCCCGTATAAAGACAGGTGAAATGGAGACTCCTGAGCCCAGGAGTGAGCTGAGGATGGCTGATTCAAAGGACATGGACCTGTTGGGGATATCTAGAAAACAGTGGGGAGTGGGAGGAAGTTGTTTTGTAAGCCTGATGTGACTATTAACAAAATTTTAAGCTACTTATTTTACTATTGTGCCCTTGGGACTGGATTATTTCTTTAAATCGCTGCTAATCTTTATGCTAACTAGACTAATGTATAATGGCATTATGCAGAAAGTCAGAGGAAGGTAACATAAAAGTTGCATTTACATTCCACCCTGGAGAATATAGATAAGTGTTCAAAAGTGTTTCCAGGGCTATTTACTGTCTCCACTCCCTTGGTTTTGGTGGGAATATTGTTGCCTTTATTTTTATTGGCTAAGTGAGGAAGAAAATGAAGTTGGGAATGTACAGCAGCAGTCATAGCAAAACTTAAATAATCTCAAGATTGGTTCTATCTTATCCCTTATTCCAGTAGGCTTTTTAGCTGAATTATAATGAAAAGCCCCTGTTCTCCCTGTTGGCAGAGACACTGGAGCTCACACTGAAACAAGGTCAGCACTAAGCCTCTGCAAACAAATAAGAACTAGATGGGCTGGGGGTGCTGGGAGGAGGAGTGGAGGACCCCTGCACCCTCAGCTGCAGGGCATACCAAACAGCATGACACAGCAGCAGGTGTCACTGTGCATTTTAGAGCTCCTCACATTGCAGCCAAAGAACTGGTGACACAGTCCCTCCTACCCATGGCAAATCCACAGGTAAGGTCACCAGAACCTGTGTATCACCAGTATTTTTCCCCGACTGCCTTTGAGGTGATGCATGTAAATTGCAACACCCCACCCACAGGCTGGTGTTGGGGAAGGAAAGGGATACCCAGCCCTCCAAAACTGAAGGGGAGAGCTGGCAGTGCTACTGTGTGGCTTTGTAGCACACTGAGACTGAATTCTTGTGTGTGTCCTAACCCCAGTGCTTTAGCTTTCTGTTTGTGTGCCTCAGGTACTTGGCTCTGCTGCCAAGTAGAGATGTGTTGACCACCTTCCCCTCTACTCTGCTGGCAAACTTTCTTGTGCTCCCCTTCTCCCAGCTGTGGAGGGCAGTAGGGTGTCCTCTCTTTTGTACTCCAAAATTATAACTCTTTTGTTGCTGATATTTTGTTAAGCTAATGATATTCACAGGCCAGCTTTTGTTCCAGTGAAGGCAAAATTCAGGGCTTTTGGCATGGGTGTAGGGTCTGAGGCTACATGAAAATTTATTTTGGGTAAAAAAAAAATTAACCATTGCTTTGTAGAAAGGTTTGCACTTGATCCAGGCATGGAAAACTGGAAGTCCTTGTACCCACTTGTCATTGTCTTGTAGGAATAAAGGAATGCAGGGTGGAGGATAGGATAGGATAGGTTCAGATTTGGTTGATTAATGCCCTGTCTGCTGTTCTTTTAGCTACATCATCGAGAAGGGGGTGTGTTACCTGGTCCTGTGTGAAGCTGCATTCCCCAAGAAACTGGCCTTTGCATATCTGGAAGACTTGCACTCAGAGTTTGATGAGCAGCATGGCAAGAAGGTTCCAACAGTCTCCAGGCCCTATTCCTTCATTGAATTTGGTGAGGTCCCTCTCCTTGTGACTGGTTGGGAAACTTTTTGCTGGGGCAGGCAGCAGCAGCCACAGGATCCTCTCCAGCTTGGTGTATGGAATTAACAGTTTAACCTCTTCTTGGCATTAGAGACACGGGCATTTTGGAGAATAGAGAAGTAGGTGCATGCAGGAGAATAGGGAAATGGTGCATGTCCTTTGATTCAGATTTCCTGCTTTTAGTCTTCTGGCCTTGTTCCAGTGAATATTTGCATGTAGTCTCCTGACTGTCTCAGCAATGCTCCCACTCCCTCAGCAGCCAGGCCGCTCTGTGTTAGGTGAGATCACCTCTGATAGCCCTGTCTCATTCCAGATACTTACATCCAGAAAACCAAGAAGCTCTACATTGATAGCCGGGCGAGGAGGAACCTGGGCTCCATCAACACAGAGCTGCAAGATGTGCAGAGGATTATGGTGGCCAACATTGAGGAAGTCTTACAGCGGGGAGAGGCACTTTCAGGTACTGGGAGTGGCCAGTGTTTGGCACACAGTTCCTTGTCCCTTTGGTCAGCTGGGTGGGCAGAGCATACTGAAGGGAAAGGCTGGGTAATCCCTGAGCCTCCTGAGAAAAGCAGGGAATTCAGTGGGTGTTTCAGTTGGATTGGTTGCATCCTGAAGCACCTGGCGGGTACTGATGCTTCTTTTGGGCGAGACCAGCATCTCACCAGTTTGGGTTGCTCTCATCCCAGCAGGACAAGCATTAGAGCACTGCAGAGGGGCTCAGGCTATGCTGCCACACGAAACTGCTGCGCTTGCAGCTGCGTGCAGTTCAGGTAACATCTGGGAACATTCACTTAATCTTGACTAACTTCTCTCCCCTTTCCCTTTAACAGCTCTTGATTCCAAGGCCAACAACTTGTCCAGTTTGTCCAAGAAGTACCGTCAGGACGCCAAGTACCTGAACATGCGTTCCACATACGCCAAGCTGGCGGCTGTAGCTGTGTTTTTTATCATGCTGATCGTCTACGTGAGGTTCTGGTGGCTGTGAGCTGGTTTGATCATGGAAGAGGGAAAGCCGGTAGCCTGGCAGGTGTATGTGTGCAGGACACTGTTCATGGGGGATGTGCATTAGAATCCACACAGGACCATCACCTTTAGCGGAGTGTCCTGAGATTGTTAGGTGACACCTGACTACTGCATCTCTCAGTGGAGCCTAACAATAGGTGTAAAGGCTTGTTGACTGCAGGCTTTTCCTCTGAGGCAGTTTGCACTAGGGTACTGCAGAGTTTGGCCTCCCACTGTTCTCCCCCCTCCCGGGGCACTCTGAGAACAGTCAATCAGTGCAGTTTAGCATAATCACATTGTATGTCCTCCTGTTGAGTAGCTCTATTGGGAACTGGACTCTAATGAACATTCCTTGTGTTGGTAATGTTAGCTTTTTTTAGAAGCTGGGTCTGCAGTTATTTTTATTTCTTTCTCTTTCAAGACTCCCCTGTTTGAAGGCAAATACTGCACTGTACATAAACCAGCTTTCACCTCTGTCAGAATACCTATTGAGTTTTCTGTGTCTTGACATCTTGGCTTGTTACACTTTAAGTTGCTATAGGAAGAAATGGATGTTAAACTATGCCTTAAAATATGTTCTGTCTAGTACTAGGAGGGGCAATGGAAGGTTTCTGTATTACCGATTCCTGAAAAATTAAATTACAGGTTTTCTAAGTGTCCACTTTCCCTCTCCTGACAGCTGTGTGTGACAGTATGTTTCCACATGAACAGGGTGTGTAATTCAGTGCTGTTTGAGCGGGCACAGTGCAAACTATGTTAGCACTCTTTATTTTTTCCTTCTGTCTGCAGATTCACTACATCGTTTCCTTCCTTTTTGTAACTGTGCTTTCCTTCCAAAATGTGTCAAAACTGCCAGCATTTCATCTCTGGGATCCTTGTTTTCTTTCTCCCTCTTTCCCTCACCAAAACAACCAAAAAAAACCAAAACTCTGAATGTTGTGAAGAAAAGGCAGTGTTTCTTTAAAGAACATTTGAATTTTACATGAAGGATTAGGATGACTTTAAAATAGTGGAATTCTTTGGAAACACCAACTTTTTTTCCCTGTGGTCACCCTCTCCCTACCTCACTTGGGAAGTTGAAACTGTAGGTGAAGAAAAACTCATTATGGGGCAATAGTATAGAGCTTCTTTCTTATGGGCCAATCTATATATTACGAGTGTAATATGATTTTTTTTTTAAATTGTTTTTTTGGTCCACCTGTGCTAAGAGTAACATTTTACCAATCAGCTTTTGGTTTTATTAAAAAAAAAAAAGGAGAGAGAAAAAAGAAATCCCACAGCTCAGGCACTCTTCTGCAGGCAGTGTCACAGAAAGAAGTTTCAGGACTTCCCAGCACCTCTTACAAGCACATAATCTTATGTAGTTCTGGATGTATAAGCTGTGACCTGGAAGTGTTTCCTGCCACCGGGTGGGAAACAGAGCTGTTGTCCTGTCTGGGAATGCTCCCCAGCTTGGTGTTGGACTGGCAGGGAAGCAGTTAGCACTCATCCACTGATAAACCCAGCAAATCTGAGCTGCCACATAGTCTAAAGTAATCCAGTTTCTGCATGATGCCTCCAAGTGTTACTTTGTAGGTTGCTTTTATTATAATTATTATTATTTTAAATCCTTTTGAGTGGTGTCCCTAACAGGTGAATGTCCCAGTGATGTAGGTCTGTGTAATGTAGGTGCTGGAGGGTCTTACCGTTCAGACACCGACTGTCCGTGGATTGTTGTGATTGAGGGGGGTGATGTTCCTGCAGCACGGGGCAACTTGGGGAGCAGCTGCCTCCTGCAGCCCCCATGTCAGCAGTGAAATAAATGCTCCTGAAAATCCCCTCTGCAGCGTGGAGTGTCCTGTGTCTCATTTCTGTGATCTTGGGGGATGCTTTCTTTCCTTCCAGGGACGCAAGAGGGTGAAGACCCCATAGCTGAAGCCATCTGGGATAAGGGCTCCTGTTTGGAGGCAAAACTAGTTGAAAAATATGATCTTGGCCATTTTTTGGCATAGAGACTGTACTTTGTTCATAGTGGGGGTCTCTCCCTACTCCTGTGTGTCTGCATGTTGCAGGCAGCCTCCTCAGCGTGGGCAGAACTTTTTGGGGACAATTTTGTGGCTGTTCACACAGGGCACAGGAGAAGCAGGACAAACTGGGAGTGGGGTGTGTCCCCCCCGTGGGATGTGTCAGCAGGAACAAGACCCGGAGCTACTACATACGCTGCTTGCCTAGAGGGAAGACAAGCAGGACTCCTCTCCCGCAGGCCAGTGTGGGGCTCCAGGGAGCACCTTACAGGCAACTGTGTTCAAAACACAGAGCCCCCTTTCCTCCCTTTTACGGGGCAGAGATGCCGCTGATGCTTTATTCGAGGGAGGCGTGGGCTGGGTTTTGCTTTTTGCTGGGGGCTCTTTGCACCCCCTGAGCATTCAGGCGTGAGCTTGGTTACTCCTGTCGGGCTGCTTGGAGCAGAGGGGAGGAGAGCCCAGTGCCAGTTTCTCCATGGCGGCTCGCTCGGAGCTGGACGAGCGCCCGCGGGTGGCTCAGGGCCGGGGGTCCCTGCGCAGATGTGCGGTGGTGGGCGCAGGGTGCAGCCCCGCTGGGAGTGGTGGCCGGGTCACTGGGGTGGCTGGCTCAGGGATCGCGATGCTGGGCGCTCGGTGCTGGCAGCGGCCAGAGCCGGTCCCGGGGCCGCTGCCTGCAGGTGGCAGTGCCGGCGCGGAGATGGGGCGTGGAGCGGAGACGAGGAGGCGAAAGGGGCTCCCGAGGGCGCGCCCAGCTCATTGCGGTGCCCTGGCCTCCCCAAAGACCCGCAGCCGCGCTGGGCCTGGGCAACGTCCCCGTGAGCCCGGTGATCTGCCTGCAAGGGCTCCTGGACTGCACCTCAACAGGCTGTGTTGTCTCTCCCCATAGGGCAGCCGGGATGCTTAGACTGAGCTGGATGGAGATACTTCCCAGCAGGACATTTGCCTGTCACTTCCTATCCAACGCCCTTTCCATTTTCATTTCTGTTTGTCAGCTCCCTCTCTGCTTCCAGAGACCCTGGAACAGGCTTTGCCTGCTGGGTTTCCCCCCGGGCGTCCCCCCAGTTCCTGCATCTACTCCCCACAACGTGGCAGAGGTGAGGGGTTTTGTTCCATGCCAGGCGCATGTGGAGCAGAGGGGAAGAAGGACCTAGGAGCAGTGCAAACTCCTGGCACCTCTGCAGCATCTGAACCCCTGCTATGGGTGAGTTTAGGGGGCAGAGCTGGGCTCTCCCTTCTCCCACAGTGTGCCCATTGCCACTGGGAAACCTTTGGCACAGGCAGAGTGCAAAAGAGAAGAGGATGGTGCAGGGTGCCCCGGGAGCTGTTCTGCTCATCATGTGAGCACAGTGGTGAAAAGCTGTCGGTTTTATCTCTTGCTTGCTGCTGACACGACTCAGGATCTGGGCACCCCTGGTCTCCTTGTGTCACAGAGCCAGGGTACTGTTGGGGACAGTGCCTGCTGGAGGGACCATACAAGGCTGTGTACCCCACTGCCCACTGCAGGTCTGTGCTGGGTGGTTACACCGCTGGGCATGCTGGTGTAGGGTGATGGAGTTTTCTCCCTGAGTGAAGCAGCAAGAGCAGACAGGCAGAGCTGGTTCCCAGATGCTGCCAAACCTGCCATGGGTGGGGCATGGAACTTCAGAGAGAAAGAGTGCAGCTGGATGGCAAAGACTGAATGGGTGCTCCAGCTGATCTTGTCAAATATAAACCAGGTCTCACCTGGCACAGGCTGTGGCCATGCTCTGCGCTGTCATCACTCTGGGAGCAGCCATTCAAACACAACAGGGGTTTGGTTTCTGTGTTGACTTGGTTACCAGTTGTTTCCTCTGCTTTGAACCAGCTCCTCATAGTTGCAAACCCATCTTTTGAGTAGGTTTTGAGAAAAACCCCACTTTCAGCATCTTTCCCTCTGGGACCACAGGGGCATTTTACCCTGGGTGGTTTCTGGAAGCTGCTTTGACACGGGTGAACGTCCCAGTGGTGTGAAGGGCTGTGCCAGCAGCCCTGTGACACAGCAAGCACCTTCCCAGGGCACCCAACACCCGAGAAGTGCCCGGAGAGCAATGACCAGGGTGGCAGGGGTTGGGGTTCAGCCTTCAAGCACCCTAGTTCTTGTTTACCCTACCACAGTGGCTGACATGGGGACACAGCAGCTCTGGCCCTCTGGGGGGCTCTGAATTCCCCCTGGGCCAGGGAGAGATGCCCTGTAGAGCCAGGCTGAGGGGCTCTGGAGGTCCCCTCTCCCCTCCCCTCTCCTCACACTTTGTTCTCCTTCATTGCTGCAACGTGACCTTTTGGAAACAAGAATGTTGATTTTCTGCTTCCCAAAAATGAAGGCTTTTCTGAGAGCAGGGTGCTGGGCTGGTCACTGGCCAGGGGCAGCTGACTGAGACCAGCCCTCATGCACTGGCCTGAGTCAGTGCTGCATCCCAGAGCATCCTGAATCATCCCATCTCCCCTGTCCCTGGTGATGCAACAGCGCTGGTCCTGAGCACTTGGCAAGCTACAGGGCAGGACTAGTGGCGCCTACTGAGCCCCTGGCAGCCATCTCACTCTGTCGTTCTTGTCCCCCCCAGACCTGAGGTCTTTGAGGGTCCTTCAGATTCCCAAGTTCCTGCAGTCTGCACTGGGGAGAAGTGGGGTACAACCTCTCCTCTGCAGACACCCTTCCTGTGCTTCCTGGACAACCTCCAACCCAGCTGCCCACACGTGTCCCCAGCTCTACCTCCCCTGGGGCAGCTGTGCCACCTCCTCTGTCCAGCCTGTCCCCCTTTTTTCCCTGGCTTGGGCACCATTTGTGTCCCCTGCAGGGGTGCCCTGGGGTTTGCCCACAGCACAGAGCCTTGCAGAGCTTTGCATGGCTGCTCCCAGCCGGCTGCAGCCATGCCTGAGCTCACAAACACTCCGGAGGTGATAAAGCAGAAGTTGGGGAGTCCCTGCTCACCATGCCAACCCCGATGGGGCTGCCAGACCCTGCCATGTGGCTTTCTCTGGGCTGATGGCTGCATGGAGGAGCCCAGTGTGATTTTAAACCAAGGCTCAGAAAAACCACTGTGGCTGAGCCCCAGTACCCTGCAGAGAGGTGATAAACCTGTTTCCTCTGTCATTGTCTTCTTTCTTCTCTTCCTCTCCCCAGCATCTCCCTTGACCTAGGGGTGCTCCCTGGTCACCCCAGCACACTCTGCTTCCCTGGCACGCCACCCACACTCACTGGAAATGGGCCCCATTGCAGCACAACACCCAGAACAAAAGTGCACCCTCCCCGTCGACCACCACTAACCCAGATTGGCAGCAGAGACAGGATTTGCATTGAAGAGCAGAACTACATGTGATTGATGGAGCCACAGGGACTCTAAGTCCTATGCACTGGGATCTGTGTGGGCCAGAGTCTGGAGAGTATGAGGCGTATGTGGTTCCTCAGGACCTTTCCCAGAGTTTCGTGTCCCCACCACGGACATCCCCTTGCATCTTGCCCCTGGCATCCACCTTGGGAGAGGAGGGAACCATAAGGCAAGAAGGCTGGTTCTGGTGCAGCTCGGGCTTGGAGGAGGCTGCACAGAGCAGTATGAGGCTCCCACCCAAGGACAGGAGGGATGAAAGAGCATGACTGAGGCCATACTCTGGGTCCCATAGGAATAGTAGGAAGCCTCTATTGTGCCCCTACCTGCATAAGGACCAGAGCTGATGGGGGCTGTGCCTGTGTAGCCATCCCCCAGCAGAAGGGGTGGCTTTCATGGGAGAGGAGCGGGGTGCTGGCCTGCTGCACATCACCAGTGTAGCTCCCCAGAGGCTGCTGATCTTCAGGGAGAGTTGCAGATTCCCATTTATCCAGCGGATGCTGGGTACAGACCCGAAAAACGCAACCTAAAGATTGCAGTGAGCAGCTGCCCCTTCCCTGTGCCACGGCCATACCACTGTGCCAGCTGCCACTGCAGCACCAGCTGCGACCTGGGGAGTGACCACAAATCAGTGGGTTCTTGCTCCATAGCATGCACAGAGCCAGGGGCACTTTGAGAGCTTCACGACCACCCTGTACATCAGACCAACTTTGGCAAAAGCTAAGCAGCTCCATCTGCAATTTAAATACCCCAGGGGCTGCTGAGAGCAGGCAGCAGCAGTTAAGGCAGAGGGTACAAATTCCCCGGCGATTAAGCAGCAGAGGGAGAGGGGAGCCCAGTGTGGCTTGATGCAGGAATGCCTTTGCACTTCTCTATTTCCATTTAAGACGAGGCTATCTGGCAGGTAAGGTAATCACAGCATAAGCCAAGTCATGTGGATGTTAAGAGTTTGCAGATGAGCCACAGGACAAGCTATTTGCGGCACAAGCACAAGGCTGCCAGCCCTGAGGATTTTGTTGGAAACCTCTCTCCCTCCTGCTTTTCTTAAACCTCTTGGCTGCTGACGTCTTGTAACTATGAAATATCCTGAGCTCCCATTTTAATGGGGTTCCAGCTCTTCTGTTCACAAAAGAGAATGGGGTATACGACTGAAGCATGTCCTAAGGACCCCCAGATCAGGGGCAGGTAAAAATGAGCAACATTTATCTGGGATAAGATGCAAAATGCTGGAATGTAAGGCAGGCATTGGGGTGTGGGCTGAGCTGCAGTCTGGATGCCTGAACAACCATCAATGTCACTGAAAGGCTATTGCAAGAAAACACAACTTCCTCAAAGCAAGCCAATCCAAAGCTGTTGAAATCAGCGGTTCCTCCAAGATGAGGGACAGAGAAGAAGTGCCATGGGCCTCACTGACCAGGTACAGACACCCAAAACCACCTCAGAGTGTTCAAATACATTTTGCATTCTTCGAGGACAGCTGGGAAGAGCACTGCAGAGCCCCAGCACGTGTCTGCCCGTCAGCATCCCCCTGGCTACAGAGAGGTGAGGCATCTGGGAGGTGGGGACATGCTGTTCCTGGTGGCTCCCTTTCTGAACAAAGTGTGTGGATGCCCCGTGGAGCAGGAACTAAAACCACTGCAGGGTGAGACTGCTGGAGCCCTGGAGAGTGCCTGATCTCCCTGCCTTTGTCAGCTAAAGTGCCAGGATTTCTCTAATTGCTGGGGCCATTTAACTAGGGATGCCGTGGCTATGGAGCCTGCTCAGCTCTCCTAATTCCTCAGCTGGCATCACTTCCAGCGGCAGAGCACACCCAGCCCTCTTCCAGGCACCCTGCCTGCCTCCCCTTGCCACCCTGGGCAGCCGGGGCTTGGCTCCCACACGTTCCATGGACAAAGAGGGGCAACGGTGCATGGTGCAAACCAGATGGAAACTACCAAAAACCTTGCCACAGCTCTCCAGTTCCAGTGCTGGCTGCTGGTCATCCCTGCGTGGGATGCTCTGCTCTGTGGTTAGCTGAGCCCACGTGCTCCCACGAGGGTAGGGTTAGAGTGGAGAGATAAGAACCATCAGCAGGTTCCCCAGACCCGTGGGAGGGAAGACCTTCTGTCTTCCAGGCTGGATTCTCCCGATGAGCCTCATCTGTCAGGTTGAGCTGGTCGCTCCCAGGAACTGTGCCAGGGCAGCTCTGGATCCTGTCCCTGCACTGGGGCTCAGTGCCTCGTGCTCAGGCCAAGTGAAACACAGTAGAGGATGAGCTGCCTCAAGGTCAGGGGTCATAAGTAATGGTCAGCGCTGAGGGGAGCTGGAAATGGCAGCTTTTGGTGAAATACCAGAATTCCTCCTGATTTGCATTCAGGACATCATCCCCAAGCCTTTCTTGTTGTAGTCACATCCCTGTCCCTCCTCAATTCCCAGCTCGGCTTTGTGATCGTTTTAACTAAGGTGTTGGTCGGTGCCGCCTATAATTTCATACGTGGGAAGTTTCGGGCGTGCCGTGGGTCTGGCCTCCACCCCAGCAGGTCAGGAGCTGCAGGGAGGGTGTATGCCAGGAGCAATGCCATGGCATGGCCATCACGGCTGTGAGGCACTGTCATCTACCCACGAGCAGCTGTTGGAGTGGTGACAGGAAACTCTGGCAGCTGTGCAGGATGGTGGGGGACTTGTCACCAAGGTCGTATTGGCATACCTGGAAAAATCATAAAGGGGGTAGGGCACTGACTGGGAGGAGCTCTGGGATCTGGAGAATTACAGGGGGAAAACAGTGAGGTTTATTCATTACCCCCTCTCTCCCCCAAACCCGGCACAATCCTGCCTTCACGGGCCAGCCTGCCGTGTCAGCACTGCACACAAAGGGCTCTCAGTCCTCCAGAGCCTGAGCCAGGGCAGAAGGATTTTTAACACTTTAAATGATGGCTGAGGACTGGGAGGGATATTGAGGTTGAATCCAGCTGCTGTCCTCCTGAGACCTCTTCCGTGGGAACCCAGGTCTCCTCCCGGGCTTCTGCAGCAGGAGCAGCTGTGGGGGCGAGCCCTGGGGGGGTGAGCTTGTCCACCTGCTCCAGAGACTCCCCTGCCCGCTGGAGTGAGCTTGGAGGCTGAGGCTGCTTTTGGGTTTCCCATCCCAGTGGGATGGGAGTGCCCCACCAGTCCTGCCTGGCAGCTGCCTGCCCCCCACATCTGAGAGAAGGGCAGGGCAGCATGTCCAGTGGAGAACCCTGCTGTCCTCCCCTGTGGACACCTGCCACCACCGCCACCACCCTGCAGAGGCACAACAACACAACACATCCTGCTGCCCTGGCCCTCCATCTCCCCATCCTTTGCTGCCAATCACCCCCATCCCCCCTGCCCCCATCATCCCCCATCCCTACTGCTCCTTGTCATCCCACATCCCCGTGGTCTATCCCCACTGCCCCCATCATCCCCCGTCTCCACTCCCCCACATCATACTCCATCCCCAGGGTCCATCCCCCCACCATTCCCCATCCCCATCACACCCTATCCCCACTCCCCCCATCATTCCCATCCCAATGGTCCATTCCCAGTCCCCACATAATCCCCCATACCCACGGTCCAGCCCCACATTATTCCCCATCCCCACTCCCCCCATTATCCCTCTCCTCAAGGTCCATCCCCATCCCCACAGTGCAGTCCCCCATCATTCCCCATCCCCATTACCCCATTATCTCCCCTCCCTGCGGTCCATCCCCACTTCCCATCATCCCTATCCCCACGGTCCGGCCCCCATCACCCCCATTCCCGCTGCCCCGTTATCCCCATCCCCATCCCCATCCCCATCCCCTCCCGTTCCCTCCCGGCCCCGCCCCGTTCCCGCCCCTCCTCTCGCGGTGTTGGCGCCCCCTGGCGGCAGTCCGGGCCGGTCCGGGCGGGGCGTGTCCCGGCGCGGCGGAGGAAGCGGGGGCGTTGCGGCTCGGCCGTGTCCCTCCGCGCGGGCGGGCGCCCAGATCCCTCCGCCGAGCCCGTGGCGGCGGGAGCGGCCGTGGCCATGGCCCGCGGAGCGGGGCCCGCGCTCGCCGCGCTGCTCGCCCTGGTGCTGGCCGTGCTCCGCCGCGCCGAGCCCGCCGCCGGTGAGTGCCGGGGGGCGCGGGGCGGGCGGGGTGTGTGTGTGTGTGCGTGCGCGGAGCGAGGGGCTGCGCGGGGGCGGGGGGGACCGGCCCGCCGGCGATGGGCACCCGCGCCCGGGTGTCGCCGCGCGGGGGTTCGGTGCCGCCGGGGGTCGGTGTGCGCGGCCCCCGGTGCGGGCGGGGGCGGCGGGCTGAGCGCCCGCGGGAGCCGCGCTCCCGTGGGAACGGCGCTCCCGGGGGAGCCGCTCCCCCGCGGCACCCACGCGCGGCGGGAAAGCCGCCCCTGGCTGGCGGAGCGTGGCGGGGATGGATGTGCCGCTGCTGCTGCTGCTCCCGGGGAGCTGCGGGGCTAGGCTTTGAAAACGCGGGGAGAAAATGGTTTGCGGCGCCCGGCGCTCCGCATACCTGAGCACCGAGCCTTTGTTGGGGGCATTCCTGCACACACGGAGGGAATCTCTATGTGTCCTCCTCCTCCTTCTCTTTTTAGTCGGTCCAGGCGCGATGAAGCCATGTGTGCACATCTGGGGAAAGCGCCGCTTTTTGTCACTGTTCCCCCTTTCGCGCTGGCGTTTTCAGTATGTTTTACAGCTGGGCTGGATCGCTGGTCCACAGACATAACTGGTGGGTTCTGGTGGATCTCCTGCTCATGGAATAAAGCTTGTGCAGCTTTGCAGCACGTTAAAGCTATCGAGGACCAGCAGTGACTTCTCATTCCTTCTTTTTACTCCTGAGAGGCTGGATTGCTCTTCAGATGACTTGTGAACAGTGCAGCGATGGAAGAAGGTGTTAGTGGGAGTTGTTTAGGGCATGAGCGAGCAAGGCAGTGATAATTAGTTTTGTTGTTCGGCATGGTTAGGAGTGGAAATTGTCTGCAGAGCTTTAAACACTTCTGCCAGTTTGGACACAGAGTAGTTGGTCAGTCAGTCGATCTGTTTTGACTTTGAAATGGTCATTATTTGTCTCTTGGGAGAAATGTTATTGGGTTTTTTTTCCCAGTAAGCCCCTCTGAAATCTGACTTACTTAGTTTTACTAATATGTTGCAAGAAGATGGTTGGAGTTAAAAAAAGCTGTTTTCCCAAGCGTGTTTTGGCCAGGTTTGCTCAAAAGGGGCTGGAAAATTAAAGGGTCTTTCAAGTAGGTGTCTTATAAATTCAGAAATATGTTTTTTCTTGGTAGGGTAGAGGTATGGTGCACAGTAGAACTGTTATTTCTGGAAACGGCTTACATGGTAAGATGTAAGATGGCAAAATACTATTTTTGTGAAGACCAAATGTCATGTGCACTTATTAAAACCGTGCTTTATATACCAGCAATTTACCAGCTTATTGCTGGCCCTACTGGTTCCTTCTCTGATGGGCTGAGAGGAGAAATAGCTGTGGCATCACTTGTTGTCACTTGCCTGGGTATGGACACCTGTAAGGCTGGTTGAGGTCTTCCCGTTCTGCCAAAGTTTTTGGCTTTGTGGGTGAAATCTCTTTCCAGGCTGAAAGTGACTCCTGTTTTTCACGAGATCTTGACCTGCATCTTGTTCTTGGGAGTGGGAGCTGTGGCTTGAATTAATGGGAAAGGGAAAGATGAAATCACCGAAAGGGTATTTTCAGGTGCGTATTCAACTGGCTTGATGCTCTTGTGCAAGAAAGGGCAGGTACCTGATGTCAGCCCTCTTGGTCAATAAATAGGAGGCTCCTGGATGCACTGAACGCTATGGTTTGGACTACTCAGCCCTGCCTCATCATGCAAGCCCCATGGTGCAGTAACTTGCTTTTCCAGTTTAGTTTTGCAAAGGGCTGCAGTTGAAGGTGCAGTAAGCTGGGGTGGGGCAGCAACACCTGCGCTTTTGGTGAGGATACTCACCTGATAATTGGCTGTGAGAGATTCCCTTCGCTTCTGATCAGGCAGGAATCCTGGCTGTTAAGCCCACCCTAATTACCCACTGTCGTTAAGTCTTGAGTTCTGCCTCACCTGGCTGCTGTTGCCTGCCAGCCTGTGTTTCTAACAGGTTACAATGCATTTTTGATCAGTGCTGCGCTGGCGTGGACTGCAGTTTGAGGTCTTTAGTATTCAAACAGTGAAACTTTGGAGAACTTCAGATAATGCTGACAGCAGTGGTCTGCTTGTTATGGATTTGCTTATGGGAGAGCAAGTTGGACTTGATTTTCTGAAGGTGTTACTGTCTATCAAATTTGTTCTTATCAAAGATGCTGATTTAGACTTTCAAAAGGGAACACGATGAGAATCTGGTTAACTCCCATCACTTCCTGCAGGGCATCACTTAGTCAGATTACAAATACGTGAAGATCCTCCTGTTGATGTTCTCAGGGCTTGAATCCTTGGGAAAGGAGGACTCACGCCCCTGGTGGCATTTGGCATTCGAATATCTTATAGTGGATGGGTTGGGTTTTTGTCAGCCTTCACAGCTACTTCCCTTTTTTTTTTTTTTTTTTTTTTTTTATTTGTTACTGTTGCAATAGGTGGGTGATTCCCTTCAGTAGGCTTTGGTCCTGTCCAGCTTCTCCTGTTTTCAAAACTGGTGTCTGTGCCATGAGAGGGTATGGGTGGCTGGACTTCGAACCTAGGACAAGGAGTAGGTGGAAAAGCAGCAGCAGGACTCTGGCAGCCTGTTTCTTCTGGACTTAATATCAAAACCAAGCAGTCATGCTTTGTCACTCCAGATGTAACATCGTTTCCTTTAAGTTTGTACTCTTGGCTAATGACTGTTAAGTGGAGAATGGATACAGTGATTATTAATTCTCACCCATCCTTTGGGATGTGTTTGAGAAATGCTGGAGGAAAAAAGGAGCTTTCCTAAGCATCTGTGGTAAAAAGTCCTTTTGTGGATATATTATTAGTCTTTATGAATTCACTTTGAAATCATCTTGACAACAGAAGTCAAGGGCTGTCAGTGCCCGCCTAGAAGAAACAGTGCTTACATCGTTCTAAACAGGGTCATCTGAGATCTGCAGAAATAATCGTCCGTTCTGTTTAGAAAATAATCTGTTCCTAGGGCACATGTCCTTTTTTTAGACTGCTGTGGGTATGAAAAAAGAGCTTTGTATCTCAAAATGGCACGGGCGTCTGCTGTTTGTTCCGTGCAGCAAGTCTTCATCTTGCTTCTCTGACAACACCCTGGAAGGCTGCGGAAGCGCTGCTCAGCACAAGTAGTGGGATAACATTTCTGCACAGGCAAACATGCTTAATGTTCAAATTAATAAAGATTTAGTGCTGGAGAATGACGGAAGACTTTGGAGAAGAGGCGAGCATGGCTCCCGCCTGCCAGATTGCCATGGAAACACCAATACCTCTTCAGCTCTTTAATTGCCTTCCCTACATTTTTTTGTTTAAAACTTTTTTTTTTTTTCCCAACTAAGCGCTTTATGTTGCAGTTCTGGATTTTAGGTATTTTGGCTTTGTTTGGAAAACTGAAAATAGGGGAAGGCAGGGAACGGTAGCTGTGTAAGGAGATGGAGAATATGGCGACTGACAGTCTTGGAACTGTGTTATGAGTTCATCCTGAATTCAATAGTATTATAATGTGAGCTTTTATCAGTAGTTTTTCAACAGCAACAGTATCACATGAACTGTAGCTGCATCTAACATAAGTCGTCCTATAGCTTCCTGGGCCTAAGACAGTGATGACGAAAGACTTCAACTCTACTTGTGAATTTGCATGATGGTCCTTAGCTCTGTTCATAGGAGGGCCAATTAGTAGTTTTTATGGTTCCTAGATGTTTGGAGGAGAGATCTGAAACAGATAATGGCAGGGCATGGAGTTTTGTGTGTCTGAGAGAGCTGCATGTAGTTAGATTTGCTGTTGGCATTCTTGAATTCAAAAAAATCCGATGAACTTCTATAGCAGAATTTCTTCTTCTTTACTGACTGGTTCTTCTGAAAGCCACTTTAATATTCTCAAATTTTTTACACTTGTCTAGACACATTAGTGAAGGAAACCAGTTTAGATATTGGGGTTTTCTCTCCCAAGAAGTATGGGGTGTTGGTTGATTGCCTTCACACTCCTCTGAGCTCTGCTTAGCTTCTTAGCTGATGAGTCTTGTGTTATCCAATCGATTTCAGGCTTTTGTGTGTAAAAACATTGGAGATGTCTTAATCTGATTAAAGCATTTTACTTTACAGACTATTTCCATGCCCTGTAGACAAGCTTTGTCCTTAACTACTGCCCTCTCTCTGTGAAGTGCAAACTGGTCAGCTTGTTTAAATTCCCTAAATGCTAAGAGTTTCTAAATCTGAGCTGAATATCAGGCTTCACCCCTTTTTCACAGTAAGGATTTTTACCAGTTTGCTTCCTTCCCCCTCTATGTGGCTGCTGTGGGATGATCTGTTCTTCAGAAAAAAAGAAAAAGTTCTTTTCCTATTTTCAGCTAGCTGCTATTTACTATGGGTCCTTCCCTGGTATTATTTACTATGGGTTCTTCCCTGGTACGTAATCTCACTGGAACTGTAATCTCTTGAGGTTAGTGAATAGTGTAATTAGTCCTTTGTGGTTTTCCTCCAAAATTTTGTTATCTTTTGTGTGTTTTCTCCATATGTGGAGTGCTGCTTACTCCTTACCGGCTTTCTCAGCAGTTGTTTGTGTGGTGCGTGGTGCTGCTGTGGAAGGATTTTGTCCCTTTCTGCACATCGAGGACCTTCCTCCAGAATGTTCCTCATGTTTCAGCATTTTCCTTTAACTGCTTTTTTCACGCTCTGTTTTTCCTGAAGGGAATCAGCAGCTGTTTTTTGCTTCCTTGGAATTTGAGACCCCCTCGATTTGTTGTGTAACTGGCATTTCTGGCCACGCTGATGGTCCTCTTCTTCAGAGCTGATCCACCTCTGACAAACGAACTTGAACATGGGATTTTCCATGCATCTTGTGTTGCTTTTGTTTGAGGGCTTCAAATCCTTTTCTCTCCTTTCTCTTAATACATAATGGGTAGCACAGTTAAAATGTCAGGCTGTTTCTCATGATTCTCAGTCAAGACAGAAAATACACTGACTGCTTAAATGTTACTGAAACCTATTTTGCCCTTCGGTTTTCTTTCTGGTCTTAAATGTGTTTTTAGCCTGACTTTTTTTTTGTATGTTCAAGTAGGTTGTTTTCTCCCCTCTCCCATGAGAGTTTTTGAACCTATGGACAAGTTTCAACCACAAATGACAAAGGTCTTGGTTCTGATACTTAATGAAAAATTTATGGACAGAAAGAGGATATAGTGTCCTTCCAAGGAGAAAGCTGAGCTGCTGGTACAGCTGTGTTCTCTACCAGAGTATCACTCTCCCCTTATTTACAATAAAACCTTTGGTCAGAGCCTGCACCTTCTTAGATGCAGGATAATCAGCCACAAAGCTACAGGAAACCAACTTTATAACGTCTCTTTTTCACAGCATTGATTGTTTTGGTATTTTTCATTTTTATTTCTGCTTGACTTTTTCTGAATTTGTGGACAAGGAGTTTATTAGCATTACTTTCCTTTTAGTAGTTGTAACAAAGCCCTTTCAGACTTGCTCTGATTATGGATCTATTTCCCTATATCAAAGCTCTTTTAAAAGCTGAACTCTGACACAGCTTCTGATCTTAATCCTTCACTATTTTAATTTTCTAGCCTAGAAAATATCTGAGTTTATAGTGGGCAGATTAAGTGTGGAAACCAAATCACAACTTCTAGATCATCTCGGCATTGTAAAGAACAATGAGACAGAAACAAAACTTTTCTTTTTCTCCTAGATTTGCTGTAACTGTCTCTTTAGCCAAAAAAATTAAACCTAGGTGACACTGTGTTCCAGTTAAGTGTGAGATTTGGGTGTTGAGAATCTCAACACTCTCTGTATGTATCTGCGAGTAACGCTTTCTGCTTGTGCTTATTTTTCAGCAGTGGCTATCTATTTTTCACTCTGGCCTTGGAAAATAGTTCTAATAGGATGTTAAATGTCAGTTTAGAGTTTGCATCTCAATGCAGGGACGTGCAGCGTTTGTATGGACTCCAGGCTGGGTTGTATTGCTAATAGTGTTCGTCTTGCCTGCACTTAGAGCCTTATCTGAGAAATCCTTCAAACTCAGCTACAATGACTGCCAGAAATTGGGTACTCCTTTCACAAACGGTGGCCTGCCCAGTTCATGAGAAGCCAGTCTTTTGAAAACCATGGGGTGTCTTCCCAATAGTCCTAAAGGGACTGATAAAAATTATGAAGCAATTGAGTACCTGAGAAAGCCACGGGATTTCCCCTTGACGACCTGCTGGTGTGTGGGAGCAAGCCTTCCTCCACACCAGGGTGTGAGGACTGGAAACGTCACTGCTTGTGCTTGGTCTGGGCTAACCCAGCTTCTGGTGGTCTCGGTGGTTTTGTCAAGCTGTGGCAAGTCCAGAAAACCACCTAACAATTCACCATTTCTGTTTTTGCTAAACGCAGAAGAAAACTGTCAAAATCAACGTGTTGGACTCAAAGCCTTGACAGCGTGCTGGTGCTCTCTGTATGTGGCTTTATCTTTTCAAGACAAGGCTGTCTTCTCTCGTGCTGTACACACCAGAGTATTCCCAGTTAAAGTAATGGGTGTAGTGAAACAAACTTTTTATGCTGCTGAGGTTCAAGGTAAAGTTCCTGATACTGTTAACTCTTGAGCACAACATGGTAGAGTAGCAGAGAAGTAGCTTTTGAAGTAAGTAGTGTTGAAATGACATGTTTTGCATGCATTGTGAAATTGTGGAAGATATCATGAAATACAGGAAGACAGGGCTTTGTGCAAAGAAATGCTAATTTTACTGTGAGAACTGTAGTCTTTGATTTCCCTTGTGATTTCTTTTTTTTTTTTTTAAAGAAGTCACGTGGCTCTTTAATACTTATTTAATATAGAATATGGTTACATTTACATTCCCTTCAGCTTTAGTTGCATTTCAAAATATTTACTTTCAGCCTGTTTTAGTCCAAAGCTGAAAACAAACACAAAAATATTTGTGCTTAGTGTCTTTCACTTCGGAGTTACTATAGACAAAATAGATATTTAAAAATTTATTCCCTCATTGTCTCTGTTAAAGAATTGTAAGGGCTGGTAGTAGTTTAATGACCTGCTAAACAGCAGTTCAAGGTGGGAATAATTTGTCAAAAACCTGGGCAAAAATTAATGGTTACTTTGCTAAATCCTCTCTGCTGTGTCTGTATTTGGCCCAGCAAGCCAAACTGGAATCACTTATTTGGATCCTTACTGTGACCCTGAAAGCCATCAGCCTCTTGTTCCCCTTCGTGCAGTTGTGCTGCCGGGTGTTTTTGGCCAAGTGCTAGTTAAGCTTTTACTATGTGGGTTACAAAATCAACTGGCTGCTCAGTTCTCACTGGGGACGCGGGTACTCGACGAGATTACAAAATTGTGTTTGAAAGATTGAGCACAAAAGAAATAATCCTCTGAGTATTTGCTTCACTGGCCTGACTGGTGTGAAAAGAATGAAAATTCAAGGTGGCGAGATGAGAATACCAAGCCTGCTTCCCCTCGTGGTTCTCTGAAATGTGGGAAGGCTTGCTTTGACCCTCCTCCATTTCCCTGGAGTAGCAGGGGTGGTGGGAGTTGTCGGAATCGTTACACTTTCTCTTGGACACAGTGCAGTTTCTCTTGGACACAGTGTAACCGAGCTCTGCTAAACTGTAGCTAATCTTCGCTGTGAAAACAAGCTGCTGCAGTGTTAGACAACAGCAGATGAAGTTGGGAGTCAAAGCCATGTGGATGTTGCCGTTAAATGGGATAAAAATTGTCAGACAGGTGCAAATCAGCGTAAGTGTTCTTGCCCTCTGTGGGAGGGAATGCCGTGCAAAATCCGCGTTAATATTTCGGTCGCTTGGTTACCCTGACCTCAGGGGTTATCTGAAAGGGGCTCAGAGTGGAATTTTGTTCATTTCCTGAGAGCTCTGCAGAAGCAGCGCCATCCAAGTGCCCCTTTTTCAGAAATCAAGTTAACAGCAATAAGCATACTTGTATTGTGGGAAACACTGATAATTTTCCCGGGGAGCTGAGTTTAATTTAACTGTATTCTCTACAGGGGTTGCAAGCGTGAAACGTTCCTATAGTGCCTCGTAGTGTGTGTGACCTGTTTATGTGCTCCAGGGTTATTGAGAAATAACACTTCAAGCTCTGGACAGCAGAACTAAAGTCTGTTCCAAGTTGTCCAATTGCTGGACTGAATTTGGGCTGGTTGCAGGGAGAGCTTAATGGGACTGGTGTGTTAACTCTTCTGTTTCTGAATCCCATTCCTTAGGTCGCCAGTGTATCAACTTCAGTGGTGGTTTGGACCAGTTTTCCCTGGGGCCCCTTACTGAATTTGTATTGGAAATTTAATACCTCTTGGGGAAAGGAAAACAATCCTTAAAAAAAAAAGGGGGGGGGGGAAATCTGCCCTACAGCAGCTGGCAGTTTAGGTGATTGGGTATTATTGATGCCTGTAGGTACCTTTAATTAAGATTGTTTAAATGCTTTCCCAAATACAATAAGGTTGTGGAAATGAGGTCCGTAAAGGCATGGAATTGTTTGAGTTTGGGGGCCAGGAAACAGCATTGGAGGCTGGAAAGAGCTTGTGACTTCTTAATATGTGGATAAGTTTGGGATAGAACCCAGATGATCTGGTTCGAGGAGCTTTATCTGCTGGTTTGGTTCTGTTCAAATGGCAGACTGTGGTCTAGGTGGACTGGCTAAATTTTTGTGGTTCCAGAGTGCACTCTGCTCCTGCAGGGTTTCATAATTCTCATCCTTCTGGTCACTTCAGAAATAGGCACCGAGTGCTGCTTCAGGTCCCCGAGATGGGACGAACACTTGCCAGAGCTGGAGCTGATGTGTTGGTTCCATCAGGACAGACTTCACTAGAGCTTCCAGTAGATTTGGATAAAAATTGAGCAGCCCTGAATGGTATCATACTTAATACCTTTTTTAAAACATAGCAGTGAAAATATGGAGTTTGAGTTAGAACATCTCCTCCTTAGAAATACCAAATTCTTTGCTGAAAGTCCTTAACAGCTCTGATGTTTTCACTTGCTCTCAAACACAATTCTATCTGAAATCAGAATGCCACAACAGTAGATGTTGCAGAAAATTCTGGATTGCTAGAGATGTTTGGCAGGTGAGCTCATGAGGGACGGATGGCCCTGTTTCAGCGCCAAGTGTTCCTAGAGATAGTAAAAGAGAAGGAAAGAGTTTGAGACAAAATATTCTGTAAGAAGGTTTAGGGGTACTTGCCTCTTATTTCAGAGACTTTCAGTCCAGAATTTTGATCAGAAAGTAGTAACTGGGGACATTTAACCCAAAATATACAGGTGCTGACATGAATGCCTTTGTAGCTTGCTGAAATTACTGAATGCTTTGCTTTGAAAATCTACTTAACAGATATTCTGGAAAGATTTGGTTGCCTGATGAACAAATCTGTATTTGATTCTTCTTTCAGTCTGGCTCTTTTGATGCTGCCAGAGATGAAATTAAACCATGTGATAGTGTCTTTGTTTTTGTTCCAGTCCTATAAAATTTTCATTTGCCCAAATATGCTCATGAAGCTTTGACTTGACACGTATTGTGGCTACTGATTTGACTGTTTTCTTCTCTTTCAGCTTTGCAGTGTATGGATGATTCCAAGCCATGTGTTAATGAGGGAAAGTGCATTTCGTATCAAAATGGTACAGGATATTGCAAGTAAGTTGATTTCATTTCTTATCCATTTAATTACCAATCTTTCATTCAGGGTCCTAGCCAGAAAGGAAGTGTGAATTCTTAAGATTTTCTTACTGGGCGCTTTCAGCGTAAGTTTTAGGACTGTTGATGTTTCTTGATAATGTGTTACTTCTTGTGGTCTAGCTTTTTGTAATGTAAGAAATCTGGAATTCTGGGGTTTGGATCTTGTCAGTAGGATTTCTTTGCATTAAATGAGGAACCGAGGCCAAATCAATCATAGAGGTAAACTCTGTACCTTGTTTCCAGGCCCACAAGTTAAGTTGAAACTTGCTCTTCATCTTATAGCTTGCCTTACTTTTTAGAACTTCAGCCCCAGTTTGAATATTTTTGTGGTTTTTCAGAACTATTCTGCACTTTGAAGCATCTCAGTTCCCTTCTACATGCTTAAGTGCAGGTAATATCTGGGAGTTGCAAAAACAAACCAACAAAACAATCCAAACAAACATCCTGGTTTGTTTTTATTATGTAATTGATTTTGGTAAATGTTGACACCCATGTTCAGTGGTGCCTTCACTTTGCTGCTGTGTGGAAAACTCATCAGCAGAAGCTTTGATAGGGTGTGTGGTGTCTGGACAATGATATCACATCTATTTAAATGTAGTTCACCTTTCAAACTGCAGTATTTGGATTTTGGTTTTTTTTTAATGAAGGGATATTTTGTCAAAAGATGTATCCTCCTTGTTTGACAGGTTTAATTTACTATGTCTGTAGTAAACAGATTATCTTCGAAACATTGTTTACTTCATCAGTGCAAGTTATGTAATTTTCTAGCATTCTAAATCACTATCTTAATGCTAGAATTCTTTAAATATTAGTGAGTTTTGTCTCACTGATTCAGCCTAGTTAACACACAGCTCTGCTCTTTACTGTTCTTTACACATCCATCTTCCCTAGCCACAGCCTTTAGTTCTCTATTAACACGGTACATAAAACTCAATATACTTAAATTGCACCTGTGACACGCAAAGGGGAAATCATAATCTAATTTGAGGTTCTTCTCGGTTTCAAATCAATACCTGATGTGCTGGAAGGCCACAGAAAAGCAAATGTGTGACTTGTTATTCCGCGTAAGTTTCTTTTAAAATTTCTAACTCCTGCTGCTTCCTAGTCTTTTCCTTTCCATGGCTTTGTATTGATGCCAGCTGAAACGAGCTGCCCTTCTGAAAAGAAAACTGGAACTTTTCCTGCTTTACGCTTGTATTTTGAGACTGAAACAAGAAATAGTGTGACGTTAGTAGGTCTTTCTGATGTGTACTTAGGCATGGTAGTCTGGAGCCAAAGAATGTAGGTCACAGGGAAGGTAATAAGACTGGTGTTGATGTTGGTGCTGCTTGTACCTTCCTAAGGATGTTTTCTTCAACTTGCATGTTTCTCTTAACCATGTCCTAACAATTGTTTCTTTTATAGTCTAAGTTTTTTTATCTGATTAACTTCTGTTCAGTGTCTGTAGTGCAGTCCAGATCTTGACACATTTCCCTCATTACAATGGCAGCTTTGACCACTCTTACATTTTTTTAGTGCACAGAGTTATTTATAATTCTAATGTTGCCTTCCTCCTTCTTGTGCAGAGTGTTCTTGCAGGTTTTAAGCCAACCCCTCCTTCAAGTAACAGCTCAGTTCCTTTGCAGGTGCCAGAGTAATTGGAAAGGACTGCATACAGAGATTAGTATGTGTCTGTTTTTTTTTTAGTTGTGGCTCAAGAACTCTTTTTGCAGAAAGGAAGGAAAAAAGTAGCAAAACCCACCTCAGTTGTGGAGTCTCTACCTTTAGCAGCCTGATTCTTAGCATCCTGTTTTGGTTTTAACTTTTTTTTTTTTTCTTTCCTGCACTATGAGGAACTCTGAATAGGGGAACTTTCAATCTGGTTTAGTAACGTAAACGACTTTTTGAATTTTTGATGGCTGTAAGAGTATAAATGTTTTTGCTCAGGAGACTGAATTTATTATTAAAACAAGCAGCTTGGCTTCTGGCTCTGCAGGATCACTCAATGATTAGCAACATCTCCACCCCTTCCACTTTTCTCAAGTTATCTGCAGTACTTCCTCTGCTGAGCAATAAGTTATTGTAACAGGTTCTCTTCCTCTTTCTGTATCTCCTCTCAGCCGAGCTGTTTGTTGTAGTGTGTGGTCAGGCCATCCAGTCAATCTTGCTGTCTGTAAGAATCAAGCGAATGGCTGAGGGAGAACCTGCATCAGCAGAAATCAAATGTCATAAGACATGAGTAAGCACTGATAACAAAGCACCTAGTCTAGATATTTGGCCCAGCAGCTAATGGCAGCTTAGTGCTTAAACAGCTTTCTTTGTCTGAAAATCGTGTAGCACCTACTCCATTAAAAAAAAAAAAAAAGCTGATTTTCTACTAAGAAACCTTTATTATGGGGTATCTGGCATCTGTTATGGGAACAGTGATGGTGACCCTTCTAAGGAAGCAGGGATTGGATCTTTATCAGATTGCTCTTGTGAGCGCCCTTTAAGTATCTCCGTTCCCTTGGTGACGCTGCTGGCCTATGGCTGTCGTTCTGTGGCACTGTTTGATAGAGTTCCTGACCTCTCCTGACCTTGATTTTATATTTAGAAAATTACACATTCCTGTGTTTGAATCTTCCAAGGCCAGATTTTTTCGTGTGAGAGCTCTTTCTATACTCATTCAGCCACCAGCATGGTGAAGGTGCAGGCCTTATTCCAAGGAATATGCCTGTTTCTGCAGCAACATTGTAGAGGGCACCCATCCTTCCAAGCTTTTTAAGTCCTGCTTTGACAAAAAGCAGTTTCAGTTCAGTTTGGAGTTTGGCTTTGCATTGCACTGTGATGGGTTTTTTTGCTGTGATGGTGGCTTTTTTTTTCCCCCTCAAAGCATGTCCAGGCAGCCTTTTGCACACTGAGGTATCAAGCACGAAGGACTCTTCTGGCATCCTTTCATATCCAGCAGAGAAGCGGGATAACGATTCCTTGTTGCTTAATGCTAATTGTGAACATCACAGGAAAACTGTGTCTCGTCTTCCTGCTGCTGGATGACTGGGGAAGCAGTAATAGGAAGAGTCTGTGGGATAGTACTGTGAACTTGCAGTGTTTCTGCAGTTGCAGCAGGCTGGGAAGGAAGGTGTGGGTACAAGGAGCTGTTTCAAGGACAAGCTAAGCAGAGATTTTGGCATCACTGGCTGCTGTTTTCTGAGTGTAAGGATCTGCTCTGCAGGTGAATGCAGGATTGAGCAGTCCCTCTTGGAGTGGGGCTGGGCCCTAAAGGAGAGTCTCTTAAATGATTTCTCCATGTTTGACAGCTGTGGTCTCTCCCAACTTCCCACCTCAGTGACAGGGAGCAGAAGCAAGACTGTGCCAGGGAGAGAAGCAGAAGTGGGAAGGGAGTTGACCTAGGGGTGCTCCAAGGTTTAGGGAGGAAACTGGGCCTTGCTACTTCTCATGCTTGGCAGGCTTTGAAGATTGAATTTTTGACCTTAGGACTGTTGCAATTCATGTGTCCAGAAGGGATAGCCATAGCCCTGTATGAAACCAAGTACTGCTCTAACACTAAGGTCTTTCGTTAGTCCTGATGGTATAAAAAAAACCTCAGAGCTGTGCTTAGTCAAATGGGGAGACTGAGGTGCCAAAAGCACGGTCTCCTTCAGCACATCCTCTCGTGCCCCAAGCTGTCAGGGTTTGTGCAGCTTTGTGTGCTCCTCTCTCTTCAGCAAGCAGCACTTTTCTCACCATGTGCAGAAGTTTGTGTACCTTTCACATTGCATGATAGAGTTTTTACCTCTTATCTGCAGACTGGCAACAGGAGGACCTCATAAAATGCTAAACTCAACTCAGCAATAGCATGGCAGTAAGGGGCTTCTATCCCAGTTCTAACCATCAGTAATTCCGACACCCTTGCCAGGTTTTTTCCTACCTTTCCTTCCAGCTAGATCTTCATAAATTAATTTTAGCTTGGATTTAAGAGGACTTCTGGGGCTGAAGGCAAGATCCTAGACTGCAGCACTGCTTCTGAGACTGCAGCTGATATCATCTTCTTAGGATCTGTCTCATGAGACTAATCCCTCCTAGACCAGTGAATGGGGAATACCCATAGGAGACCTTGTAGCAGGATGAGGTCTGAGAGTTTTCCAGAAGAGGCTAAATGCAGAAGTTGAAAAGTTGTCCCTTTCTGAGAATGGTCTGCCCTTTTCTGTTTCCTTCTGTCTCCTTTCAGAAGTTAAAGGAGACCCTTGAGACCAGGGCAGAGGAAAAAGGGGAGGGTACACACACTGTTAGCTTCAATTCTGGGAACAGAATTGTGACTTCAGTCACTCGGTCAAAATTTTCTACTGTGCAGACCAAAAGCTGTTCAGTGCTTTGATGGGTAAGAAAAAGCTGAACTAAACCTTGCCTGTTCAGACTGCGGCTGCTGTTGCTCCTCGGAGCACTGTGGAGTGGAACGCTGGAGAGGCACTTTCTGTGCACGAGGAACAATAGCTGTGTGGTGCTTTAAACACAGAGCAGAGAGGCCGTCCCATCCCACAGTTTGCATTCAAAGTATGACGCATAAATGGGTGCCTTGAGACATGGGAAGGAGCCTTTGTAAAGCTAACCAGAGAATCCTGTTCTCCCTCCTGAGAGGAGGTGTAGGTGTGGGAGTCAGAACCTGGGAGCCAGAGGGAAGTCTGGTTAAAATCTGTAACAAAATAGCTGAGACCCTTCTCACGTTAGTCATCAGACTGCATTTTTTTTTTTTTCCCTCTCTGTTGAAGCATCTTCCAGTCAAAGAGAAGGGAGTATTGGGTTGAGGGGGGAGAAGCAAGACTGCTAGGAAATTCTTCCCTTCGCTTTTTAAATGAAAACCATCTGCTTCCTTCTGTACATCTCCAGATGATATCATGGGCCTGAGTAGAAAACTCCCATGAAAATCAAACATCTGGAAGTCTGGTTAAAATTGTCTATAAGGTGCATTTGAAGAGACTGTCTTGTGAATGTGCCCAGGCAAATATAGTACGGCAGATGAGGAAGTTTTTCCAACAGACCAGACATACTTTCCAGAAGTCTATTGAGAGCAGGAGAGAACTAAGTTTTGGAAGGTAACTTCAACGTGGTTTTGTGGCAGAAGAGCCAAAAGTGCAGCTTCCGTGAATCTTTTACTTTCACTTGCAGCATTAGGTTGTTAGAGTGAATGCAGCTCTGTGGATTTGTGGATACTTCAAACTGGGATAAATACCTTCGTTTTGTTTTTACGTCTCTTGTTTAGCTCCATGAGAGCCTGAGCTAAGGCGAAGGCAGGCTGGAGCTGAAAAGGAGGAGGGAAAAAAAAAAAAGGCTGAGCTCTAAAGTATTTGTGCTGGAAAGTAGCCCAGAGAGAGTAAAGGAGAAGCTTTAATTAGAAGCAGCTGCATAGCTGATGCAGCCCACAGGACATTTTCCCATTTCAAACTCTCTAGCTTTCAGAAATCATGATTTGAATTAAGTTGTATGTGAAATTTGTTCTTAAAAGATTAAATTCCTGTTGAAGTAGGTTAAGAGACCTCATGTGCTTCCAGAAAGTGCCAGAACAAACTTCATCTTCCTGTTTCTTTTTCTGAGTGTTAGATGGAAAACTGAGGAGAAACAGTGGCTTTTATTTGGAAAAGATTTGGTTTCCTGTTCTGAGCATGTCATTTGGAGCTGACACAAGCTGCTACAATTTTAAGCTGCTCTGTAGACAAGTGGCTTTTTTTTTTCCTCTCCTAAAGGGAACTTGAAAGAGTAGGATGGGATGAGAGCAGAGCAGGGGTGGTGGGAAGCTGGAGTTGCTGTTGAGTTTAATCATATCCTTTAAAAAAGTCTGGACTTAGACTGCACTTTTGCAGTGTTTGCCTCTATTTTTAGAGGAACAATGTGGTGCCCAATGAATCCCCAATGAATCGGGGGCAAATATTTGCAGTTTTGTCTACACCAACATTTAGAACTAAATTACTAGTATTTGTGCCTAGAAATGTTGATGATAGGAGACATGGTTGAAAATCTGGACTGTAGGTTTTTTGTTCTGTAACATTCAAAAAGGCTTGCACTGAATTGCTGGAGGGGAAATTTGCATAACTGAGTGACCAAGCACTTCTCCAGGGGGAGAACAAAATGGTGGGTACAGGGGCTGTGTGTACCTGACCTACCGTCTTTCCACAGGCAGGCACGTTCCTTCTGGCATAGTCTGTAAGGCTTTGTCCTCCCAAATATAAAGAGCTAAAGTTAAAAGAGCTTTTGCTGTTCCCTGCTGGAGTGTTCCCTCATGTTTTTCTGATTAGCCTCAGAAGATACCAGAACAAGCCTGGTCTTGGAGCGCTCTTCAACTTTGTACCAGAACATTTGTGTACAAAATGCTGGGCTGTTTGTGGGTGATGGTTGTGTTGTCTCAAAGCACAGATCTCAGCTTTCCTTTTAAATTGTACCAGCAATATTCTTAATCAGTGTTGTCTAGGAGCAACAGTTAAATGCACCTTCCAGCATCCCTGAGTGTTGGTGGGTGGGAGAGGAGACATATTTTGGTGGTTTGCTGCTTGTGGACAAAACATGAAATGTTCCTCTAGACTTTCTGGTTTGCTTTACAGTCTTTCAATGAAAAATCACTTTAGGACTCAACTGTGTTTTGGTTTATTTTGTAGTTGTTGGTGGAGTGGGTGATGTTGGAGTAGCTCATTCACCTTATGAGATGGCCTAGTTGGGGTTCTGCGAAGTTCTGGTTTGTTGCTCTTTCTTTCATGATAAAGAGAACTACAAGTGCATGTGGCCTTTAGTCCAAGGAGCTTGGTGCACTGCTGACACTGAGGACTCCTTAGCTGCCCAAATCCCCCATCACTGATAGTGGTAAAACCAGAAGGAATCCCTATGACCAAATCTTGTAAGACTTCTGGGACTGAAGTTCAGTTTGTCTTTACACAATTGCTGGCTGCATATATAGATGTCCAGAGACATGATTTAACCGTGGTTACCCAGACGGTCTGTGAGCAGAGCCAGCCAGTGCACCGTGTGCAGGCTTGAATGCCGTGGGAGTCGAGCAGTCCTCCAACTTCTGGCACAGCCGTCTCTGCTGGGTGCCAGATTTCTCTGTGATTGAGCTCCTACAAAGCTGTGCTGTAGCCCGCTGGCGTTTGGACTGATTTCCAACCTGAATCGAGGAGGGATTTGGGATGTTAAAGGAAGTCTATAGAACTGCCCAGAATACCCGAAGCCTCTTGTGTGATGTGGCTGCAGCTCGCGCTGACCGACAGCCTTCGGCTGTTACACCAAGGGTGGCACAAGAGGCAGAGGATACTCTGATGGGTATTGTCTCAGGATTTGCTTTCTGTAACTTTATTAATCCTGCCTTGCCTTGCAAAATCTCTTCTTTCATGTCTGCTCTTGGGTATGAAGTTGAAAGTATTAAGATACGGTGAAAGGAGCCTAATTTGAGTGTGGGCAATGGTAAATTACAATTACGCACATCTATTATGTGACTTTCCTGCTTTACACATATGGTTAAAGCTAGTTAATAAATTTTAACATGAGAAAAAACAGTTGTGGTCATCTAGTAATGACCCCTTGCATAACTTGGATAATAACCTCTCTGAACAGCTTTGTTTGAACTAGCGTGCATACTCTTCCTGAAACAACCAATCCTGGTGTTCTTTTAAACAAGCATGAGTGATGGAGAAATTCCACTGCAACCTTAAATGCGTTGTTCCAGTTGTTTCTCTCTGCTGCTGAGAGACTGTCTGTAGATATTACCCTATTTCTAATTTGAATTCATCTAGCTTCAACTTTTAAATGCTCATATCTGTTATCCCTTGTGCTTTCTAGATTGGGAATTATTGTGAAATCTGAGGTTTTGTAGGTACTTGGAGCTTTTGGTTAGCTGTCTCATGCCTTTTTCCTTTTGATAAATAGACTGAGCTACCTGAGCTTTTCATTGTGGCCAGTTTTCTATTAATCATTACTACTGGCTTCTTTGAATTCACTTCAGATCTTCCTTCTTAAAGAGCAAACACCAGAACTCATGTAATGGTTGTGCCAAGCATTTATCACGTATATCATAATCTCATTTATTCCTACTTTGATATTTGCTGTTTATCCATGTAAAGTATTCCTGGCCAAATGTCTCACTAGGAATTCACTTTTATCTGACTGTTAGGACTCCCCAGAGCAAGTATGTGATTCCCAGATCAGTCTCCTCTTTTGGGAGGGTTACTGTGTATGTTTTGTTTCTAGATGTGTGCCTTAGCAGTTCTAAAGTGCGTTTTGGGTGCTGACTGCCTTGTTAAGCCATTCGTTTTACTCTGGTCTATCAGGAATTTGTCTTCTCTCTTACCTGTGTGTTTGACCAGCACTGAGGTTTTCTGTTGTTAATCATAGATGGGCGTGTTGAATAGCATAGGAACAAAGGCAGATCCCTGTAGGATTCTGTTTAAAACACAACTTCGTGACCATACTTTGATTTTTTTCAGCTGAATTGTAAAACCTATCCAGTTAGGTGTGGTGTTCTGTTGTGGAGGGGTTTTTTTTGGCGTTGATTGTTGTTCAGTTGGTTTTGGGTTTTTTTTTCCCCTTCCAATCAACCATACACTTCTAAGTGCTTAAGGAAAAGGGAACCTTTCTGCTGATACATTCACGTGTGAGGACTAACTCGAGACTTTGTGTATTTCTTGCAGTTGCAATCTCCTCCCTTTAGGTTTGGGTAACTCATTGATTTAATAATTACATCTCTCCTGATCTGGAACAAAGCATATCTAATGTTCACCTCTGACTTTTTTTTAAAGTGAAATACATGTTCTCCCAAGCTGTGTGTATATTGGGTTACTCACCAGTTAACATGTAGCTGTGCACTATAGAAAAAACTGCAAGTGGGCAGTCCTGTATGTTAGATGTTATTTTTATGCAGGGCATACCCTTGCAGCTTTCTGCTACCTGAAAGAAGCAAATGGGACTGTGGGTGACGCAGAGGTGGGCTTTGCAGGCTTACTTGTCTGCATCCTTTATCTCTGGAAGTTAAATGGAAAATCTGTGGTACAAAGGCCAGCTAAAAGATGGATTACAGCTGACAAGCGTAGTCAGACTGTATTGACATAAGTTTAGGTTAGAGAGAAATAACTGCAATTATTCTGCAGTCGGAGATCTTTGTATAAAATATTGCCCTGGTTGTAGATAGTGTGTGTGTACTCGATTTTCTGTGGGAGACAGAGGAACAATGACCTTGTCGTTAGGGTACTAGCCAGGGGCGTGGGAGACCTGACTGCAGTGCTTGTGTTGCTATTTGAGTGCAGGCTTCAGCATGTCACAGTCCCAGATGCACTTATCAACATGAGGATAACAGTATATTCCTGTCTCACGGGAGTGTTGTGGAGAAAGATCTGCTACAGATCTTCAGGCCCCCAGACACTTCATTTCTACAATGTTTATAAATATTGTGAAAGATGGATAATACCTGATGTTAATACCTATTATACTGCTTGATTTTGTTCTAGAAAAGGATGTTTGTTAGAATGGGAGTAGGTGCAAGGAGTTGTTATTCAGCAACTCTTTAACACTTAGGCTTTTACTGAAGTTTTGAAGGGAAGTGCAAGAACGAGGTTCTGCATTTGATGTAACTGTGATTGAATTTGGTGCTTATTTATTTTGTAACAAGCGATTTCACAACTTGAACTTAAGTTTTCAGTGATCTCATTTGAGACAGTCCCACAGGAAGTCCCTGTTACATCTGTGATGTTAATGTTTAGGTTTGTTAGTGTTACTGTTAATTATGGCAAGTTTCAAGACTTTCAGTGGCCGTGGAACTTCCATTCCTGAAATCTTCCCAGGACAACAAGGCTTCAGGTGAGTGTGCTGCAATTCATTTCTTCTCTGTTGCAGGTGTCGAGAAGGCTTTCTTGGAGACTACTGTCAGTACAGAAACCCCTGTGAGAGCAATACCTGTAAGAACGGGGGAACTTGTGAAGTTGCCTCTCTGATAGGAAAGCCTACCTGCAAGTGTGCTCCAGGATTCACGGGAGAGGACTGTCAGTACTCAGAATCACACCTCTGCTACGTGTCCCAGCCCTGCCTGAATGGAGGAACTTGTCATCCCCTCGGCCAGGAAACGTACGAGTGTGTCTGTCCTCCAGGTTACACAGGTGGGCTTCTGCATTTGTACCTCCAGACTCCCTCCTTTGTGAATTGCTTCATCCTGGAATGTTCTGGGCCAATAGTAATACGCTCTCAAATTTTCTAACTCCAGCACAAAAAGTGAGAGGAAATCTAAATGACTGCATGACCAAAAAAAGCAAAGGGGAATAGGGACTCAAACTCCCTACCCTTTACACGTCAACAGAAAAACATTTGGATCTTGTAGGGTTGTCCACGTGGGAAAACTGAGTGCAGAAGCTACTCTGGAGTGGCTGTTACACTTTGAATTCAGAGTCTAGTTTCTAGGGAAAAAAGACAGCAAATTTGTCCAGCAAAAGCTTTCTGTGGGAAAACTATAAGTGGATGCCTGAGGGGAGAAGCATGGAAACTTACTCTTTTCACTCTTGAAGGGCATATAGAACAAGAGTGACTGTCAGTGTATAGTATGATTTCAGGTCATGGGTTATTTTTATAAATCACAACATTCTATATCTTGCTGCTATCCTGTAAATGACTTCATACTG
Organism: Chiroxiphia lanceolata; assembly: GCF_009829145.1. Taxonomy (NCBI): domain Eukaryota; kingdom Metazoa; phylum Chordata; class Aves; order Passeriformes; family Pipridae; genus Chiroxiphia; species Chiroxiphia lanceolata. The sequence goes on from NC_045645.1 coordinate 24,876,783, forward strand.
TAACCACAAATGAATTTTCGTTTCACATGTAATACTATAAAATGCAGACATCAGTTTTCCTGTAATAATGCAAAGATTTAATACACTAATAATTTTGAGGTAGCATGAAAAAAAGTACTATTTTCCACAGAAATAACGTTTTGTTAATCTGTCTCGGTTCCCTACAGGAAGGGATTGCCAGTGGATTGACGCCTGCACATCTCAGCCTTGTGCCAATGGGAGTACATGTAGCGTGTCAGGAAATAAGTTCTCCTGCATCTGTCTGTCGGGCTACACTGGCCCGAAGTGCGAGACAGATGTGAATGAGTGTGTCACACCAGGGCTTTGCCAGCATGGTGGGACCTGTGTCAATTTGCCCGGTTCCTACCGCTGCCAGTGCAAGCCAGGCTACACAGGGCACCGCTGCGAGAGCGTGTATGTGCCGTGCTCCCCGTCACCCTGCATGAATGGAGGGACCTGTCATCAGACAAGTGACTTCACCTTCGAGTGCAACTGCCTACCAGGTAAATGCTTCGGAGTGCTTGGCTTTGTAGTCTTGTCTCTGCGCTCCCGTCTGTGTTCTTCTGAAAGCTTCTCTTGGAGTTTGTGCGTGATATGTCTGTAGTGGAAGGTAGAAGGGAGAGAAAGCTCAGCAAGGTGGGAAGCTCTGCTAGGATGTTAATTTCTGAGTGTTGGAATTTCATAATGTGGACGGGAAGGAAAGGGAAGGCAGCTGGAAATGGCAAATTTATTTGGAACCCGATTAGAGGAAGAGAATCAAATAGGTAAGAACTATGACGTAGATTCAAGGAGATCAGGATGGTATCTCCTAATGCCTACTTGGAATGCAAAATGCCAATAACACAAGCCTCTATAAATACATAGTTTTGTGTCAGTAAAGGCCACAGTTAACTTCAGTGCTTGAATGAATGTGTATCTTTCTCCTTCTCTGTCTTTACCCCTAAAACACATTAAGTTCTATTATCTTCCTTTTTTTCTTCTCCAGTTCCTCCAAATCTAGCAAGATATCATTTCCAACTCACAGCACCTTTTCTTGTCTCCAAATAAATGATGACTGCTTGTTTTCTGATGCTGTTAGCTGCCCTGAGTTCATCCACAGCAGGGATGATGTGCTTGCTCAGGATCACGGGCGGTGTTGGTTTTGTGTGTCAAGCTGGGCTCTGGTCACCCAAGGCATCTGTCTCTACACGTGACCTTATGTCACCTACTTGGGGCCCTGGGGGTCTCATCCCTCTTGCTCCCTATCCACTTGTCATACTCAACCACAGAGCAGTACTAGTCATCTTTGCATATCAGAGTATTTTTAGGCTGATATTTTTTTTACTGAGTAATTCAACTCCATGGGAAACTGATTGTTTGGAAATGCTTTTGACTAGACTTCCTACTTAAGTGTATTGCAGTCTGGCATACAAGCAGTTGGTGTGTGGTAATCTGGAAAAGTAAACTCTCCCCCCTTAAGCCTTTCTCTGTTGTTATTTATGTGAAAGATGTAGCTGCCATATACTGTTTAGGATGAATGTAGAATGACGGTCTTCTCATGAGGATCATTTGGAGTCACAGGTATGTGTGGAAAGTGCATTTAGAACTTGTGAAAAATGTTCACTTTTTGGAGATCTTTTCTTGAGGTGTTCGCTCACATGACCTTAAATGTACATTGCCAACCTTAGCAAGTGGCTACTCTCAAGGAATTTATTGCTTTTCTGCTTTGCATCATTTTAAAATGAAATTATAAACCAAGTATCTCTGGATTAACAGTCACGATCAGAATTTCAGAATTTTCTGAAAGTCATATCTGTTTAGCCAGTTCAAAGACTTTAAGGCCTCATGTGGGATCAGTGTGGTGGGGGGAAGAAGTGGGGAAGATGAAATTGGAGGGACTTGATCCTGTAAAGCTGATAAGACAGTTTGCTTTAGTGATTCCCTTACAGGGACACAAGACTGAGTAGAAGCAGATTTTCCCTTACACAAGTGTGTGGGCTGGCTGAACTATGGTCAGGAAATGAAAATGAGATTACTGTAGTAACAGCTACACATCTACACTGCTCACACATTTTGGATCATTAGCTGCTTTTTTTGACTTCTTACACAATGTGTATAGTGGAGTTGAGTTAATACAGCTTTGAGAGCCTTCACGTCTGTATTTCCTGTATTTGTTTGAGTTGGCCATGCTGTTTTGCTAGCTTGAATTTTTAAAACTAGTCATTTGAAAAACAGCAAAAAAGGCAGCTGTTGTAGAGGCCCGAATGCTTACAGTAGACTGATAAAGGCGAGGCACTCAGCCATTTCTTCCCCCTTGGTGCAGAGCAGAATTTCTGAAGTGTTGGAAAAGGTTTTGTCTGGGAAGGAAAGGTCAGCAGAAAGAGAAGAGAAATGATGGCCTGTCACGCCTAGGGAGGATGTGAACAAGGCCTGCTCTTCTGCAAGAGTGTGCCAGGATTATGGACTAGAAATTCCTCTTTGGCCTCCCTCTCTGAATTGGAGCAACGCCGATGATACTGTGACTATAAATGGAATTGCTCTAGCCCTTCTGGACTGCCTTAAGATGTTGCCATCACTCAGGGTTATGGCCACAGATGCAGGAGGCATCTTGAACTGCTGCAGTGGCTTTTGATATGATTTTACTTCTTGTGACCTGTAAAACTACTTTGAAGAAACTGTTCGAGCAGCAATTTAGGCATAATTAAGCTACTTCTGGCCTGGCCCTGAAATGGTTTCTTGTTTCCTGTAGGTGTTTTCTTCTTGGCTTTTCAGCAAATTTAATTTTTTGTAAATGCAGATACATGAGAACAAGAGCTTGAGAATGTAGTAAAACCCTAGAACCTGGAGTTACATGTCAGAGCAGCTTTTTCTGCTGGTGCACAAGTACTGTGTATGTCACTTGTGGGTGTACACAAACAAATCTTGCATTAGGTAATTAATGAAGTCATGTGTGTTAAGTCGTAATTTGATGGCGAGTGTAAAGTGGAGTTATATATACTGTCACTATTGCATGTGTCTGATAGGTAACCTCATTTTCTATCCATCTGGTGTAATCATTTTTCCTCTGGGCTTTGTTGATTTAGGTAGAAATGGGATTGCAGACAAGTGAGCATGTTAGGTCAATCATAACAGAGTAGTAGTGAAAAAAATATTTCCTTGAAAGAGACTTAACCTGAAGCATTAGCAACTCCTTTAAATAGAAGAATGAGCTTGTAGTTATAAATATTTGACAAAAAAGGAGTTCATTTGGCAACTAACCTTTAATGGAATGTTAAACAAGTCAATAGAGGAAGTTCTTAGCTGGGAAAGTGATTATTCATTGTTATCCATCAAAATAATTACCCATTAACTAAGATAAGGACCCAAGGGAATTCCAAGGGCTTGTTCAGGAAACGATCTGTCAGGCTGGAGCAGGCTGTTTATGAGAGCTGGAACACTTCCTGGGAAGAGGAAGTAACCTCACGCCGGTTCCTAGCGGAGCGTCACGCTGTGCCGTGCAGTGAGCATCACCAGTGGGGTCCAACACATACTGAATTTCCATGGCAGGAAAACTCTGCTTGCTGGGATTTGGAGATGAGCACCCTCCTGTGGGCTGTGAGGTTCTCCATGCCAGCAGCCCTGGGGTATACCAGGTGGAATGTGTGCCCTTGTGCTGCAGATGAGTTGGCTCTGACCTGGAGTAGCCCAGCTCAGTTTTAGCAGTCTACATCCCTAATTTCCCTTCATCAGGCCCTAAGTCTGGCAATAACTTGACATTTTCATTCAGGTGTCCCCATTACTAATTGATCCTGCAGAAAGTCTGCGGTGTAATTGATAGGTTGAAATAAGGCTAAGGAGTAAGATTTGAAGGGAATTGGACCTGGTACTCTGGAATGGGGTGGAGATTTCAGATGACGTAGGAGTAAAGTTATCTGCTTGTGTCAGTCTCTGTACTAGGGGAGGAACAACATGCTGTTAGCAGTGGGAATGCTTTTCCCCTTGAGGTTCTCATTCCTTAGTTTGTTCTTGGAGAAACAGAGCAAAAGTCAGGATGTGTATTCCAAACTATTTTCGTGCAGGGAGAAAGCAAAGGACAAAAAGTGAGTCCCAGCACAGAGGGGAACAGGAAATAGAGTCAGGTGTCCAAATACATCAAAACAGTGAACTCTGTGGCTTTCTGGATGAGAATCAGATTATATAACTGTGAAACTAGATCCTGGGATCCAGCTAGAGAAAGGCTCACATATCTCAGAGCAAATTCATGCTTGTCATGCTCAAATGTAGGTTTGTTGGCCCAGGCAGCCATGACTCTAAAGGGCTGATTTAAGAATGAAATCTAAAGTTCACTAGGACAGGTTCATTTACAAACTAAGCAGATTGCAATATTGCAGTGTAAGGGGGATTTGAAAAGGACACAAAAATCATCCTTTACACCTTTTAGGTGTTATGAAACTAAACCACAGTTGTTCTTCAGAGTAAGACAAATTTAAAGGGAACTTGGGAGTTGGGAAGTTACCAAAAAAAAAGAAACTTTTATTTTCTTCAGCTGTTCAATCAACATAGTGTTGTGTTCCCCGTTTCAAGCCTTCCTGATTCCCTTTCTGTTGGAGATGTCTTTAGACTGAGCACACTTGTCTGTGTGTTATTTCTCTTGAACCTTTTTACTGCATTGCCTTTTTTTTATAAGCTATTTTTTCTTGTCTCAATTCTACTGTCATTATTGCTATCCTCCATCTTTTAGTGTGGGATTAATGGTTTTCTACATTTGTATGAGATGCTTGAGAACCAGCTCTTAGGTGGTAGTGTAAGTGGTTAAAATGTGAAAATATACAATGGCTTGGTGAGGTTTTTAGTACTGGGGTGACTTCCATGCTTTATTATTTCTCAGAATCACTGGACCACTTTAAATTTGTGTGCAGTACAGTGAGATTCATTTCTAAATAAATGCTTGCTGTCAGGAATTCATTTATTAGAAAGTAGGGTTGGTCTTCATATTGTCAGTACTGAAGGGACAAAAACTTTAACCTTGTGTCTTTGTGGTTCTGGATGTATTTCCATGCTGATCACGTGCTGGTGTGAGTGCAGTCTGTGGTCAGTGGGATGATTCCTCTCGAGTTGAAACACAAGTTGATAGAACACCCCTGTGTTTTACAGCTGAGCCTTTGCTCATGCTTGGTAGCTTTATACAATATTCAACATAGGGGTCTGATACTAATTGAATTCTTTTGTTGTTGTTCCTCAGCAGCTTTTGCCAGGAAGGTGCTGCTGTAGTGATTAGAATTCAGGCTTATATTGTATTTCCTCTTAGTTTTAAGCTTCCCTACTGTCATGGAATTTCTAGGATCTTGGGTGGAGGTCAGAAGGGCTGTGAAGGCAGAGAGTAATATTGAAGGTCTTTTGGGTTGGGTTTTGTGTGGAGTTGTTTTTGTTGTTGTTGTTTGGTGTTTTTTTTTTTTTTTTTTTAATGTTGAATGCTGTTCCTTGCTGATGGATGCTAATGCACTTGATACAGCTTGGAACCAGCACTTCTCATCGCTTCTGACTCACCTGTACAGTTGGAGAAATTCAAGAGATGAGAATACACACAAATCACCTAAGTCTCTTGAGAGTAGCAGTAGTCTGGAGAAGCTGCCTCAGAGATTTATAGTCTCATCTCATCTGCCACACAGCATGATCTACGTTAGACCAGATGTTGCTTAGAGGGTCTGTGTGACTTGACACAGATGTTATGGAAGCGTCTGGAACAGGGCATCAAAAGTAGAGGGGTTAAATCATAATTCTGGATGAGAGAACTCTGTCGTGTTAATATTACATTCCAGAGCAGTGAAGAGACAGAGCTGATGTTTTAAATTAACATGTGTGTTCTGGAATCATTTACTTCATCCACATTAGCATGCATCCACTTGTGCTTTGATAAATAGCGCTCTCATTGAGCAGAAATAGCAGGTTTATTTAATGAAGCATGAACTAAATCAGCAGGGGAAATCAAGGGGAAGACAGATCATTGAAAGCTCCCTTCCCTAATGTCCCCACTTCTTTGAAAAGGAGAGGGAGATCTAGCAAGGATGATTTGTCAGTGTGGCTATCTTCGTTAGAAGCTTGAGTTTTATTGGGAAGGGTATCTGGTTTCTGGTTTTTGGTCAGGGCTTAGCATGTAAGCATCACTTAGGTGGTGGCTAATTTGTTGATTGACTGACTTGTGCAATACCAAAGAGGGCTGGATCAGGACTTTAGAAGCTCATTTTCAAAGCATGAAAGATCTTTCTTTGACGTTGCCAAGGCAGACTGTGTTGAGCTATTCATGACATGAACGCCAGGCACTTTTTTGCCATGGGAAAAACTTGTCCTTGCTGATGCTCTAACTGCAACTTGGTGGGCAGTGACAAGCTTATCTCATAGTAAACTGTCTTGGTCTTGCTTTGAATGGCTTTTGAATGGTTTGCTTTGAATGACAGTGCTCCTTAGTCACTTAAAGAGAAAATCCTTGTGTTTTTTGGTTGTGAAAACATATTTGGCTCTCTACCCACAGTAGTAGTGTTTTAACTATGTCATCTGACCTGCATGCTATTAACAAAGGCATTCAACAGAGTCTCTGTTAACCGTGCTACATGGTGGTTCCTCAGGATTAGGTTAACAGGGCAAATGTTTAAAGAAGAAAAGAGGGCAAGCTGCATGAAGGGTGAATTCTCTTCAAAAGAGGTGGGAAGCCCATTTCATTCTGTGTCTGTGCTTTGTCCAGGTTTCGAGGGAACCGTCTGTGGCCACAACGTTGACGACTGCCCGAATCACAAGTGCCTGAACGGGGGTGTCTGTGTGGATGGTGTGAACACCTACAACTGCCGCTGCCCGCCCCAGTGGACAGGTATGTGCTGGGCAACACACACACAGGGCTTGTGGCCGATGCACAGCAGGAGTTCTGCCCAGCTGAATGCAGAGCACGGCTGTGCCCGTTCCTGCACCCCTGACAGAAAACTGCATCAAAGCCACCACAATGGAGGGCAGTTTCCCACTGCATTATTCCAGACATATGTGCATGGATTGGCAGACGGGTACTGTGATTTCTGAGCTGCAACACAGAGCTGCACCTCTTGTTTGGAATACTTCACAAGGGGATGTATGTTTTCCAAAAGTACAGAACATGGCTTTGCTGTTGCAGGTGTGTGCACATTGCAGTACTTTGCTGATGCATTTGAGGGTAATTTTAACCTGGGACAATGATCACCATAATAGTAATGCTGCTGAGGAACAGGGCAAATCTGAAAGGAGGAATAGGTTGGGGAAAAGGAGGGAAGAGAAGTAGATGTACGTACAACTTATGGTTTTGCTACTATTATTTTCCTGCTTGACTGATTTTTATCTGGAGTAGCAAAGCTGCTTTTGCTTCATAAATGAATCCGTATCACTCTGAGTCAGTAGGGGAAAAGAGTGTGAATTTCAAGAAAGTGTTATGTATGACGTAAGGAAGCAGCTTACAGGAAACTCAGTGTCATATTTAGTTGCAAAATGTCTCCATACCTCAAAAATAAACAAATACCTCCGGTTATGGGGTGAGCTTGAGTCATATTAGTCATTCTTAGCTGGTGCACTTCTTCAGTTGAGTATGCTTTTACCCTTATTTCAAAATCATAGGTAAAAAAAACAGACTTAAAACTGGGTTTAAAAAAGCTTTTTTCCTCAGAGAACATTCATTCTTACTGTAAACAGTTTGTCACTAACTGCAAAGGAAACTGCCAGTTAAGAACCCTCATTAGCTTGAAAAAAAAATAATTCTTAAATGAAGTTTAAAGCCACATAAAAGAGTGAAGTGCACCACAGCTTGCATAGCTCTGTGAAACTAGGTGTAAATAGGAGAGAATGAGTCCTCCCCTTGATGAGCAAATGTCTGTGCTTCTATACTGCTTCTCTATATCCTTAAAGCATGCAGAATGTGAGACCTGTAAAGGAAAACATTAAGGGAGCTTGGGTGTTGAGACAGCAAACCCTTAGTGACCCCTAAAGTCTTGCTCCATGCTGCAGAAATTATAAACCTTGTTATGACTTCCAGTGTCTGTCAGTAGCAAATTAATCTCAGGTTTATTCCTGAGCCCAGAGAATATGATGATCATGAGTGTATAATCTACAAGGGATTATTTTGCTATCATAAGTTTAGCTTGGTTTACAGGATTTGGGTGGATGTCTGCTGTCAGCTAGGGATGACTTCTGCAACTCACCTGGAAGAGACCTTGGTGGTAACAGGCTGTGATTCTGTTTGGTGCTTTGATGGATTGTCTCTGTGATCAACCACTGAAGTTCTTTGCAATGCAGTTGTGGTGGTTCCCTCTCTGAACCTGTTATGGGCTCTAAATAGCATTGAGAAAAATCGCTGGAACTGTGTTGTGGTCTAGTCTTGTGTCATCTTTCTTCTGTGTGGACAGTCTCTCCAGAAAACCTTGTGTGCGTGAAGGAGGCTTCCTTCCAGTGAAACCCTGGAAAGAGAGAGGAACTCTCCAAGCCTTGTGTTCCCATGGCTTTCTAACACAATTTAATGGAATGGACTTTCTGAGAATTTCTCTTGTTTGTGGTACAGTTGAGGTTGTCAGTGCAGCAGTGGTTTTAGGTGATGGGTTCTCAAGTCCGTTGCCTTTCTAGACTTAGAGTTGGGTCAGTTTGGAAATAAAAATGATCTCACAATTTAGGAAACAGCAACTTGGCTGTTTGAACAATAAAGGTTAGAGCCTTTGGGGAACTGAACTGTCTTGTCTGAAATGCACAGTGCCAGTTTCTGTGATTCTTCTCTGTCATCTTAGTAGCATTTTCTTGAAAGAAATTTGTTTCTCTCAATAGGCTTCAATCCCTTTATTGCATTTTCAAATAGAGACCAAGGAGGTGCAAGAAAACGGTACATGTTCAGCTTGGAGACATAAGTGGTGATACTGAGGCAGGGCACAAAACAGGGAAGGTGGATAGAGGACTTCTGGAATAGTTTGGAGGGAGAGATGACTTTTTTTAAGATTAAACTGCACTTGCTGAGAGGAAAAAAACTACAAGAAAACATTAGTTATTCAGCAATAAGGAAATGCATAAGTGGAGGTCCATCCTTTGCACAAAGTGGGTTTACAACATTTTAATCTTCTCTAAGGTAAGTGAAAAGGGGAGAGCTGAGCAGACAACTCTTTTGGAATCTGTCCTGATAAGTGTTACAGCCCAACAGTGTCAAACCATGAGAATGAACACTTCAGGAAATCAAAAGCATTCAGTAAGACCTTGAGGTTAGAGGACATTGTGTACTGCTCAAAAAAAAAAACAAACACCAAACCAAATACCCATGTCTGTAAGTAAATGTCAGCCAAAACTGAAAGGATGTTAAATTTTCTAAAAATACCCAACAATATTGATGTGCTGTCTTCATAACAGTCTCTTTTTTCAAATACTTGTCAACTAATCTGGGGGCAGTTTGTCTGTTTGCAGTTTTAGTCTTTATTTAATCTTTGTGCTGTGAATGATGCTCTTACCATGTTTGTTAATGCAGTCTGTGCTTCATGGCACAGAGAAACCAGTCCCATTCCTTGCTAGAAAAATCAAGAAGCTGTACTGCATCCTATGAAGAAAAGTTTTCTGTAAAGTAATACTGAAGCATCCTTTACTGAAACAGAATCTGTTCTAATTCCTTTTGGTAACCATCTGCTTCTTGGCAGGTGGTAGGCTGGGCTACATAGTTATGCATTTTTAAAAAAAAAAACTTTTTTGTTTTTTTCTACTTGCTCCCACCTTTTGTGACGCTGTTTGCTTTCGGTCTTATTTCCTGCTCTTCAAACAGAGCTCACTGCTCCTTTTTTGTTGAAGTGCCTGCCTTCTCATTCTCATTTTGCTGTTTTTTCCGGAAAGATAAAATCTTGCCTTTCAAAAACAGTGACGAGAAATTCCTGCTGTCACTAGTGTTTTTGTCACCTTCAAGTTCTTGTATTTCATGTAGTTATAGTGATCATCAACCTCATAAATTTGTGACTGATAAGACACTCTTAGATGTTTGGGTGAAACTGCCCCAGATCTTTCCTCTTGCTGAATGTTAACTGATTGTTTGTTTAAGGATGACTTTATCTTGTCCCAGGATAAGTCCTTTGTTAGAACCGATGTTTGTTGGGTCCTTTCAAAGCACAGTGTTGCAGATGTGTAAGGAAGGTCCACCTTTTCTTGGAAATAGACCTGGATGCTTTCATGAAAGACTGAAGTCTATTCCTCTGTGCGTGACAGGCCAGAGAATTTGGTGTACACATGATTTGAGTCAAAATTAGCCAAAAATCCTCGCTAACGTCTGCACCATGTGAAGACTCTGCTTTATGCTGCTGTTCTGCAGCAGGTAATCCAGCCTCGTGGGCTCACTGTGATCTGAGGAGGAAGGTGTCTTTGCCTTCTCTCCCTGCTGCCAGCCACTCTTCCCCTTCCCCTGAGCTGTCTCTGATATTTTTTGGGTTGTGCCACTTTAACTCACTAATCTAGTAAAACATCCTGTCCAGCTGCCTTTTTTTTTTTTTTTCACTCTTGCCTTTTTCTTTTCTTTTTTTTTTTTTTTCTCTGGGATCAGGAATTAAAATTCTCAGAGCAGTCTCATGGGTGAGTGGATGCAGAGGAAGTGATGGCAGTCCAGGGCTGTAAAGTCATGTGGAAGGTTAGGGTGTCCTTCCACAACCACAGTGAAACCACCTGAGAATTTAAAGGATACTTAGTCATCCCAGACTACATTTCATCTAAAGAAACAAAGCTTTGTTTAAAAATGCACCTGTTCATTCTGTTGATCTAACCTGTGCAGCTTTGGGTCAAGAAAGATGACTTGACAATTTGCATACTAAAGTGATTAACAATATAAAATGCTGTAAATGCTTTTGTTTTTCTTGGCTGAGAAGGACTCCTGCCTCACTGTAAAGTTCGCAGTATTTCAGAGGATCTCTGTGAATCTGTGTTTGGCCCAAATCAAGTTTCAGGAGCAATGCACAGCAGAGATTGATTTGTATCTTCCTTGGAGTTAAGCCTTTTGCACAGTTCACTCCTGAAGTGCTGCATCAGAAGCTGTGGGCTGAGTCTCTGGGTTTGGGGACACACTGTGTCCACACTCGAGCGGGTTTTGGAAGACCTATACTACAGTGCTTCAGTTGCAGGCTTGGCCTGCTTGCTGCCTTTCATTCCCTGTGGCTGGGAAGGCGAGGCTCCCATGGCAGTTTTATTTATTTAGGCTTTGTTTCCCCCTGAAAAGAGGGCTCCAGTGAACTGTATATTTTAAAATCTGGGTGACCTTTGTCTCAAGGGAAGCACAGTGTGCTAGCAGCTGACTCCACCAAAGAACTCCAGCACTGGGACCTAGCTTAAGCAACAAATGTTTGTCTTGAGCAGAAAAGCTCTTCAGGCAGCAGGGCTGTGCTTTTTAATTAAAATAGCTGTTAGCTTGGTCATATGCTCTTACACGCTAGCAGAAGGGTTATTTTTCTGCAGAGCTTTAGGCAGGAGTTTTCAACGGAGGGAGTTAAGGGTTCGATTCCTATTTACTTAGAGTAATATTTGCTCCCTACCTTGGTTTTCTTTGAAAATCCCAATCTTAAACTCTGTGCAGACGTGACTTTGCTAAGAAGGGAGGATAAACATCAAAAGGCTAATGTTTAACATTTTTATGCAAGTTCATATGCTCTGGTATTTTGTTTTTTAAAACTTTCTTTGCCAAATACCGCTTCCCTCAGCTTCTGTGTCACGGAGTATACTGTAGCAAGTCATGTTAGCTTAGTGTTCAAAAAATTACTGCCTTCCTGGAGTACTTAGACTCAAAATGTGGAGGAACTAATTCTGACAATAGGCGGCTTGGATCATAAATGTCGAACATGCCAGCCTCCTAAGTCATTGAATATACATCCTTACTGTTCTCTTGAGGGTGTTGATTATTATGTGACAGCACCGTTGGGGTTGTACTCCTTCCCGATCCTGGTTGCGTTGTCCCAGATGACGTCCAGAGACCTTTGTATTAGCTCAGGGAGGCTGGGTCGCACTCCTATGAGAAGTGCAGTCATCTTCCCCAGTGGTGTAGCAATGATCAGCTTTCTGGTGCTTTTCCAGGCTTTATTAAAAAGCATAGTGGCCTCTTTCGTACTGCCTGAGATCTGTCTGTGCCAAACTTGACAAGTTGGCTGGTGTCACTACAGTAGTATCTCCAAGAGACAGCTTGGAAAGAGGCCAAGAGGGATTATGATTCTTTTTCTTCCTTCATGTTTGAACTGTCAGATACAGAGGGAGCAGGGGGCACGTGGAAGCCTCTGGAGGTGGCAGCTCTGAGTTTGAGTGTACAAATGGTTTGAAGTATCAGACACAAACAGACTTTATCCTGGACGTTGTTTGTTTCTCTTGTGGCACTTGGTTCCAGTGTTGTGCAGAGCAGATGGATTTCAGAGGCATTAGAAGTTACACCCTTAGCCGGTATGGATTCTGGAACACCTACCACAACCTCCTGTTTGTTTTGTGCTGCTTTTCATTTCCCAACTGCAAGCCTTGGGTAGGAGGTAGCTGTAATAAAACACCTGAGGTGTTAACAGCTGAACTGATCTGATGACAGAATGACAGCATCCAATTTAGACCACACTGCTGCTTCTTCCCTTGTGTCTTTAGTGGCTTTCCAGGTTGGAAAATACTCCTTGCGATCAAATGTGCCAAAGAATCTCTTGTGGAGACGTCCTTTTCATGTGTTTGGCACTAAAACAAAATAGGCCAGACCCCTCTGGTGAGGCTGGGTTGGTGGATGTCTGCTGCGAGACCAGACTAATAGGTAACAGTTGTTTTATCTGCAGCTGACTTGTTCCTGGCAGTTTCTGTCCCTTCCCTTGTACTTAGAGTGAGATGATTTGTCTTTGGGTAATTAGTAAAGATGTGTTGCTGAGATAGCTTGAGAATAGGAAGCTTTCATTGTAAGTTTTGGCTCCAACTATAAATTTTTTTTTTGCCTTGCAGATCTTTTCACTTGTTAGGTATTTCTCTGATTCACTGGGTTTTCCAGAGGAGGTAAAGAAAAGGACAAAGCCAAGAGTAGCTTGGTGATGTGTTTTTCCTGTTGTTTACTTCTCTGTCCTGTTGCTGTCCCCAGTCATTTCACCTACTACCACCATATTAAATCAGTCTGTTATTAGCACATCAGTAATAATTTTTAATGAATTGTGTTCTTATAATTTGTGTTATTGCCTCTGAAGAACTCAGTCAGGGCTGCCCTCACTACCCAGTTTAGTCTGTGGGGAGTAATTTAGGGCAGTATTTAATGGATCAGGCCGTGCATAAGTCTCTTAAAGCCCAGAGTTTTGTATTTGAGGGTTGTAAAATCCCTTGTAAAAGCCCATTAGTTCCACTACATGCTTCCCAGTGTGGTTATGAAATTAAACTCTTTTCTCCACCATATTAGTCTAAAATAAACACAGATGTTTGCTCTCTACAGTTGTAGATTCATCTTCAATTGTTCAAATTCTATATTAAGCTCTTAAAATTTATGATATCTTGGATGGTATTTGACATTGCCCAATATATAATTAGATCTATTAAAAACAAAACCAAAAACCCAACACCTGAGGTTGGGGAACGGTTGCTGCTGCTTTGCTGCTCTGGGAGAAAGATGCTGTGAGATCCTGGGGAAGGAGCACGTTTTTGAGAGTATGATGCTTCTTACTCCCTCAGAAAAGAAGGGAGAAAATAGTTGGCTTCAGCCCTTTTTTCTGGGGAAACTACTGTAATACTTAAGCAGGGAAGACCTTTACTAAACACAACACGCAACTGGGGGCACTTCTGGCAGGTGTAAACAATGTAGTCCATGGAATTCTGTGTGTCCCTGAAGCCATCCTTGGAACTGAAGACATCAGTTGTATTCATTGGATTGCCTGCAGTGAGCTGTGGACATGGCTTTGTGGGAGTGTCTGGAGTTTGGATGTGATCTGGATATCACATTTGAGATCCCTTTCAGGTATTACCTGTTTATTGCTCTGGACATTTTGGCCTATATAAAAGTGTTCCCTCCTTCAGAGAAGTGTGAAGTTCTCTGCTTTGAGATACCTTGTGTCAATAAAACACATTAAATTCATCATCAGATATTTTCTTTTGTATACTTTGCCACGTGCTCTATCTTCACAGCAATAACTCTTGTATTGTAATTTTTACCAGCTGCCTTTCTCCCTTTGTGGGTAGCAATTGCTTTGTAAGTCTCTTAGAAAAGTCTTCTCTCCATCAGTCTGTCAGACTATGAACTCTACCTCTTTTCAGTGTCTTTACTGAGAGGTGGTGGCTTCAGTACTGCAAAATGTGTTCCAGACTGAAGCAGTGCCATTGCTGTTGCACAACAAGTGTTTGCATTAGTTATTCTTCCTTGTAGTCAAATGTCTGCTCAGTGATGTTTATTTTGTTGATTAAACCTGTGACTGAGCAGAGATCCCCACTGAATTGTTTCAGGGAAGCTGATGTTTCCTCAAGGAGTGCCTAACCTAAACCTTCTTCAGCAAATCTGTTTGCCTTTGTATTTTAGTTGGTGCCTGTGCATCAAACCTTGTCTGCTGTTGCACTGCCCAGCAGCCTCTCTTGGTTGAATCTGTCCGAAATCCCCTGGCTTCCTCTTGGGAAACATAAATGTTATTTTGCAAAAGATACCACTGCCTACTGTTCATCTTCTTCCAGGCCTTTAATTAGATGCTCCTGTGCCTGTAAGCACTGAATTTAACTGGGTTATTTCAGTGAATATGGATAATTCTGTGGGTTAAAGATTAAACTGAGTGCTTTTACAAATACACAATTCAAAAACATGAGAACTAAAGTATTTTTCATAAACACCATTTTACCAGAAGGCCTCATGACTCCATGTGATTTTTTTTCCTTTTCCTTTTGCTGAGGAGACTCACACAACAGCATGAGGGAACTGAGCTTTGACCTGACGGATCAATACACATTGGGTTGCACTGTCAATGCAGGTGGTTTTTCTTGTGTTGAAAGAAAACAAGTTTTCTGCCCCTTCTGGGCAGAGGAATGTCCATCCCTAGCCAGCTGTGTGGTCTGCCAGCTGGCACCCTGAATATACACACGTGTGGTCAGAGAGGAGAAGAAACTGCCTGGTCCTCTGCAGTGTGGCACTGATGACCTTCTGCCACTATTAGATTAGGTCCTTTATCCAAATACTGTTCTTTATCTCTTAGCCTGTTCTTGAGTCTTGATAAGATGCTTCACCTTCTCACTTAGCAGTCCTTTGAAACTTGGAGGAAAAAATACAAACAGTTCTAATGAGCCATGCTTTCTTTAGCTACACTGATTGTATTCAAAACTCATACAGCAATCTTCGGAATACTTTGTGAATTAAATTACTCTTTCAGAGAGTTTCTGCCTAGATCTGGTTTATGGTTCCCAGATAACCCTTTCAGGAGAGCTAGTGAGCTCTTTCCTGTGTACTGGAGCGCTAGTCTGAGATAAGTGGCAAACTTCTAGTGAGCTGCTGAGGGGATGGGGACACAAACCTTCTTAAAACTTGATGCTTCTCTTCCAGTGGGTCTCTTAAGACCCTGATGACCAATTTGTGATTCTCACTCAATTATTTTACCAATATCACTAAACCTGTAAGATATTCTGACTTCCAGTTCAGTTTGAGTCTACTGCTGTGGCAGTTGTGATTTTGAGAGAAATGGGTCATTGCTGTCTCCTCCCAGCTCAGTTTTCAACAAACTGATTTTTTTCAAGGCACAGGAAGGTATTTTGACCCTTTGTCCTACTAAATCTCTTTAGTTATTAAACTGCATTAGATCTGCTCTCAGGAGCTTTAGTCTCTGGTACTCCAGCTGTGCACCAGCAGACTTTCCTGCTGTAGAGCTGTTAAGAGGCCAAGAAAACTTTTTCCTTTGCAGAAAGTCTGTTCTGCCAAGGATGAAGGCCTCTGATTGAACTGACTGAAGGTCCTGCATTCACCTGCAGGTTCAGTGCAGTTGGAATTGGGGTTTATGTAAATCCTCTATGGTAGCTTTTGAACATGGCTAGTGCTGCTTCCCAGAGTGATTGTTTGGGTTTCTTGTTTGCTCAAGCTAATGCTCCTCTCTTTCAGTGTAGGATTGTACTTATTTTGTGTGCTGCCTTACCTGTATAAATAAGGCTTTATTTTTTTTTTTTTTTAACATAAAGACCTGTAAGAGATGGGGCTGGCTGTTTCTCATCAGTGATATCTGGTGCAACTGCTAGAGGGGCCTTGAACCACTGCATCCTGTGTCTGCCTAAAGAGAACCTCCTGGAGTTCCTGTTTAGTTCCTGAGGGTCTGAAAATGGGAGTAATCAAAGCAGCAAACGTCTGACTTACTCCATATGACTTTTTTTTTTTTTTCCAGGGGAAATATGCAGGAAGTAACTTAGTTTCATAGTGGGCAAAAAGTGCTAAGAGTTGAAGGCTGTTCCCTTTTTCTACTTCTAGTTTTCAATTTTGAAATACCACACTGACTAGCTGTTTACTTTGTACAAGGTCACTTAGAACCTGAGTCGGCATTTTACTGATTTCCCAGGCTCTGAAAATATCAAGGTCAGGTTAAGTTTTTATTAGCTTCTTGGAGTAATATATGTTTCCTTTCTTGTTGTCTTTTATGTGTTTGTTTCTACACATCCATTAAAATACGGTACAGTTAGTGTATTGCACTTGCCTGTACTAGTTCACCCTGTATTTACTATGTTTTGTTTAGAAATGTAATGGAAAGTAGCAAGAGCACAAGAAAAGAAATACCTACAGACATTTGCAGCCAGATGAATTAACTTCAGCTGAAGTGGTTGTGGGGTTATGAAAATGTGTATTACACTGTACAGTTCATAAAATTCATAATGGACTTTGCACTTGGAAGTTGAATTTCAGTTCTGTGAATGAAAGACTTGATTCTGCCTAAAACTCTTAATAAGCAGAAAAACAGCTTGCTGACTACGTGGCTGCAAATAAATATACTTAATTTTGTTACAATTAAGTCAAAGCAGCATCCCATAAGTAAACTGTCCTAGAGATCTTTTGTCCATTTGATTTTAAAGCTAACTAACCTGGCAGAGAGAAGTGTTGTGCAGAGTATTCGTTGAGAAGTTTTAGAATTAAATCCTGTTTTATGTCCAGCACTGAAAGAGGCTTCTGCCTGTGCCATAAAAAAAAAATCATTCTGGAATCCCAGACATTGTTGAAGACATAGGTCACTAACAACAGAAGTGTCACATTTTTTCTGTGCAGCACCTGCCCAAAGTATTAATCTATTTCTCTCATTTGAAGTGTCTGCTGTGGGCAAATCAGCCCTTTTGGGAGAATGAGAGTCTGTGGCCATTCCAAAAACCTGTGTTGAAAAATCACAATATTGACCATTAATCCTGTGCTGTTAACACCTAAATATTCAAGAATACCACGTAAGCAACCATAACTTATCTGAAAACCCAAACCTCACCAAACCACCCAACCTAAAAACCCCTTTTGTTTTCTCCTTTGAGGACTGTGGGCTACAGAACACATGTCCAAACCACTCAAACTCCATTTCAGCAGTTAGAGTTCAAGCATTTTCAGCCAGTTCACCAGCTCCAGTTATAAAATGTGACCGTCTTGGGCTTAAGCCTGGGATTTGTAGTGTTTCAAAACATAATTCCAAAATCTTTCAAAAGACTCTTGCCCTTACATTGCCTGATGGTGGTGAGCCTGAGTATTGTACATTTATTAATGTGGTTAGATTGATATGCTTTACTTGCCTTATGTTGCTTTTAATTCATGTGTTTTTGTCCAGAAACTGAGTCTTTATTTCAATTATAACTTCGGTAAAGAATAACATGTCTTCTTTAAAATACTCAATAGTAAAATACAGTAGTTAATAGCTCATTTATGCCTCTTAATATATTTAATTGAATTTCCTCTGTTTTTAAAACAAACTGTATTAAGCTGGAGCTCTGTTTGATTCAGATTCATAATTAAACACAAATATGATCTGGAAAGGAGCATTAAAAATACAAAGAAGCTAAGTGAGGATCAGAATCAAGGAGGTCAGATGTGGTTTGTTTTTTAAATATGATTGAATTGCTTGAAGAAGTTTAAGCTCTGCCTTTTTCTTCTCTTGTGGAGATATTGATAGACCTTTTAGAAGTTCCTTTTAGTTTGGGGCTGCAGAAGTATGGAGTAGCCTAGGACGTGGGGTTATTGCAAGGACATCAGTGATGTCACTTGGTACTGTCCCTTCTAGAAGTGGAGAAATAAAGTACTTTTACCAGTGTTTTCTAAGTACTGGTAAAAAAAATACTAAAAAAGATCCTAAGTTGATACTACTAGTAACACTTGGAGTGGAAATGGATAGTCAAAATGGGATGGAAAGTCAAAACCAAAGCCTGATAGTATATATGAGGGAGTAGTTTGTCCATCTTGCTTTAACAAAACCCAAAAAGCCAAAACTCACCCACCCACACTCAATTGCCCTCCCCAAAAGTCCATAAAAGGTTATATTTCAGGACTTCTATTCAGCCAATCACAAGACAAGTGATTTTTTTTTTTGAGATGCATTACAGTCTGGAGTGGTGTGGCAACTTCAGTACTGAGACCCTCTTCACGCTCTAGTGCCAGCAGTTTGAATTGGCCGCAGCTAAAAGGAGGATGTAAAGGCTGCAAGGGTTCTGATGGCTGTGCTAAGGATGAGTGTTTGTCAGAGAGTGTGTCCTTTGATCTGAGTTGGGCCCCCTCCAAGAAAAGAAGGAAAATCACTTTTATAATAAGCAAATAACGTCTTGATTATTTATTTTTTTTTTAAGAGGAAGTCAGTTGTGTTGAGTTGCAAGATACGCGCGACTGCAAGAAATTGGCCCCAGCCAACTGACTCTTTTCGGTCTGGCCACTGATAAGCCAACACTGAAAGCCCATAAACAAACCACTTCTAGTATGACAAATGCACGGTTTGTTTTTTCATAATGCAGGGAGGTGTTTTACAGATAGTGATACCAAGTGTTAGGTTGTGTCCCCCCCCCCCCCGTTTTACTAAGCAAACTGGGATTTGAAGATTAATTCTGAAAACTCTACTGTAATTATTATTACTGTTAAAATTTTATTACAGTTTTAAAAGCGATAGAATTCTTGATTTGAAGTAATCCTACTGGTGAAAGGAACGTAGGCACAGAACACAGTTAGTTGTGCAACTCGTTTTTTTAATAATAGTTGTATTTCTTTGTCACTGAGTGAAAAAAAAAAATCCAGGCCTCACAGGATCAAAGGCAAAGATTTATTTAAGTACTTTGAAAACAAAAGAAATCATGATATGAGTATAGTAGATGGAGATGGTTAAGACTAAACATTTTTAGATTCCTGCTAACAATTAATGTTTCAGTTCTGTGCATTGGAAGAGGGTGTGTCTGTGTCTTGCCTCATTATTTCTGGGCCATTAATAAACAAGGTAACTTAAGCAACATCTAATAATTATTTTTGAATTGGCAAACCTGAATAGACTGGAGCCCAGGCAGGGGAGACATGTGGCCTGCTCTTGAATTTCTTATTCTTGGAATACAGGGGGAATTCCAGGCGATTGTAAGCGTGCAGCTGAAAGAGTAGCTAGAGAAGAGAAATGGGAGGATCTTGGTGGTAGCAGCACATTTACTAAAGAGACTTGGCCCAAATAATGGAAAGCTGCTGCAAACTGGTGAGGGAGGCAATGGTGTCAGCTGGAGGAGGGGGAAGGTCATCAAACAAATCAAATCTTACTCTCTGATAAAGGACCTTCTTCTAGGGCTGTGTGCATTGTATGAGTGTTTTAGGAAGGACAGTAAAAGCAAGTTATCAAGAAGCGTGGTAAAAAAACCCAACAAGCTTTCAGTGCTAGGGAGTTCTTAATGTAACTGAAAGGGAAGAAAGAAATAGTTTATCAAGCAGAAGATGGTTGACTGTGACCATAGTCCGTGGTTGCACATGTGCACCCATATGCCAGCCTGGGAAGAAATGAGCTGGTGCTGAGCCATGAGGTTTTATCTGTTCAAGGAGCTCAAAATAAGAATGAATGATTTGAAACTTCACCTAAACAGTTTCAGCTTCAAAGTAAACCATGCAATTGTAATCAGGAAGCTGAATAACTGTTAGAACAAAATATTGATGCAAGTGGTAGGTTCTCCAGATTTTGATGTCAAAGTAAGATGGATTTTGGCAAATAAATACTTTATGCAGAGCTTTCTATATATGTGTCTGTAAAATTCAGTATCCCTTGAAAACTATTTTGTACTTAGTGATCCATTGGTCCTTTTCCTTAAATCTCCCTGAGAGTGTACATTTGTTTTCTTCTCTCTAATATCTCCAGTCATGAAAATATTTTTAGAGTAATTATTTTGTTTCTGAATAAAAAGAAAGCAAAAAGCCTCTCAACAACCAAGAAATCCCCAAGTGTTTGTGGTTGTCTGCATACTACGTGGGGGAAGAAAAATTAGTATTTTAGGTAGACAAGTGTCAAAAATTTTATTCTTCCTCAAGTAATCTTCATTGAATAATTATATAGGAAAAAATTAAGTTCTCCTGACAAGAGTTCCTTTGCTGCTGGTCTGTTGACACTGCTTTGACAAGATTTTCTTGGGAGGCCATCTTCTCTCTTAGTCCCTCTGGCTGCACTGCTGACAGACCTTCATCCTTGCAGATATATCTTCATACAGTGCAGGCTGCCTGCTGGCTCTCAAACTGTGCTTTTTTTTTTTTTAAGTTATTTGCAGTTCAACTCCTACTTTGGGGTGACTTAGGGATGCTAGTTGTCTTTGCCTAAATTGATGACAGTGTTATTGGAAGTTCTCCTGCTCAGAAGTCCTGGAGTTAAGAAGTGAGACTCAAGCTCGACTGCAGCGATTCCCTCAGTAACATTGTCCGTGCAGGAATCTCCTTGAATCTGAGTGTCTCAACTTACATTAAACTTGTTTGTTTCTGTGCATCAGGCCAGTTTTGCACTGAGGACGTGGATGAATGCCAGCTCCAGCCCAATGCCTGTCAGAATGGAGGCACCTGCACCAACCACAACGGGGGCTATGCCTGTGTCTGTGTCAACGGCTGGAGCGGGGACGACTGCAGCAAGAACATCGATGACTGCTTCACTGCCTCCTGTGCCAACGGCTCCACCTGCATCGACCGGGTGGCTTCTTTCTCCTGCATTTGTCCAGAGGGAAAGGCAGGTAAGCATGGAAAACTTGCATAAATCTGGTACTTAACAGAAGGTACCGAAGTTTATGCACTTGTTTGAAGCGATGTGTTTATTTTACGCGCTTTGTGACCAAACCGGGAAGAACGAAAGGAAACGTGCTGTCCGTGAGCAAAGACCTGTTAAAACCCCTGTAGCCTGGGACAAAGTAGTATTTGTATTAGGCTAGAAGACAAAGTTATTATGGTTTAGATTGCAAGGAAAACAGATCTTTTTCTAGCCTTTAGCAGAACCTGTATTTACCTGAGAAGTTGTGCATGAGGGTGACTTGCTCTGTGCCGCTTATGGTAACTGTATGAGTCTAGAAGGCAAACTTAGGTATTTTTGTGTGAGTGTGTGAGGATGTAGGCGTCTTCACTGATGTGGTGGAAAATTTGCTGGCTTAGGTTACATAAAAATATGTTTCCTAACTACTACCTGGAAATACAAGTGATCAGCATATCTGAATTAAGAAATGAACTTCGTGTGCACCTGTGTTTTCAGCTGTCAGAAAAATTATCATGCTGGTTACAGAAAAGAGTTAGTTAAGTGCTGCAAGGAAGACGTTTTGGTAATGGTCAGACATTTTACTGCTCCAGAAGTGCTGGAGACACCTTTAAAGTCACAGAATCTGTATTTAAATATAACATTTTATAAGTGTGTGGTGAAGTCCCCATGGTAGTCTATAGGCTGAAGCCTGTAAGATATTGCCTAAGCCTCTATCTGTGAGAGTCTCTATTTGAAATATCAGGGCAGGGAATATGACTATGTGACATACAGTGTGACTGGTGTATCTCACTTTTTTAATAAACTCTTGGATATTTCTCCAGGTCTCCTGTGCCACTTGGATGATGCCTGTGTTAGCAATCCGTGCCAGAAAGGTGCTCTGTGTGACACCAATCCTGTGAATGGAAACTACATCTGCACCTGTCCTCAAGGCCATAAGGGAGCAGACTGCACTGAGGATGTGGATGAATGTGCAATGGGTGAGTTTGCTCTGTGTGAGAACACGCACAGGGAGTTGAGTCGTTTGCTTTATGAACTAACAGAGGAGCAAGAATACACATTTTCTCATAGCTTCTCGACATAAATGTGACTCCTTTCTTGCTCTCTACCTTTCATTTCAGTGTCTTTAGATGAGTTTTAAATCTTGTGTGAGACTTAGGGCAGAAGGCTGAGTCAAAAGAGTTGTCCATATCTGAACTGTTAGCCTCTGGACTATGAAAAGCAATGATGCTTAACCATTCTTCGTTGTGCAAGAGGGCTTTAGCATTGTGAGAGGAGTGCATGCAAACAGGTGTGATAATTAAGCTGTCCCTTAGAACTGCAGGATACAATGAAAGCACCGCAGTTCATGTGGGAGCTGTTGTAGCTACAGCCTCGACAGAAATATGTCAAGGCTGTTTGACAGCCAGAACATGGCTGGATCTTTTGAGTGCCTTCCAAGACTGGTGACCACGAGGGCTTTTAAAGCTGTAGTTCTCTGATAGCGTGCTGTTGTTTGGTTTTGAGGATTGACTGGACTCTTACAGACTTACTTACAGTTTTGTGAGTGCTTGTTCATGCTTCCAGAGTGTGATGTGTGAAGGTAATACCTAACCAGCACTCATGCAAGTGCTGGCAAGAAGCACTTCTTTGAATTTTGTTCCTTAGTCTGCCTTGGACAAGAGTGCAGTTTCTTTTTGAAAACATGCAGTGGACAAGTTTGCTGGTTTTGTGGCCGTGGTGGTATCTTTTCAGCTTTGGGAGTAAATGCAAAAGATGACCTAGAGATAAGGCCTTGAAAGCATCATTAATTCTCTAAACCCTGCTAGTTGATGCTCCTGTCTTGAGAACTGTCATTAGTGATATGGACTAGAGTTGCTCTTTTGGTCCATTGGTAGTGACAACAATCCTTCTGACAGGAAAGTAACTGGTACATGTTTTTGTGAGTCACAGTGGCCTTTCCCCAGGAGGATGAACAGTCTTTCCCCAGTATTACTTGATAGAAAGGAATGACCACTGGAAAAGACCGTGACTAATAAAGAATGCTGTGGCTTTCCCGCTCTGAGGAGAGGTTTTGACACACGTTTATGTATCCTTCTTGCAGCAAACAGCAATCCATGTGAACATGCTGGAAAATGCGTCAACACAGAAGGCTCTTTCCACTGTGAGTGTTTGAAGGGGTACACAGGACCTCGCTGTGAAATGGACATCAATGAATGCCACTCAAATCCGTGCCAAAACGATGCCACCTGCCTGGATAAAATCGGAGGATTCACGTGTCTCTGTATGCCAGGTGAGGGGAGTTTCTGACCAAGGTGGAGCCTCCAACAAAGGAAGAAAGCAGAAGGCAGAGCACAGCGAGGGTTGCCAGCTCTGCTCTGCTGAGGTGGAACACAAAGCTGCAAAGGGGTGAGGCTAAAATGAAACAGTGAGAGAGAGCCTGCTGTGGCAGCACCAGCCAGGAGGACTTGGCGTTTGTGTGTGGGAGGGAGAAAGCAATTAGAGGACTGAGAAAGAAACCAATCTCTACATCAGCAAAGGAAGTTAGCTTTCTGAGCTGGAGTATGTGAGAACATATTTGTTACTGTACCTGCTTAAGTGCATGTGCAGAAACTTACCTTTGTGAAAGCAAAGCAGGTGCAAACTTGAAAGGAGTGACTGTGCTTTAAGGTATGCATGTGATGATCTAGGATAATAGTGTTCTGGTTATTTGCTTAAAATATCCCAAATGATGTAAGCTCCTGGTGACCTGAGGAAATAACTGCAAAGAAAGTTACTTGATTGAAATCATGCTTGTAAAATCTGTATGGCCAGCATACCCAGTGACCAATGTAGTCTGCTATTTTGCTCTCTGATAGAAAGTGGTTAAAAAAAGAAAAAGAATGCAAGTTGACAGTTGCACATTCTTATAAAATACAGTGAAAGAATTGTGACCCCTGCAGGTGATCAGCTGATACCATGGCAACTATGATGAGTTTTTATTAATATATAATCTGTTTTGAAGGGTGGAACTCTAGCCATAAGTATTTCACCTTTCTTAAAGTTTTTCTTGTACCCTGCCATTAGCTAAAAATCCTTGGGCTAAAATAATCTGCTGTGTTTGTTTTTTTACCTTATATTGGTATAAGGTAATATATTATTGATATATAGAGAGATATATATTGTTGATATCTTTCAAAGTATTAAAACATAACACCTTCTCCTCAAGTGGAAGAAAACATTAGATGTGAATTCACCACAAACTTCTGTTGCCACTGATTAAGTGAACATCTTCAGCAACAGTGAAAAATACACTTCAACATCCCTTTGTAACCTCTGGTGCAATGATTTAACCTCTGGTATATGTTCTTACCTCATAGGTTCTGTCCAAACTGCAAACTTTCAGTGAAACTAGGGTTAGACTTCCAGCACTAGTAAAAGAGGCACTTCCAAGGGCACTTTCTAGGACCTTCACTCACCTCTTCTGTCACCTCTTCCAATTTTTTCAATTTTTTTAACAGGTTTTAAAGGTGTTCACTGTGAAGAAGATATTGATGAGTGTCTAAGTAATCCCTGTGTGAACAATGGAGAGTGTCTTGATAAAGTCAACCGCTTCCAGTGTGTCTGTCCTCCTGGTAAGTTCTTACTTCTGGAAGCTTTTCCTGCTTCACCCTACCGAGAACTGCACAGATGTTTTAAGTGATACATTTCTTGTGATATTCTGTTGTCTTAGGGCACCAGCATCTGTTTGAATGAGTGAGTTGCAATGGCTAGTAAATAAGAATAACGATGTATTGGTTGCAATAATATTGTGCCTGTAATTGGGTTAAGTGTTGAGAAATATACAGTTGGACACTCATCTAAAAGAGTAGTTGGCAACATGAACTTCTGTTGTTGTGGAAACTGTAGTGAGATTCTCAACACATTTTAAAGATCAGACCCTCTGCATGCTTTTTGTCTTCTGAGGTTTTTAGGCAGAAGCCAGTTTTGCATCGCTATGGTTTATGCTGCTTGCATGAAGAGGGAATGGATTGGGCTCCACTAGAAGAGGAAAAATGATGAGCTGAGGGATCCACATTAGCTGTAGGGTGAACATCACTTGTTTTCTTGATGGCTTACAAAAAGTTTTAAGTTCAGAATATATATGACAAAAGCCTATTCTGTATCCCTTCTTATTGGCTAATGATGTTCTGGGTCCTCCTTTGGTTCCTTCCTCCAAGAAGCATTCCTGAAGCTTTTAATTTTTTTCTTGAAGTGCCTAAGGGTCTGCATCATCTGACATAACCTGTTGATACTTTGTTAACTAATTCAAGCAGTGTATTGAAGGTCCCAGTGCTATATCGTACCACATTCCATACAGCTGTGGTAATTCTGGTCTGAAGGCTCTAGTGATGTATGCACTGTTGTTTTATTTTTAGCTGCTTGCTTTGATTACTTGAAGGTTTTTTATTGGTGGGCTCTCAGTTTTACAGGCAGGGCATACTGTCCAGTGGTGGACACCACTTGTGCTCCATCTGCTTTATTTCTGTTTGACTTGGCTGTCTCAGTTTGCAAGATGGGGCTCCTTTGACCTGGGGGACAGAAACTACAGTTTGGCTGGTGGTTTGGATGAGGAACCAATCCACCAGGGCGTGGTGTGTGTGCTTAATGATGCAATTGAATTTAGATTTGCTGAGCTTATGTTTGAGTGGTTTTAAGGATTAGCTAACAAATAATTCCTGACGGTGCAGTTGTCTAGATGAACTACTTCAAATGACTTCCCGGATTTTCATCTTCTTTTCTGCCTTTCAGGATTCAGTGGTGCCGTGTGTCAGATTGATATAGATGATTGCTCCAGCACGCCCTGTCTCAATGGAGCCAAATGTATCGACCATCCCAATGGCTACGAGTGCCAGTGTGCCACAGGTTAGTCTTGTGTTCAGAGCCCCTGGACTGGAGATTGCACATAACCTAAATACATGAAGGGGTGGCCCAAGTGTCAGCACTTTTTCTTTCTTTCTCTGAAATACTGGTTGGTTGTTGTGAAACCTTGTCTACTCCTTTGCACAGAGAAAAGTATTTAAGTACAGGAAGCTTTTTACTTGTGATAGTTAAGTTCTCAATCAATGAGAGTTCTGACCTCTCTCTTTCAGCCTCATCTTTTACTTCCCAGAAGATGACAACTTCTTCCGTATTTACTATGGAATCCACATAAAGAAAAGCAGTGCTGTGAAGCCTTTTATTTGTGGTTTACCTTTCTTTCTTCCAAGTCAGATTATATAGTATACAGTTGAAGAACAAGAGATGGACAGAGCAGTGCTACTGTGTATTCTGACTTCTCTTACATCAGGTTATTTTATGTCAAAGGAGTAAGATTGAAACACAGTAGCAGTTGTGACCACTGGAAGAAATACCACACAGTAGCTGCCTACCAGAGTGTAGCTAAAATGATTTGTCAGGTATCACACAGAAGTTTTGATATAGCTGTGGATCTATCAGGTGGGGTTTTTTGAATGCCTTTACAGCCTGGTTAATTACATATTTAGCAGCGTCAGGTTTAATTAAAGATTTTCTTATCTTTAGGCCTCCAGGGATGATGTAGATATATTTTTATCTTAATTTTTACATCTGGTCAAATGAGAGGGTTCAAAGCTGTTATACTCTAATTCTCAGTAAGGAACTACTTTTGGTTGCCTTTAATGGTGCCTGATACACTGCTTGTGCTTCAAATGCCTTGGCTTCAGCTCTTCCATTAGGGAAGAAGCTGAACAATTCATGGAGCTACCTTTGTCCCAGAAATGTGCTGTTAAGTTGGTGTCATGGTTTGAGAGCCCCAAAATCCAATACTGATTTTGGGGCTCTCAAACCATGACAGTTGTCTAGATTTATGTGCAATTTTTCTCATTTTGACTCATTCCAATAATCAAACTGTTAAGGTGAATTTGACTTCATTAATCTATTCTGCCCTGTACAACATGTAGCAGAGATTAGCCTAAAAATAGCCTGTCTTTTCACACACACACTCTCCACCATTCCCAAATGCCTGAAGAAGCATTGAATTTGTTGAAAGAAGGTGAATGCAATAGTTCAGGAAAGGAATAATTATTGTGGTCAGAATTTTTCCTTTTAATTACTGCATGTGACAGACTAAGCTGACACTTGCAAACAGAAGGAAAAGCTCAAATCTTCACCAAACTTGGAAACTATCTTAGAAATTCTTTCTCAAGCTGTTGTGTGGTCTGGTTGCTTACCAGAGTGCAGAGCTTATCAGGCCTAGGAGGATTTTGGGTCACGTAGTGGTGGACAATGTGGAGAGATGTGCCTTGAAAAGCAGGTTCTGAATTTTGCAGTAGAACTGCTTAAACCACCTCAGTACTGAAATTCTAGATTTTCCAGATGAGGAGGGAAGACAGCTGCTTCTATGAAGGCAAATGAGGTATGGAGTATTTTCAAGGAACAGGTTGAAAGCAACCAAATGTATGTTACTGAAGCAGCACCACTTAGTGAAATCCTTAGTTAAATCTTTGACTGAAAATGGAAGAGGGACTCTGTACTAGGGCTTTTTTCCATCCTATCTGAGGGATTCTTATGTTCTATATTCAAGTGGTTTTTCCTAGTCTAACTCTTGTCTGCAAAGAGGGAAATCTTAGTAAGGTATGCTCAATTAAGAGATCCAGAAATATATCTGATCTGTAAGTGGTTCAGTTGAGCTACAGTAGAAGGCAAGGTAATAATTTTTGAACAAATGTATGCTAAGTATTATATTTAATATTGACAGCCTTCTATAAGACTGAAATGCGGAATTCATCATTGAGGCAGGTCAGTTACTGGAAAATAATGTTTAAGTATGTTCTTGCTCTATTAATCTCATAATATGAGTGATATGTGTTCCCTGAGTGGTAATCGCCAGCTGCCGACGTGATTGAAAACTGCAAAATGTTTGGCCAAATGCTGTACAGATAGCTCTATTTACTGCTTGCTTTTTGTCTTTTCTTTCCCTTCTGGCATTATTCCACTTCTCCTTCCCAGTGGTAGATCATGGCTTTTCTTTTCTTGAGTTGTCTTAGGTCTTTCCTCTTTTATTTTTCTCTGCCCTCTTTTTTTTTTTTTTCCCCTACCACCGTTTGTCCCCTTATCGGTTTGTTTTTCTTCCTTCCCTAACATCTTTTTATATCCATCTCTCTAACTAGCCTCCCTTCCCTCTCCCCACCTACTTCCACACCCATTCATCCATGCATACGTTCGCAGAACTTGGAAATGTTAGCCGTCACCTGGTATGTTTGACCACAGAAATAACCACAAACCTGTATGAAAAATGGGGAGCCTGTTATCCACTTATAATACTCAGGTGAGAATCACTCTTCAGCTGTTGAAATTCCCTGCAGCTTGGTTTGTATCAGTCTCCAATCAGTGTCTTGAAATTTGAAGTTCTACCTTCCAAATCTTCAGCTGCTGGAAGAGGTAGTGTGAGCTGTTGGTCCAAAACCTCAGCTCTGAAAACCATTTATTTTAAATTGTCCCTGTTTCATACAGCTCTGCTCCATTATGGAAGACAGGGCTCTTGAGGGAATTGTTTGCTGCTCTTACCTTCCTGAGCTGTTGTTTTAGCCCTGTTTGTGAATAGATTCTGTCCTTCTCTGTTGCTCAGGATGTTTCCCAGCTGAAGCAGAATGAAACAGGCCAAATGCTGCTTGTTTCATTGCTCCTAACTGAAGAGGTTGCATGCAGACCTTAATAAATTTGCAGTTGGTGCTTGATTGCGGTTACTGAAAGGTTTTCCAGTGAGATGGAAAGGAAAATTTTTAATAAGCAGAACTGCAGAAGCTTTGGCATGAGCCAAGGGAGTTCCCTTTGGAAGGCTTCAGCAGCATCTTCATTCTAACAAGGTCAACCTCCCTCTGTCCCCCTGTTATTGTGTGGAGGAAATAATGACAGGAGCCTGCCTTCAGATAGTTTATACTGATCTAGTAAATACTCAGGTTTACATGTTTCCTCTGATGGCTACTGTTCCAAATAAACTGAAGGTGACCTCTTCCAATGCCAGGGTTCTCCATGCATGGTGTTGTTCTGTAATGCTGTGAACAGTGGAGAGTGTTGTTTTCCAGGGCTGGAAATGCAGTCGAGGTGCCCAGTCACCCTTTGTGCTCTCTGCCACTTTGCTGATTCTTGATATGATTCTTTCTATATCTGCATTATATTCACTGCAGCATCATGCCAGTTAACTTCTTACTTACTCCTGTTTGTCGTTTTTCCTTAGGTTTTACTGGCCTTCTGTGTGAGGAGAATATCAACAACTGTGATCCCGATCCCTGCCACCACGGGGAATGCCAAGATGGAATTGATTCATACACATGTGTGTGCAATCCTGGCTACATGGGTGCCATATGCAGTGAGCAGATAGATGAGTGCCACAGCAATCCTTGCCTCCACCAAGGGCGCTGCATCGATCTGGTGAATGGCTACCAGTGCAACTGCTTGCTGGGCACTTCAGGTACATAAATGCACAAATGGGAGGGGTGGATTCTGACAGAAATCAAGCATTTAATCATTTCTTATGTGTGCTCTGGTGTGTGCTAAATTTGCAGACAGAAATAAGCTTATGGTGTGAGACTGTCATTTTCATGTTGCTTTTCCTTGCTGAGTTTTGGCGTGTTTGTGTGGGTTGCCTGACTCTTACTGGTACTGTAACTGGCCTCGAGGAATTTACTTCCTCTTTACTCCAAAAATTCAAGCATACAATAAAAACAGACACAGTGTTCAAAATGGTTTATTCCTTTGTTTAAACATTTAGTACAAATTCAGGGTCATAGTCAGTCAGTATCCAGTGACTCAGGTGACACTCCTTGGTGTTGCAGTGCTTCTGCATCATCACCTGTTTAAGTTGCCCCAATGCATGTGTAACTTCAAACAGTTGGGATTCTTAATTTGGCTTTTTCTGGGAAATAGTTTCATTACCTTCTTTGTAAGATTTGGCCTCCTTATTCCTCGAACTTTTTTTTCCCCTAGGAGTAAACTGTGAAAATAACTTTGATGACTGTGCAAGTAACCCATGCATCCATGGGGACTGTATTGATGGCATTAATCGCTACAACTGTGCCTGCAAACCTGGATTTACAGGTAAATTCAGCTACCCAGTAGCTTTGAATTGTTTTGAAGATAGTTATCCGAGTAGCCAGGGAAGCTGTTCTTTGCATACTGACTGCAAGGTTTTCAGTTAGTATCTCGATAAGTCCTTCTAATCTTCGAATCTCAGCGTCTTACATTACAGCAAGTTCTACCAAGCAGAAAAACGGCCTAATCTGTGCTGTGAAATGCCATTCTTGTTAGGTAATTATGTCCAATTCACGGTTCTTGGTTTTATAACAAATAAACCCATGTGACTTTGGTTTATTATTTACAGCATCTTTCCAGGGACAGACAGATTGTGGACAATATAGAGAGGTGTTTGATTAGACACTACCTTGGGCTTTGACCATGAACTATCTTTCTCTTTCTGTGAAATCAAAGCATTAACTCAGTGTTCTATTGAGCTGCTCTCCACTCTGAAGTCTCCAGATGAATAATCTGATTTTTTTTTCAGTACTTCCCTTTCATTGCGTGGTCTGTTCCGTTTCCTTTTTAAAGTATAAAATTTATCTGATACGGTAAAAGCAGGGTTGAGAAAAGAAGCAGTTAGGCGTTTTTGGATCCCTGCTTAAAACTGTTACTCTAGATCAAGACTATTTCTGATGACTAGAGGATATCTCAGCACTTTGAGTTTTGAGCCATGTAGGGTAATATGCTTATAAAGTAACTGTTGTAAGGCGGTTGGTACTGTTTATAACAGTTTTCTCATCACGTTTGTTACTGTTTATTACTGAATGATTCTAATTAGAATAGGTCTGAAATGCATTAGAAATAGCACTAAAACGTTTCATGTGTCTTGTGCTTTTCCCTTGGCTTCTTTCTAAACTTCTGACGCTCCTTCCTTCCTTTGGCTTTGGCATGGTGGTACTCTTTAGTCCCCAGAACAGGAAGAACTCGTGCCTTTCACTCTTCTTTGTTGCTGGCATACTATATTTGTTATCCTGCTGGACTTCTTACTGTTATGCTGTTAAAAGGATTCAGTAAAATGATGAATTGGCATATTCCAGTGTTTAAAGAGCTGGCTCGTGTGGGGTCTCGTTACTTTGTCCTTTCCTTACGTTAAAAATGCTTTCAACTTACCGCAACGTTCACTTTGTTTAGCTTTCCAGCTTCACAGGACCTTTTGGTCACTACTTCAAGGATCTTGCAGTCGTAATCAGAGGCAGGCAAAACAGGAAATGGTGTTTTTCAGAGCCCCTTTTGCTCAATAAACCACAAGAAGTGTATTTACTGCAGACAGTTTGGCAGTATTGGTTGTTCAAAGGGTAGTTACTTCAAAGCAGAAGAGCAGAGCTATGACAAGTGGAGCTCAAGAGGTTTGTTGCAAGCATGATGCAGTTGAGTGATTTTTTGCTTTCCTAATCAATATTAACCAATGATTTTTAGTGGAATTCTGTTGAGGTTCTTGAATGGTTTGTAAATACTTGTAGAGTGTAAGTGCTGTTTTCCAGGCACAGAAAAGTGCTGCATCTTTCAGAAATGCTTCTCTTGGCTTGAGTTAAAGCACGGAGGCATGCAAGCTCTGTCCTGCTGCATTGGCTTCACTGAGCTGTGTTCTTGCAGACGTGCAAAGCAAATACTTAGTAAGTATTGGGTTGTTTTTTTTCCTAGGCCCACGTTGTAACGTGGACATCGATGAGTGCACGTCCAGCCCCTGTCATAACGGTGGAACGTGCATAAATGAAGTGAATGGCTTTAGGTGTGTGTGTCCTGAAGGTTACCACCACCCCCACTGCCAGTCACAGGCAGATGGATGTCTGAGCAACCCCTGTGTGCATGGCAACTGCACACATATTGCTACTGGGTAAGTACTCATTAAACTTATCTGCTGCCTTCTATATTGATTATTTCTTTCTTTGCCCAGAGTTTTGTCTTGACTTGAGGTTTCTGATTTTTCTTAGATTAGAATCCGTATTTAGCTGCTGCCCATGACATAATCGCAGTAAGGTGTAGACCTCCAGTCACCAGCTGCAGTCTGGTGTTTCAACATAGATTTTTCTCTCCTGTCTTGTATTCTTTGCTGGTTTTGCATGGGTATGTAGTGCAGGGTGGACTGCCACCATCTAAAAGGTGGGTTTCGTGATTCAAATGAGCGAATGCAACTGAAATAAAGAAATGGTTCAAATTAAATATCTGGGAAGCAGCAGCTATCTATTCTATCAAGCCCTAAAACATTGATCATGGAGACTCTCTTTGTTGGCTAGTGCTGTTCTTGCTACCCAAATACTTAATTAAGGAACAAGCTGACAACTTTTGCACTGGGAGATAGAGCAATGTTTGACTCAGGACAGTTTGTCCAAGGCTGAGGTTTTGTCAGCTTTATTCTTTACTCAGCTTTGCTCAGCTTTACTTTTGTTGTGTGCTTGGAAGAAGAAAGAAAAGCTCTCCCTGGCTATTTTGATAGCAATAGTTGCTTCTGAATCTTCCCATTCAGGAAGACCAAATGTTGATTTAGGAGACCTAAATCAGGTCTCTTTTTGGTAATGCTAAGTCTGGGAGCACAAGACCTGTGGAGACAACAGTTTTTGGGAGGTTTTGTTTGTGAAAGTTCTCAACTATACATGGAGTAGCTGTGCATCCCAAATATGTGTTGTGTCCCGGGAAGTGTTGTCAGCACTTAGGCAAGGAAGTGATTTACCACTGTGGGTAGGTCTGTAGGGGAAGATTCAGCATTTTCCTGGGAGCTGGCAGGAAAGCTGCCTTTATTGCTAATTCAGCCTCTGTGTAAGTTTGGGAAACAAATGTTTTGGTTCATCTTGTCTGTCATCTGTCACATTTATGCCCACGTACACCTTACACTGTGTGCCAGATAAAAGAAGTCATGTTTGCAGGACAGGGAGAGAGGACAGTGTGTGTTGTATGGCCTGAGTCCAGGGTGATTCACCAAGTCCTTGGTTCTACGTCACATGGGTGGAGAGTGCTCTACTTCAGATTTTGAAACGTGATGGAGAAGATTGCTCCTGCTCCCAGCCAGCTGTTGTATTAAATCAGTCTAGTTATCTTTGGAACCTATTGTTCCCCTCCACTTTTTGTTTTAATCTTTTTTGTTTTCTGTCTTTGTTTGAATATGTTGAGATGGTCTTATCAAAGCAGAAACATATTGCTGGTTGACTGA
Organism: Chiroxiphia lanceolata; assembly: GCF_009829145.1. Classification (NCBI taxonomy): domain Eukaryota; kingdom Metazoa; phylum Chordata; class Aves; order Passeriformes; family Pipridae; genus Chiroxiphia; species Chiroxiphia lanceolata. The sequence continues at coordinate 24,910,065 of NC_045645.1, forward strand.
GCACTTTGTGAAAACTGTAATGGAGGGAAGTGTGGTTTTAAGGGAGGGTTTATTTTCCCTATTTTCAAAACTCTACAGCAGGGGTAAGCAATCCAAATGTAACTTAGGGGTCTTCTGCTTTTCTCTCCAAAACTAATCTGCTGGAGAAACTGGTAGTTTCTGAAATAACTGGAGTTATTTCAGAATGCTCTAAAATTACTGCTGTTTTACCTTTCAAGGTACAAGTGTGTCTGTGACCCAGGCTGGATAGGAGATTACTGTTCCACAGAAGGGAATGAATGTAAATCAAACCCATGCCAGAACGGAGGAACTTGTGAAGATCTGTTGAATGGATATAGATGTAACTGCAGGAAAGGATTCAAAGGTGAAAATTCAGAGAAAACTTTATCTTTTTCCTTGTCACTTCATTGCACCCTTAACGTAATTGCTTTTTATTAAACTTCATGGAAATAGGAATCAAGATGGGAAATGCCGTGGCTGTATGAAGTTAAGTTAGTCAGTTAGTCAGTTAGACATGATACAGCAGTAAAATACTTGGTAAGATCATATATAAGCCTTGTTTGGACTCATTAAGAAATGTTCTGTTGGAAGCTTAGCTGAATTTTCCTTGCAAATTATGAAAAGTATATAAATTCACTGAGAGTTGGAGGGGTATTAAACTCAAAGTTACCATGTCTGCTGTCTGCACTGAGCCCACAAGGAGTGCTCTGCTCTCCTTTCCCTTCTGCTGAGATTTTTCAAATGTGGCAATGCTGGCAAAATGTCCACTGCTGTGTGGGATAAACATGTGAGTTACAATCTCTTTGTTCATTCTTCCAAGAAGCACCAAGCTCTTAGCAGCATACTCTTCTGTTTTTTTCCCCTTCTGCTCTCCAGGTGTGAACTGCCAGGTGGTGGTTTCTCCTTGTTCCCCTGATCCTTGTGAGAACTCAGGAATTTGCCAAGAATCTCCTGACTCTGAGGGCTACACCTGCCAGTGTGCCCCTGGCTGGGAAGGTAACGTGGATGGGGAACATGCTGTACTTGGAGTTGCTGAGCGATGTTGGCATTGAGCCTCGTGATCGTTGCCTTATGAGGGGTCTTACTTCTGGGCTCTCTGTGTTTCAGGGGAGAGATGTACGGTGGATATTGATGAATGTCTCTCTAAGCCCTGCAAAAATCATGCTCTGTGCCATAATATTCAAGGCAGTTACCTGTGTGAATGTCGGCCTGGCTTCACTGGAGGAGACTGTGACAGTAATGTCGATGACTGCCTTTCAAGTGAGTATCAGCAGATTGCTCTGTGTTGTCCAATTTTTCCTGGAAGTAATTTTGCTGTCATTTTAAGAACTGCTGTTTGACAGATACTGGAAGGTCTTTTATAATCTCTTGCCAAACCTCAGCTTTGTAAGACTTGCATGTTTGAGGCAGTCAAAATCCATCACATTCAGCTGCTAGAAATGAACTGCAGTGATACAACTGATAGCAGTTGTTGTTCCCAGATTCTTAACTTGAAAAGGTCCTTAGAGTTTTACATACTTTAATGAGAAGCACTGTTAAATGAAGAATTATATTTGCCTGAAATTTTAATACATCAAGTTGAAGTACCACTGCAGGGCTTACTTATATTTCTACGTTAAGCTTGACTGAGGTGTGGTGGGAACCTGGGGTACAGCAGTCTTTCCTGAAATGTCTCTGTCTGACATTAATAATCTTGAAAGAGCGGGTCCTGTTGCAGTTCCATATTTGAAAATAAATTAAGCAGCAGGAAGATATCAGTTGCAGGAGGGTAGCCCATACACTAGTGAGTACTGAAATGGGTTAAATTGCAAGAAAACAAGTGTTTGTCTCATGCCCTTAGCACTGCTGTTTACAAGGGAAACCAAATACGCAGTAGCTTCTTTTTCTTGCTGGGCATATTCTATATCATCATCAGATAAAATCAAAGAGAAGTGTCATGTGTTTATATGTTCATCTGTTACTATTTGAAAAGTGCTTTCTCAAACCTTGGGGGAGTTCATGACATTGTAATTTTTTGGTGGGCTGGCTCTTTAAAAAAACCCAACTAAACAAACAAAAACCCCCAAACAACCACCCAAAACCAAAAAAATGCTATTTTTTACTAGATTAGCTTAAAACCAAACTGAAGTCTTAGAGACTTTAGGTATGAATTTGGCAAATTGTGTTTTGCATTGAAAAAGAAATGTAAATTTGTGACTGCTGTAGAGAAGGATCCAAAGGAGTCTATTAGCAAAAGTTACCGTGGGAGCCCCCAAAGCAGCACTGCTGAAAGATCTTCTAAGACATCTGGCTCAGCCTCAGCTTCTGATTCCTTTTTTCTGAGAAAACAGGTACAGTACAAAAAATGTCATGGTGCCATGACCCAGAGCTTTGCTTACTGAAGCCAACAAAATTATTGCCTGTCCTGTTAGTTTTCATGTGGGTGTCTGAAGATAAAAACATTTTCAAAGTGTTCATCTTTTGAACAGCTGGGCCATCTCTCTCTACTCCTAAGTGTTCTGAGAGCTGTGAGATTCACCCCGTGTTGTCTGTTAGGCAGCACACCCATGAGGCTGAAGAAGCATTTCAAATTACTGCCACAGCTGATTTCATTTAGCATAACAAAAACCTTCCACGCCTTGAGCCAAATGTCTTTAATCTGTGAAGCAAACAAACCCTCCAAAAACAAGAACTTATTGAAAAGTTGATACCCGAGTCTTCTTCTGTCAGTAAATGTGTGGCACAGAGAATTAATGCACAGCTTTTGGCTTCACTCATACATGGGTGACTGCCACAGACACAACATTTTATAGCTGCCAGGGGTCTCGCTTTGAATGTGCTTTTTCTCTGCAGTAGTCAAATGACCTTTAAATGGATGCAGGTGTGTCTCATAACACAAATTTTTATCATGTGAGCGTATTTCTCAGACAATAAATGAACTTTCACATTTCTTCATTTCCCAGTGAACAAAATAATCTCATACTTATGTTAAACTGCAAATTTTCAGTGGAGTCTATTTGCATTTTCAACTTCATATTTTAGTAGTACTTACAAATAATCATAAATTCAAAATAGGGCTCAGTAATCTATTTTTCATCTCCCCTCCTGACTCTGTTTTTCCTCCCCCCTCCCAGTTTCCCTCTCTGCCTTCATATACTAGGCTTTGGTCTGTGGAATGCAGAGTAGAAAAGGAATCTGGCTTCAGGAATGTGGGTCTTAAATCCAAAAGTGGAAGGAGCAAAGCAGGAAGAAATTACTAAATGGCAGAAATCTTTCAGGCAAATTGGTCCTTGTGGGAAGTAGAAGGAATACAGTAGTAGGGGGTGGCTTAAGACCTAGAAGTGGTGGCATGCAAGTAGCAAGAGTATGGTAGGAATAAAGAAAATGTCAAGAAACGCAGAGGTGAGGGGAATCCAAGCTTTCCTGCCAGCCTTTCCCCAGTCAGTCTTTGATACTGGGAAAAATGTTAAGTGCTCAGTCATGTATAATTGCTCATATATATGCTAATATACACTTACACATTGGATTTGACTGGACTGTCTTCATGCTAAAAATTAAGCACACAAGTTCTCTCCTGCACTGAGCAGTGTCTGGAAAAGAGACAATGTGCTAAGTTCTCTTATGAATAAAACTTGGTAAGGAAGAAGAAACAGTTACTGTGCTGTTTTTATTGTCTTAGTCAGTAGACATCTGTCAAAAAAGCAGAGTTTGAATTTTAAACCAAGAGGCTTTGGGTCTGGTTTCATTGGTTTTGATTGAACAAAGTGCAGCAGAGAAACCTTCAGACCCTGAAGCTTGGCCTTGATCCATACCTTCTTGTGAATTCATTATTGATAATGCTTTGCAGTTATACATTCCATAAAGTGGCTCAGAAAAACTTGTCAGTAGTCTGTCACACTCTGGCATCTGTGATTTTTTTTTTTGTTTGTTTGTTTGGGGTTTTTTTTGTTTGTTTGTTTGTTTTGTTAAAAGCAAGTACTCTAGGTCTGGCCTTTCACTGTTACCCACTTTAACATTCACTGTGATGCTTCTGTCTTAGATCCCTGCCAAAACGGAGCTTCGTGTGTGGATGGGATAAACTCCTTCTCGTGCATCTGCCTACCTGGATTCCATGGAGATAAATGTCAAACAGACACCAATGAATGTCTGAGTGAGCCGTGCAGGAACGGGGGCACGTGCACCCACTACGTCAACAGCTACACCTGCAAGTGTCCCCCGGGGTTTGAGGGAACCAACTGCGAGAACAACATCGACGAATGCACTGAGAGGTGAGGTGACCTCACAGTGCTGCAGCGCCAGGGAGCTGCACACTGTGTGCTCATACCTTGAAGCCAGTCCTACTCAGAAGCAGTTCTTAACAATTAGGATCTGTTTTCCTGCCACTGATCACAGACACAGCTGTGATTCATGCAAGGAAAGCTTGTTTAGCTGAAACACAGTTGTCCATCAGATTTGATCTTCAGTTTCTTCTAATGTTGTTCTAGTTAGAAGCTTAGTTCCATTATAGGACAAATGTGACAGTGTCTAACAAAAGTTAAAACAGTTACAGGTGCTAGCTTATTACAATATAAATAATGTATATTTCCATAAGACCATTATCTTATAGGGGAGGGGAAATAATTGATTGGTTATGAACGGTTACTGTGTTGAGAAATACAAAAGCTACAAAAATGAAAGTGATGACCGACTCTTAGAAAGACAACAAAGATAAATTAGTCCTAAATTGAGTTTTTGACAACAAATAGTATGAAGAAGCAACCAGGAGAAACACTAAATCCACAAATTCTGCACTGGAAGGATTTAATCATCAGAGATCTTTTAATGCTCACAAACTGGATGTGGTTTAGCAGTGTTGAGATAAAATCTGAGGTCATTCTAAAGGGGGAGGTGTGGAACTGAGCTAAAAAGCTCAGCAGCTGGTCCTTATATAAATGGTTCATGTGGTAGTTTTAAAAGCTCTTTGAGAGTTAACCCTGAGATTCCATCATCTGCCTCCATATTTACTTTAAGCTTCGTTAGGATTGATGTAAGTAACTTCAGATTCTCAAATGGAAACAATTTCTAATAAAGCTTGAAATAGTTAAAAAAGATAATTAAAAAGTAGTCTGTTCTAGTCTAGTTACCAGAGACAAATTGCCTAAATGCAAAGCTCTTGGTATTCTCATGTATTTTCTGCATACCTAGAAAAGATCTTTCTTATCTTTTATAAAATTGCATTTGTGGGAGAGGAAGTATTTTAATATCTTTTTCTTAAGAACAGGATTGTGTCACTGATGAGGGTGTGTTTAATTAGCACAACAGTTGTTTAATCGAGTGAAGTATGCTGGGTGTTTTAGCAGAATGCCTGGCTCTTCCTTGAGGTTCATCCTGTTCTTGTTTTTGTTATCAGTCAGGACAGAAACCAGTCTTGCAGGTATGAATTAAGGATGTAGCAATTTTCAACGCTCTGCCAAGCTAAACCAGTCACACCTTCTCAACCAAAATTACTGGGCTATACTTAAGAGCGCTGTGGTGGTTGGCTAATTTGAATTTGGTTCAAATAGTTCTTCCGTGTCTTGTGTGAGAAGCTGCCTGTGAGAGAGTGCCACCTCCTTTTGGAGACACGTACCTGGTTTCAGTGAAACACACAAAGTGATTGACAGTTCCTCTGTCTTCCTTGCTTTGGCATGAGTGTAAACAGCAGTTTATGCTCCCTGTAAAGCAGAATTCAGCCCGTAAGACAAAGGAGGTCAGAATTTAGATACTTAAAGCTTGCACTCTTGCACCGGGAGTTCAAGGAGATGAGTCAGTGGCTTCCCTCGTGGAAATACCCTTTGACAGTGCACAAAGCAGATAACAAGCATGAATTTGGTTTGGGTACTTTATCAAACTGATTATCTTGAGTCTGATCTAGGGTTATACTCAGAGGAGCAGGAGTTTCTTTGGAAGGAAAATGGAGTCAACTTTGCATGAGGCATCACTACTCCTAACTTTCCCAGTCACTTCTCCCTAGGACACCTAATCTGGCAGAATTTCTTATGATTAGAAGATTGAGGGGAGGGGGATAATTCCTTTGATCTGAAATCTGCCAAGGCATGTATGAGTAGTTTTACAAACCAGGACTTAAGGTTCTCATGAGAAGAGGAGGAAGGGATTTAGCAATACCAATACTTTCACATAATTTCAATAAAGAACATGCTTGTGTTTTGCATGTTGTACAAGCTTTTTCCTTGAGAAAACATACCTCTGACTCCTTTGAAGCTTTTAAAAAGGGCCAATTGTTTTGTTTCTCATAATTTGTAATACAATTGTAATTTGTAATAAAATTTATCAGTTGAGCAAACCACACTCAGTACTGTTTGTGGTCACATTGAAGCTGGGAAGATTTCATTAAATAAGTTACATCCATCACTAATGGCTCAGTAAAACCCTGCTTTACTTTCTTTGCCTGCTGAGATAAAAGACGGTGAGCTGGAGTCTCCTTGGATTGCTGTTATCTGATTTATGCTTCTTCAGAAGAAACTTAGCAGCGGTCAGAACATCCTGTTATCTGGTTTTCTCTCTTATTTCACTCATGTTTATGGCTGTGAGCTAATTGCATTTTGTCTCAGCTTACCATTCTTCCCCCTCTCTTGCAGCTCCTGTTTCAATGGAGGCACTTGTGTGGATGGAACCAATTCCTTCACCTGCCAGTGTCCAGTGGGGTTTACGGGACCCTTCTGCCTCACGGAAATCAATGAGTGTGATTCCCATCCTTGCCTGAACAGGGGCACTTGCGTGGACAGCCTGGGCACGTACCGATGTATATGTCCCTTGGGTTACACTGGCAAGAACTGCAAGGTGGGTGAGGTTTTGCTGCCTGTCTTGCACTGTTGTTTGAGCTGTCCAACAGAAGAAGTGACAGGGATAGATCTGAGGTCTGAAACAAGGCAGAGCTCTTGTTCTCTCTGTTCTAGTAAGAGGTGCTTGGCCCATGAGTTGCCCCTGTTTGAAACTGGCAATCGTAGAATGGGTTGGAAGGGACCTCAAAGGTCATCTAGTTCCAACCCCGCTACCACGTGTGCTTGTTCACAAGGAGGATCAAAATGTTTGGTTATTTACGAGGACAGGTATCACTGGAACTTTCTAGATTAGTTTTCTTCTTAAATGGAAAGCAGCTTTTAGCTTTGCAAATGGCTGCATTTCATTTGAAGCATAAAATTGTCCTGATTGAAGACAAGAGCCATGCATTTAAAAAAAAAAACCACCAAACAAGCACAAAACAAGAAGCAGACTATCAGTCTGATTAGCAGGACTTTAATTTAACTGGTTCATTTTTTACAGGGAGATGTAGTTAATCAGGGTTGATTGTACATTATTTTTTTTTTCATAAGCCAGAAAATGTTTTGGGGCAGTAAATGACATGATTGTCCTGTTCACAGCCTCAATAAAAATCTCTACCCTTACTTGCACACTAAAGTTCAGGCAATTTACTGTTTTCCACAGTTGAGCATGGGAGCTGCAAACCCTGTATACTGTAAATGACTGACTAGTACCTATTAAAAACTCTAAACTTGGCGTATCACAGTGGAAACAGAATGCTGTTTCTCAAATCAGAGTTCTTTCTTTAGTTTCTATTCTTATCAAAACAGCAAGAATGATTTGAGACTATTTCTACTTTTGGAACAGTAAACACTATATTGGCTTCCTTCACCAGCAGTCTTAAGTGCTACCATTTAAAAAAGAATTGGTGAATTTCTTAAACTACTGGAAGACACGACATTTTAGTAAGAATTTTGCAACTCTCTTTTGTGCCAACAAGTCTTTGTAAAACAGTGAGTGTTGGAAAGAAGCATTTTAGTGGCAGTGGGGGAGGTGCTTTTCCAGAAGTATGTTGCTAGACATTAAATTGTCAGGTCTGCTTCTAGGTATTGCTAATGGAGGAAGTGAATGCAAAGTAATGAAGTGATATAAAAAAGCAACCCCTCTGCTACCCTAATTATGCATTCCAGGCACACCACTTAAACCTCATTGGGAGAATTAGCATTGAGAGTGATCCTGAAGTACTGTGAAGTTCAGTAGTTCCTCTTCTGTTATGTTTGCTTTGTTTTTACTTGAGAAAAGGATTAATGTTCCTGTCCCCAAATTAAATTGTGGATTCTCAGAAAGTCTGCTTTATGTTCGGAGAAACTTGATCGTAATGTATTACTCATTCTATACAAGGAATCAGAACTTTCTGAATTTATAAGTACTACTCAAAGCTCTATTGCAGAGATTTATAGATTACAGCTACACAGTAGTTCTTGTCTTAGTGGTAAACTGGCTTGACCTAATTAGCAAAGCTAAATAAGCAGCACGAAATCAGACAAAGATTCATAAGTTTTAGAATTTGCATGTAAAACAGTCAGTTACTCATTACAAATGCAGAGGCTCAGTGTTTTTTCTTCTTCACGCTCAACTACATGTGATAAAACTTAATTCCAAGTTTCTTTTTGGTTGCCTGTGAAAGCACAGATTTTTTTACTTTAATCTTTGTGAGGAGACAGTTTGCATCTGAAAAGCAGAACTTTCTGCAATTGAAATTGCATTTTACAGCCAAAATTCAGTACTACCCACTTAAAAAACCTCATCCCTCCCTCAAGTCAGCTTGAAATGAATCAAATAGCTGTATTAATTTGAAGATGAAGTGCTTAAAAAGGAAATTATGGTTAGTGACTGGTTTATATTATGTCAGATAGAGTTATTTTGGGTCTTTACTCCACTTTCATATGATGATTTACTGAGTTATAGGCTCTTTGTTTGGAAACCTGTTATTTATACAAGGAATCAAGAAAAGCAGTAGACCTTAGCCCATCTTCAGTTCATAAAACTGTTGTGGGGTTTCAGCTGAATCCCAGAAGACAGAAAAATTCAGACCATACTAGAGCAAATGAGGCCAAAAGCAGGTATGATAAAAAGGAAGAGCAAAGATGAAAATGTGGAACACATCTGTCATCCTCAAAAGGCAGTGAAGATAGGAAGTTTGGGAAAAGAAGGGGCACCTGTTACTCCAGTTACCTGTTACACCAGTAGCTGGAAGCCTCCTGCTAATGTGGAACTAGAGGCCTAGTCTGAGATAAAACTGAATTTTCTCAAACCCAGCCAACCCAGGATCAATCTCCATAGGAAGGTGTGAGGATCAGCTTACTCTTTAAATAATGTTGCCATCTGGGGTTTACTCCTGTGTGCATTTGCACTTTCCTATGGATGTGAGACTGCTAGTGAAGCACCTGGCTTAGACTTGGGAAGTACTGTCCCGTTCTTTCCAGTGCCACGTGGAACCAGTATTGCAGACCTTCCTTTGTGTCTTGAACTTTTTCTCTGAGTAGTGTTTCCTCCTGTGCCACATGTCATGTGTTTTTTTTTCTTTGCAGACACTTATGGATCTGTGCAGCAAGTCTCCCTGTAAGAATAAAGGCACATGTGTCCAGACTCTGGCCCAGACTCGCTGTGTCTGTCCGTCTGGCTGGACTGGTGCTTACTGCGATGTGCCCAATGTGTCGTGTCAGGTGGCAGCTTCACAAAGAGGTAAATGAGCATCCTCTGTGCTTTAATTGAAAACATTTCTCCATGCATCATTAAATCTGCGCCTCCTTTCCCCCTACACCTGTGGACAGACACAGCATGCACTGGAAATCCCAGAGAGCTTTACCCCTCTACATGGTTGATCACAATCACTTCTTGTGTTTATTGCACCTTGTAACTCATGATCTCTGTAGGTATTTTTGCAGAAAACGCTCGCTTCCAAGTGCACTATTTAGCTATATAGGTTATACCATGCCCCCCAAAGTAGTAAATTTCTGCTTTAGATGATGTACATATGAAAGATCTGGTTAAAGTGCATTTTGTCCAGGAACGTGGCTTGTAGCCCAGGGAGATGGACAGTGTCATGCCATTTTTTGTCCAGGAAATCCAAACAAGTAGATTCAGTGTCAAAGGAGAAGAGTGTCAGCCTCCCATACCTTTTGCAGACATTCTAGGTACAAACATTGAGCCTTTGTACAGGAGCAGTAGTGCTTCAGATGCATATTCACCAGCCAGTGATAAAAGAATACAGCAATATAAATACTTCATGGCAGTGTTGGTGCCCATGATCCAATGAGGACAGAGCAGTGACTTCACTTGGAAGCAAATTTTGGTTCTGATCCACTGTAATTTAAAGAGTAACTCTCCAATTTTTAAGGTTCAGCTTTTGAGTTTGTTGGGTCTAGCCATATTCACTCCTGGCTGAGCTACCAGCACTGGCAGCAAGTGTGTTTTATGTGTTTGCTCACTTTATTTAACTTCGTTTCAGGAGTCCCAGTGGACCAGTTGTGCCAGCACTCTGGTCATTGCCTCAATGTTGGAAACACACACCACTGTCAGTGCCAGGTGGGTTACACGGGCAGCTACTGTGAAGTGCAGCTGGATGAGTGTGACTCCAGCCCCTGCCAGAATGGAGCTACCTGCCGGGATCACCTGGGTGGATACCAGTGCGAGGTAAGGCATGGGGGTTTAGTAGGAAGAGGTCTGAATATTTAGGGCATTGTAATGCAAGGGAATCAAAAGAAATCAGAAACACATGCAAGTGGTAGAATAGCTTCCAAAGAGGGGATGGAAGCAACTTGCACTTGGAAGAAATTTTTTATTTGGCTGTAGCAGAAGCAGTGCTCCTGAGAGGTTTTTAAGAGTGAAATAAGAGATATGATTATAAGGAGCTGTGGTTGCTGGGCATTTGAACTCTTTGTCTCATTGGAGGTGGAGTTCTTACCTGGAAAGACTTTTTTCCTGAGTTGTGGTTTATATTAAAATACATATAAAATGCATTAAAGGAATATTCTATTCTCCCTATTGGATGGGCAAAGTATCCCTTGCCTCTCAGGGTGGGAAGTGCCTTCCACTGCTTTCTGTTTCTTACAGCTGATGCAGAGAGCAGTGTAGGCCATGAGATTATGGTATATTAACCTTCCCAAGCCTTTCAGAATGGTAGAACACCTTGGAAGCTCATGCCCAGAGGGAAAGGATGAGTTTTATGTAAACCTTAAACCAAAACTACTAAGACAATCTCAGTGCTGAAGGGTATCAGGATTTGATTGCTCTGTTTTGCAGCGAAGCCACTCGAATTCAAACATGCAGAGTGCTGTTGAGTGTCACATGGCCGAGTTGTGTGCTTAAGCTGCTGGCTGTGCTGCCCTTGAGATCACTTGCAGTTGTTTAGCTACAAAGGCAGTCCTAATCTATCCCATTGAGGGCTCCTTTTGTCTGTGTTAGCCTTTCTCAGATGTCTACTAATATATCTTTTAGAAGATTATTCACACTTATTTCTATGCTGGCAGTGTGTGGCTGGATACCAGGGTGTCAACTGCGAATATGAAGTGGATGAGTGCCAGTTTCAGCCCTGCCAGAACGGAGGGACATGTATCGACCTTGTCAATCATTTCAAGTGCTCCTGTCCACCAGGAACTCGGGGTATGAAGCTCAGCAATTAAGTGAATATTACAAGAGTGAATTTTCCTTTCTGGCCACTGGTTTCGTGACACAGAGTCTAAAGGGAATGCATTATGTTCTTTGAAGAATGTTCCCAAAGTACACTGAATCCCTTGAGATACATATTTGTTCTTTAAAAATAAATGCTACTTTTTCCCCCTTTTTTTTCTTTTAAAGGAATAGGTCATGGCAGTGTCCTTTGGGAATGTATGATCCATTTTTGGCAATGGGGATGGACGAGATTACCATTAAGGTCTCTTCCAACCCTGTTTGTTTTGATATAGTAAATCCAAGGTTTCTTTTTTTGCTAAGATGCTATGAAATAGACAGGAAATTTGTTTAGTTCTCTCGTAATTTCCAGTGTCCTTTATTTTTTTAAATTTTTGCCCTGTATTGTCCTCTGTCCTGGAGTCTTTTGTGGAAAAGAAGTTCAGTGCCTCTAGGCTGCCTTAAACTATTTCAGCAAATTCAAGCTCTTTCATTAAAAGCTACTTTAAAAATAAAAAAAAAAGTAGTCCACAGTCCTATATTGGTGATTTTCAGTAAGTAAGATTCCACAGCCTGGTTAATGTTGTGTTTCTCGAAACCTAACCTTTCACTTCCATGTTATATCTGACCTGATGTCCCTGACTTTTACCTTTGAAAATATTCAGGATTGCACATTTTAACCCATTGGTGAATGCTTTCTAACTTGACTTTTTTCCTTAGGTTTACTTTTCAAGTCAGTTAAAAATTTTATATACCTCTGAACTTACTCTTTCTTTCTGAAGTGTGTCATCTCAATGTAGGCAAAATCTTAAGCTTTGTGTCAGAACTTGATTGATAAAGTAAATATAAGTAAAATTATAAAACCTAATATATTTGCCTCCTGCACATGCACATTACTGGTTCATTCACTTTAGTGTGACTGTCAGCACATCTCCCAGTCTGGATGAGTGTTTATTTCATTGTAAATCATTACATTAGTAATTCTTTATATATTGTTCTTAATTTTATTCTTCGGTTTAAAAAAAAAAACGAAAAAAAAAAAAAACCAAAAATCAAGCTACTTATGTCACTACATTGAAGTTTGTATATATGTGCCAGTATCTGCATTGCCTGAATTTCTGTGTTGTACTAAGTCCCCCACCCTCCTTTGAGAGGTTCTGAGTGTACTATTTTTATCTTTCAGCCTTTATTTGTTGAGATTAATTACTTTTTGGATGTGACAGTTTTTTTCCAGTAAGTGAAAGGAACTGGAGGAGATTGATACAATTACTTAGGATAGGAAGACTTAGCTTTTGTCCCTGACCTAGTTTGAAATTAACACCTTACTGCTGCCAGTATAAGCATCCTCCATATTTAGTGAATGATTTTTACTTGCTTTGGTTGAATCAACAGTATTAACAGACAAAACTACTTGCTCAGCTTACCCTCTCTGTCCCTTTGTATCTGTTACACTGTGCAGTGAAGGCAAAACCAGCACCAGACCTTGTCCTTTGAAAGGGAACCCTGTAGGGAGGAGAAACTGCCCTCCCTAGCCAGTGGTGAGGGTTTACTGTAGATCCCCAGAATCCAAACTGCAGGAATCAGTGGTTTTTTGTCGGTTTGCTGTTGCTTGTTTTAATGCTGTTGCTACAAACGCTCTTTGCCCAGTTTCAGGGTTGCCTGAAGTTAAGTGCCCGGTGGCAGCTCACAGCCTTTCAAGGACAGCACAGGGCTTTTGGGCTGTGCTCAGTCACAGGGCTAAATTGAGTGCATCTTTTTTGGGTTTGATTTGGTTTCGTGTTTTTAATTAGGCCCTTAAATTAATTCAAGTATGAAAGCTGCTAAATACCAGTATGGCCTAGCACTGAGGACAGCCTGGATCTAAAACACATGCTCCCGAGGCCTGATCCGAGGCTGTCTGTCTGCAGAAGGTCTGCAATGCATTAAGATGGGATCTTTATCTGTTTGTTTCAGGGACTGTTTGTGACATGGTCTTGAAACTTGACGAGCAGTGTAGGAAAGGAGGCCATGGCACTGTATCCTCAAATTGTCCCTCTTTACTGTCCTGACAGGCCGTTTCTGTGAGGAGAATGTGGATGACTGCATTTCAGACTCAGGAGTACCCCGCTGCTTTAATGGAGGGCAGTGCATTGACCAGATCGGGAGCTACAGCTGCCTTTGTCCCCAAGGCTTTGCAGGCGAGCGATGCGAGGGAGATATCAACGAGTGCCTCTCTAATCCCTGTAACCCTCGTGGAAGTCTGGACTGTGTCCAGCTGACAAACGATTATAGGTGCATCTGTCGTAGTGCTTTTACGGGTGAGTAGTCATAAACATGCTATCCATTTCATTGTAGTGTCTTGAAAAATGGTAATTCTTTCCCTCTCTGGCAGTGGTGTTATCTAGTCATTTCGCTTTACAGTATCTTTTGTTTCCCTAACCATGCTTCAGTTTTTAAACCAGTCTTTGTTTTAAAACTTCTAAGAAATTTGGCTTCCAGAGCTGTCTCAGACAAAGGAATCTCCTGAGACACTTGACTGCCAGAATTTTTTTTTCGATGGTACTTTTCTCTCCTTCATAATTTCACATTTCTAGTATTTGGAAGTGTAACAGTTCATGTGTCACCTTCTCCATGGCTTTTCCTTTTGCGAAGCAGCATATGGTTTTTCTCTATAAATCAGTGTCATGGTATCCATAATTAGCTTTTGGCCTCCTTTTCTATTTCTCGCCCCCTTTTCTTCTTTACATTGCTGATGTGGTCAGGATGGAATACTCTGCATAGACAGGCGGGACATTCCTAGCTTAGTGATCCTTCCACAATCCAACTTTGAGTCACAACTTTGCAAGAATTTCACACTGTGCAGACTTACGTCTCACTCTCTCTAGATCTATTCTTTGTTAGTATTGCTGCTGTTCTGCTTTCTGCCTCCCACTGGGCTTAAGTTTGGTCTAATAGTCTCCAGATGTGTCTTAACTTTCAGCTTTCCATTTTCTATGTCAGTTTAACTTCCTATGTATTCAGTTTTCCTCCATTAAAACCTTTCACTTTCCCTGCTTACCAGTGACCTCTGCATGCTTTACCTTATTTTTTCTTAAAATTTAAAGATGCTGTGATTTTCCACTAAATTTGTGAGCTTCAGATATAAAGAAATCACAAAGATATACATTCATGTAGTAGTTTTTGAAAGCATTACCTAGACTGACAAAAGAAGTTCCTAAAAGAGCAGTGTGTGAGAGGAGTGGTGCTGGTGGGACTCTGATGCAGGTCATCAGATAGGATTATATTTAAGCCTGTCTGTTAAGCTTGCTTTTATTAATTATGCCTCATGTTGCTTCTGGCTCTCATGGAAGGGTTGCTGGAACTTGCAGTGTGGGGAATGCAGACCTGCTGCACCCCAGGAGGAGCAAGGATAGCTGCTATGTCTCAGACATGAAATCTGTCTGGAAATGTTAGGCACAGAGGGGGAGGATGCTTCCTCCTCTAGCTGTCTGTCCTCTGCACATTCCACATTGACCCTTCTGCCTGGGAGGGGACGGGCAGCTTTGCTGTGGTTTATGACTGAGGATGCCAGGACTCTGTGGGCCATCCTGCCCTGTCTGCTGCTGTCTGCAAGCAGCCTTGGCTGCACATGTCTGGAGACTTCTATTAATGTTTTCCTTGGGGGTCCAAGTCATACTTGGGTCATCTTCATTTTTAAAACTCTGTTGTCAGAGTTTGACTGTGGAAGCTGCTGCAAAGCTGGTCAGTGCAGTAAGACCTTCATCTGGCTGATCAGTCTGAGGAGACTGCTTGCTTCTCCTGTTCACTCATGTTGCATCTGGTCCTGAGGGTTGTTCATTATTTTAGAGTGTGACTTGCCCTCACTGAGCATCTCCCAAAAAATAAATAAGACCTAGGAACCCCCAAACTGGTGTGGTACATCACTTTCAGCCTCTGTGCCTGGTTGACTTGGAAGTGGCAGCAGCAAATTCTTTGTGCTGTGTTGTGCATGTTCTCAAGGAGGCAGACAAGGACAGCTGTCTCCAAATACACTTTGTGGATCCTGGGGTTGTGCCTTCCTCTACCACTGCTTAGGCACCTACTTAGGGAGCATGCTCCCTACCTCTTTGGAGGGGAAGGTCTCGCTGGAGTGCTCCGCTCGCTGGCCGTTCATGGGAGTGTTTTGCTTTGTGATGGCTTTTTGATGTGCACAGACACACGTTTCTCTGCTCTCTTTTCCCTGTGTCTGCATCTCAGGTCGTCACTGTGAGAGTGTAGTAGATGTGTGTCCCCGGAAGCCTTGCCAGAACGGCGGGACCTGTGCTGTTGCCAGCAATATGCCGGATGGGTTCATCTGCCAGTGTCCTCCGGTAAGCACCGTACCCTGAGACTGGATTGCCTGCCTCGGCTGTAGAGCTCCCTGGCTACAGTCTCACTAGTTTCACTGGTTCACTGCAGATGAAGATTGTCTTTTTGGTACCACTTGCAAAGCTGTGTCTTTGGACACACTTTAACCCACATCCTTTAGTTTATCTATTGAGCTGGAGAACCCAGGGCTTTCAGGTGCCCTAGGAAAGCGATGCAGCCAGTTGTTACCCCAGAAAAGTCTGCTGTTGAGGCATGATATCTGGCTTTTCTGTCTTAAACCTAGCATTAAGTTCTGACAATTCTTTTGCTGTCCTGTGTTTTCTGTGCTTACTGCAAGATTCCCCTTGTTCGTGGCTCTTCTAAGCTCATTTCAAAATGTGATTTCCTAGTTTATCCTTGAGGTTAGATCCAGAAAGTCATGGCTCCTGCAACGAGGCTACAGGAGTTACAGGGGAGAAAGAGTTTGCATATGACACCTTGCCTCCAACCCTCAGAGCATTGAAGAATAAGTTTGTGAGACTGATTGTTTTGCCTTTCCCCCCCACATAGGGTTATTCTGGAGCAAAATGTGAGTTCAGCAGTCACAGTACCTGTGGGCAAGTGAAATGCAAGAAGGGGGAGCAGTGCATCCAGACATCGTCTGGTCCACGGTGCTATTGCCCCAAGCTGTCTGTGGGAGAGGAATGCCAGACAAACACGGGTTGTGCCAGTGCCCCCTGCCAGAATGGTGGGAGCTGCCACCCTCATTCTCAGCCTCCTTACTATTACTGTCAGTGCCCTGTCCACACCCAGGGCAGCCAGTGTGAACAGCCCGTAACTTTCAGCCCGGAGCCCCGAGGATGTTTGGATTCCCAGTGTGCAGAAAAAGCAAGAGATGGCTATTGTGATGAAGACTGTAACACTCATGCGTGCCAGTGGGATGGAGGCGACTGCTCCCTGACAATGGAAGATCCTTGGGCCAACTGCTCCTCCTCATTGCGCTGCTGGATGCTTTTCAATGGACAGTGTGACGAGTTCTGCAACACACCCGAGTGCCTGTTTGACAACTTTGAGTGTCAGCCAAATAGCAGAACATGCAAGTAAGGCTTGATCCTGAGAATGGTTTTTGTGTGTGACTAACATAGCTCCTGCTAGTGCTCTGCCTGCTGCTCCCCTCTCTTCCATTGTTTCTGTTGCTGGTCCTTGCTGAAAGTTTTTGGCATCAAGGAGTTTCTGCTGCTTTGTGTACTTTTCGTCTGTTTTTGGAATTTGTGTGCTATGCACTGAATCGATAACCTGAACAATGGTAATGTGTTAACTTTCTTGATGGATGTGCCCTGCTTTCCCTGGAAATGTAAATAAGAGGCATTTCACCTTGTACTAGATTTTAATAGTACTGCCTCCTGTCCTGAATTTTGCTCCGTACCAGCAATACCTGTACTTTTATCCCAGCTGTATTTGCTGCCACTGAATGTGTTTCTAGCTTGTTTATTGTGGCAGTTCTTTCTCTTCAGTAATTTGTGATAAATGCTACAGCTTTGCTGTGATAAATTTCCTTTGGTGAGGCAGGCAGGAGGTGTTAGATATCTTAGTAAACAGAATAAGCAGTTCTCTTCCCCTGTTACCAGAATTGAACCATGGATTATTGTGCTTCCTCCTTTCACCCTGCTGGGTTGCAAGCTTTATCCTGGGGTTGCATTTCTTCTCATTGTTTCCTGATTATGAGTGTTATTTTACCTCAAATGACAGTGAAGAGCATAAGGCCTTGGCCTCTGGACTGCAGGTGTGCTGTGCAGAGCGTGCCTGTCCTCCTGTGCTGCCTGTAACCCTCTCACTGTTTTAGGTATGACAAGTACTGTGCAGATCACTACGCAGATGGGCGCTGTGACCAGGGCTGTAACAGCGAGGAGTGTGGCTGGGACGGGCTGGACTGTGCTGGTGACAAAGCTGAGAAGCTGGCAGAGGGCACCCTGATCATCGTGGTCCTGATGCCCCCCGACGAGCTGCTGGGTGATGTTCGCAGCTTCCTGCGCACTTTGGGAACGCTTCTGCACACCAATCTGAGGATCAAGCTGGACTCCCAGGGAAACCCCATGGTATTCCCGTACTACGGGGAGAAATCGGCAGCTCGGAGTCGTCGATCGCTTGCGGTCGTTCGCAAGCACAGAGAACTAGAGCAAGAGGTCATTGGGTGAGTGGATGCCTTTGTGTTCCTCTGGCCTTGTTGTGCTGGTAACTTTTGCTTGTAGGTGTGTGGGACGTTCTAGGCTTTCTAGGTCTCTAGTTTGTTTTTAAAATGGGGAAATGCAAAGTCGTTGCAACTGCCCAACTGAGTGTTGGGGTAGAAAGATTGACATAAAAGGCTGCGGTTTAATCCAGTGCTTTGGCAAAAGTTTCTGTTGCTGATTTCTGTGCCCTCTTATTGTGTCTCTGCAGCACCAAGGTGTTCCTGGAGATTGACAACCGCCAGTGTGCAGAGGATTCGGAGCAATGCTTTCACAACACAGAAGCTGCTGCAGCTCTCTTAGCTGCTCAGGCCATCAAGGGCATGTTGCCCTATCCTTTTGTGTCCGTCCAAAGTGAGTAACTGCAGAGGGAAAATCGCTTACGGAGGAAGGCAGTCATCAACCTTGGGCTTGCAAAATACTTGCTCAGATTATTGATCATCATAGTAGTGTGTCTTGCTGTTCAGCATGGTTTCTGGGAGGTAACATGTTCATCCCCAGTTACAGGAATATGTATGTGCCACGTGCTCTGAGAGGACATCTGGTTAGTAAGGCAGGGCATATAATTTGGAACCTAGTCATTTTAACATCTGTAGAAACAGTAATCTCTCATGTGCTGCAGCAGTGGTGATCTCTGCACTAAAAACCATTTATGTGCTCTAAACCATGAATTCAGTGGAAAAGGTGCCATTAGAGTCTAGTCTACCAGATGTTTTCTCCTCTGGCAGTATGTAATCCCTTCGATTTCTGCTCCCCTCTCCCTTGGTCTGAGGCTTGACTGCAACATCTTACTAGATGGGTATTATCACTATTCCTAGGTGGGTCATGCTCATGTCTCTCATATCTTCATGTAGATCAACCCTCTCTATGCTGAGTGGGGGTGGCTGTCAGCAGACAGCAGGATTCTTGAGGAAGGAGCAAGATCTTCCGTTCAGCAGTCATATCCTCTAAAAAATATTTTGAGAAACCAGACCAAGGGAAGCCAAAAAGACATGATATTCTCTTACAACAATTGCTGCAGAGCCTAAACTCCGTATAGAGACAATACACTCTCTGGGGAAGATTGTGAGTGAGAAAAGAAAGTCTAAATTGAAGATCATTGTCTCCACTTTGTTAATCTCACTTGTATTTTAACTGGAACTTTTAGGTGAACCATTGTCACCACCGAAGACCCAGTTGCTTTACCTGCTTGCTGTGGCAGCTTTGATCATCCTCTTAATCCTTCTGCTGGGCGTGATGATGGCAAAGCGTAAGCGCAAACATGGTTCTCTGTGGCTCCCAGAGGGGTTTATCCTGCGCAGGGATCCCAGTAATCACAAACGCAGAGAGCCAGTTGGGGAAGATGCTGTTGGACTCAAGTAAGTTTGCATTTAGGCCACTGACATTCTGTCTGAGTGTCAGAGGATTTTGAGAACGTGGTGTGTAAACCTTCCATCGAAAGCACTTAACCCCATAGAGAAAGCTTCCTTTTAAGCTAGAACTTTTTAGGCCATTTCTCTAAATTTTGACACATCTGTTTTGGACAGAAGAACTTTAACTGTAATGTATAAAATGCTAGTAAGGAATCTGATCTCCTGGTTATATTTGGTTTTCTGACACTCTGTTTAGTTCAGTGGGTGTGTACTGTTTGCCTAATTTCCTCCTGGAATAGGTGAGACATTTTTAGGTTGATAGGTGACAACAAATTAATATATCCAGCTCAATGCAATGAAGTTGTGACTCAAAAATAATGGAAAGTTTCAAAAGAAGAATGCCATTTATTCAGTTTTGGCTTTCCATTGAATTAACCAAGTTTGCAGTTCTAAATACATTTAATGCCACTGTTGGCTGCCTGAGATTTCTGATTTCTTGGTCTCTCTGTTTGCAAGCTGCCAAGCTTGCAAGGACTCCCCCTTGGTCTCTGCAGGGTAGTGTAAGTAGCAGTAGCAGCACCTGCTCAGCCTGCAAAGTGATATGTTCTCCTTGTTTGTTAGAAATCTGACAGTCCAGATACCAGAGGGTAACCTGGCTAATTCTGGAACAACTGAACACTGGGCAGGTGATGGTGGACCTCAGCCAAAGAGAGCAAAGGTAAGGAGAGCTCCAAGACTTGAATATCACCTGAAACTGCTAGTGAGAAATATCTGCATTAACTTCCTGAGTATGCCCCTTGCCCAAAACTTGCCTTTGCTTAGGAATTTGTGACACATAACTAATGGTATCTGAGGGGCAAATCCCCAGGTTAACACTGCCACCACAGGCCAGTGGAGAAAGGAGGTACCTTCTGTTCCAGTGTCCTCTCCCTGCCCAGGCTCTGCTGCAGCAAAAGGGACAAGGAGGTTCATGTAATGTCTTGCCTGATAATGTATGGTGGGAGTGTGAGAGCTGAGAATGCCAAACAGAGAAAAATTGACACCTTCACTGGCCTAAAACAAAAACCCTGAAACGACAAAACAAACAAAAACTGAAACATGACCAAAAAATCCCCCACAAAACCCAGGAAACGCCGTAAAAAATTAGAAAACACAAAGAACTTTCAGCATCTTTGGCCACTTGATGGGTGTTTTGAAAGCAACTGCTTATTTCCTGTGCTCAGGCTGAGGACCAAGCCCTGCTCCCAGAAGGGGATGAGCAGATAGACCAGCGCCAGTGGACACAGCAGCACCTGGAGGCAGCAGATGTCTGCGGGAGCACCTCACTCGCCCTGACACCGCCCCAAGCGGATCAAGAAGTGGATGTTCTGGATGTCAATGTCAGAGGGCCAGGTCAGTACTCTGAGTGTCCCTGTGTTCTGCCAGCCAGCCACTGATTGCCTCCCCTGTGTCCAGTGGCTGGGACTGCTGATGTTAAAAATTAAATGGGGTATCCAGGAACACCAGGAGAAATTGTTATGGTACTCAAGGGAAGCTCAATGTACACTCCGGAAAAGAAAGCTGATCATGGTCTGTAGCACATGGAATCTCATGTAACCAGGGGAAGAAGAGTTCACTTAGCAAACACCTGTAGGAACTACACCTATAAAATCTCCTTTATAACAGTGCATGCCTAAATTGTATTACCAGAATGCCATTACAGCAGAAATTTGGAATGCACAATTGTGCTGGAAATTACCCCCAACTTCTCCAGCTGGATCACTGCAGAGATTTATGCCAGACTTTTCTAAGCAGGTTTTATACCTGGGGTGTCTTTTATCTGTTGTGGAAGCAAGGATGGCCTTTTCCTGAATAAGATGACTCTTGGCAGAAAGTATACCTTGATTAGCAGTGTGTGAGGCATCTGTCCTGGAACAGAGCAGCAGTGCAGCAAGATTGTTCATGATTTTTTTTTTTTATTTGCTGATTTATATCCTCAGCTTAGGATGATCAACTGATTGAATTCACAACAGAACTGTGAACTTGGAAGGAGATTTTTTTACCATGCACACAGGCTTGCTCTCTTTCAGTCCCAAATCACTAGATGCACTGAGAACACTGCTGCTTTTTATGAGTGTAGCACTAAGGCTGTCTAAGCTGGTAAGGGACTGGGTGAGTCATTTGATAATAACTGACCCCTGAGTTCTGAGAGGAGACAGTTGACCAAGAACTTTATGCTGGTTGGAAGAGCTGCAACCATGGCCCTTGTTAATATGTAGAGAGGTGATTCTGATGATACTGCTGCAATTCCTTTTAATTGAGTTTTGTGGGAATATTTCCACGCAATTTAAGGATGACTGAACCCATTCTCTCAGTTCCCTTCTATTGTCTTTTCTGCTGCAAAGGGAAGGAGGGATTTTTGTGTAACAAGTGTGAGAACATAAACCATCAGTTTCTGCCAAATTTAAGCTTTTCTTTATTTCCCCTATTGAAACTTCTAGTTGTGTGGCAGGGTAAAAGCTTTCCAAGTGCAGGCAATAATGTTTTTAAGACTTCGCACTGCTTATTTTCATGTTCACCCAAAGCTTTGTCCAACAACAGCAATGAAATAAGACTGACCTGTAGTTGTTTTCCCGCCATTCAGATGCAACTGCGAAACTTGCAGCAAGCTGCTCTGAGCTATCTCCCTCTTTGGCCTCACAAGCAAGCAGCTGTCAGGGGCAGAAATAATTTAAAAAGTCTGAGAAGTGTCGGATTAATGGGTTAGTAAGGAGGGGTAGGATTCCTCACAGTTAATATAGCTCTTTATCTGTCCTGGTCACCTTCATCTTTGCAGGCAGAGGGAATAAATGGACCCTTCTGAGAGGCAGTTTCCCTCTGTCCCAAGAAGTCTCTGGAGGACTGGGTGGCTCACACCCCAATAATGCTTCACTGCCCCTAATTACAAAGTGTGTTGAGGCTGATTTGGGTGCAGGTGTCTGGGCTGGAGCCATCTGAAGCTGGGTGAGTTAGATCCTGGCCACAAGTGCAGGTGGCAGGTAGAACAGTAGAAATCTTTCTAGAGAGAGGAGATGCAAGTCAAAATGCCTTGGAGTACCAAGGTTTGTTCCTTCTCTTAACCCAGCACCTTCTGCAGTCTCTTGGGTTTAAGGGGACCCAAAAGGTCCAGCATCCAACAGAAGTATTGCCTAGACATTTTGTCCATGGGTTCCTTACATCCCAGCTTTCAGTACATTGTGCCTATATGAGACCTTCAGGTGTACCTGTCTGCCTTTTACCATCTCGCTCCAAGTTTTACGTGTACTCAGGGGTCTGTTGCTGAAAGACGGCAACCAGAAGAGTTTTTATAAAATGCTGCTGCTATCTTTGTCTCCCCATGCTGTTCTTTCTCTGTGTCCCCCAGAGTGGGGAGGACATTCTTTTCACTGGAGTTGTTGTGAGTGTGAAACCAGGGTAATGCAATTATAGGCATAACTGATAACACCACCTGTAACTAAAATTGATGAACTGTCCCTATTATTATGCCTCTCTTTTTTCAGTTACTAAAACTTCAGTGGTTCAAACTGGAATTTTCCATGCTGGGTATCTGCCTCCAACTGGATGCTTTTGCATTCTTTTCCAGCTCTTTCAGAGAACAAGCTGGAAGGAGGAAAAAAGACATTGTGTCCACAACTTTTTTTTTTTCTAGTAGTCCATCAAGCACTTAATTGTGACGATGTAGCTGGATGTGCTTTTACTGGCCTCGTAAAACTATCCATGTGTGGCCAACTTGCAAAGCTCTGAAAAGAGCTGCACATACCTGAGAAACTTTGTGGAGGGTGGCAACTAATTAATCCAGGGATTTAGTGTGTGCTGTAGCTGTGTCCCTATGGAGCAGCTAGGCATGATTGTCCAGGACAGCTGCAGTGAGTGAGCAAGACAGACCTATCCTGTGAGGGGTTTTCCCCAGAGCTGTGGTGCAGGAGGAAAGGAAAGCTCCTTTCTGTGCTCTGTCTCTCTGCTCTTTGTGTTGTGGCAGTATGGAGGAGACCACAGCCTGACTGGAATACTGAGAAGGATTCATTTGGGACAAGGGAGCAGAGCCAGCAGTGGGAGGGAGAAGCACAAAAGGAGGTATAGGCTTAGAGAACAGGCGAGAGGGTCCATAGACAGGACTGGATCTTGGAACTGAACCCAGGCCCATACGTCAGCACTCTGCTGCCGTCTGAATCCTGAGGAAGGAGCTGGGTGGAAGGCTGTGTGTTCTGTGATGGTGAGCCACTAGGAGGAGCATGAATGCTGCTGGAGGCCACAGCCTGGCCTCTGCCCTGCCCCACGCTTGTACATTTCCAGAAAGTTTTGGAACTGTCCTAAAGTAGAGAGTCAAGAAATCTCAGTGATCAGAGGCGGGGAAATGGGAGCAGGGCATTCAGCTCTGTATATTACCTTCTATAGGGGGTCATCACCTTGTTTATGTGCACAGATTCCTAATTCTGCCACGTGGCTTTGTGCAGTGCAGATAGTGCACTGTAGATTGAGAGCTGTGCAGGCAGGGAAGCTGTTGTCTGTCCCCTGCTTGCCCGTGGAATAAATCAGGTGGTTGCTGAAAGATTGTCTTGTATTTCTGCTAGTGAGCCACACTGGGGAAGCAAAATTTGCGTTCCCCTTTGCAGAGCTCCAGGGGGGCACTTAGCACAGAGTGGTTCACTTCTGCTGCCATCTCAGGCCCTTTTACTTTCCAGGTGCCTCTGATGTGTGTGGAGTACAGCTGTAACATCAGTAAGAAAGCATCAGTGTCTACAGTTGAAATCTTTGGTTTTAGGTGGCAAATATCATGCAGTGTTCAGAGGCTGCTGAAACTGAAGCAGTTGGCATTTTTATGGGTTGCTGAAAATATGTGGAGATGTTTTAAATCTCAATTACACTGCATCAGGGAGGCTATTAACGAGGGTGAAAAACCATCACCATGAGCTAGTGTTCCTGGTTCATTCAAGGGAGCTAAGTTAAATTAGAGGTTTGGAGGAGCCTTTCTCCTTCCAGTGATGATTCAGGGACCTTGGCTGGATGAATGTTAATGTAGCCTTTGTGGACATGCCATCAGTGTGAGCCCATCACTGGAGACTTGTGGAGAGCAAGACCAGTATCTTCAGACTGTGTGAGAGCTCCAGGGATTTGTATCTGTGGTCTGGATCTGTAGTATTGGATTGGATCTCATTCCATGATCCTTCCTATGTGGTGTACTTCTGGGAAAGTATGGAGTGTACTTGATCAGTTTGTTTAGGGCTCTGGACGTGGAAGTTATTAAAAGTAAGATGAGGTTGGTGCAGGCAGTCATTCTGGGGCATTTGTTAGCTTTGAGTGCTTGACTGTCACAACTTCAGAGTCCTTCTCATGATGACCTGGGTGTGTAATAGATATGAAGGCTTTTGTCTGCATTTCACTTCAGGTTAATATCTCAAAAACGTCACCAATAATTGGTGGCTAGTTGTTCAATAATTTTTCTGTCAATTATTTCTTTTCCCCAGGTATGTGATTAGAACGTCCATGTGAATAGTTATACCTAGTTGACTGATGACTTTGATTTTTATAACCCTTGCTTCTCTCTCAGAATTTAGCTAGCCTTTGCATTTTGTGGAAGGTTTCCACTTCAGCAGCAAAGCTTTTTTTGGTTTAGAATGATCTGACTTGTTTAAGAAACACCTAAGTTCTTTAGATGCAGTAGGTATAAAAGTCCTTCTTGGAGGGAAAATAGCTTCCTAACTCAGTTGGGCTTTACGGTAAGAGAACAGGTCTGGGTTAAAACAACTGGAGGGATTGTCTGTAGCGGTAGGTGCTCAAGGAGGGAGGATTGTGAGAGGGTTTCCTTACCTTTGCTATCACTGCCAGGTTACTAATCATCATCTTTCCTGTTGCAGATGGATGTACTCCACTTATGTTGGCATCTCTGCGGGCGGGCGGCTCCGATATCAGCGAGGATGACGAGGATGGAGAAGACTCCTCAGCAAATATAATAACAGACTTGATCTATCAGGGTGCCAACCTGCAGGCCCAGACAGACCGCACTGGGGAGATGGCCCTGCACTTGGCAGCCCGTTACTCGAGAGCTGACGCTGCAAAACGTTTGCTGGATGCTGGTGCCGATGCCAATGCACGGGACAACATGGGACGGACCCCCCTGCATGCAGCTGTGGCTGCTGATGCCCAGGGTGTCTTCCAGGTACAGCAGTTGAAGAACCCTGTGCTCTGTATTTGTGTGAACCTGCCCAAGCTGCTCTCTGTTTGCTCACAGCCCTGCTCTCATGCCTTCCACAGTGTGATGGCCAGGCAAAACTGTTTTACACCCACTTTTCTCGGGTATTCATAGCTTGAAGAACTCAGCATGCATGAATCATCTTGCATGTATTTATTTGGTCTGTTTGCCTCTGTCACCTATTTTCTGGGTCCTTGCATTTCAGTGCTCAGGCTGCTTTGTCATTCTAAAGTTTCTCTTGAGATTTTGCCAAAATCCTCAGTCTTGGTCTGTAGTGGTATTGAAAAAAAAAAAAATCTGTCTTCCCCTGTTGTCCAGATCCTGATCCGTAACAGAGTGACAGACTTGGATGCTCGGATGAATGATGGAACGACCCCATTAATTCTGGCTGCACGTCTGGCTGTGGAAGGAATGGTGGCCGAGCTCATTAATTGCCAGGCTGATGTGAATGCCGTAGATGACCACGGTAACATGAACACCACATACTGGGCTGGGCAAATATTTGTCATGGTGTGAGCAGAGAGGGGTGAGCTTCTGCTCTCCCAGAGTGTGGGCTGCTCAGGAATTCTGTAGCTAAATCACACAGCGGGCTCTTCTGCAAAATCCTCTCAGCGGTAACATACTGCAGGCTGCTGCACAGTGCCTTGGTTAGACAGTCCTGAAAGGGAAGCAGAAGAAATATGGGGTTGGATATGCTGGGATTTTCTGGAGATATGACTCTGTGGATAGGTTATTTAAGAAACAAAAATAAAAAAGTGCTGAAAGTCCCATTGCATCCTTTGCCATCGGGGCACGTCAGAGCATGGTGATTTCCAAAGTGTTTTTTCCATTCTTCAGGACATGTTCACATGCTGCAGGCTGCACTGCAGTTGCTTCCTTCCCTCAGTGTACTCTGTACCTCTTGGCTTTTGTCTGCATTTCACTTCAAGTGAAAATGTCACCAATAATCAGTGGCTAGTTGCTCAGTAATCTTTCTGTCAATTGTTTCTTTTCCCCAGGTAGGTGATTAGAGCATCTGCTCTAGAAAATAGCAAAATAGCTCCTTGGTTTGTTACTGAAGTTGTTGGGTTTCCCTGCAGGTAAATCTGCTCTTCACTGGGCTGCTGCTGTCAACAACGTGGAAGCAACATTAGTGCTGCTGAAAAACGGAGCCAACAGAGACATGCAGGATAACAAGGTACAGTGTGGGGGTGCTCAGCATGCCTGTGCTTCCTAACTTAAAGCATCTCTTTGCTGTTGGTAATGAAATAAGTTCAGATTTTCTAAACTGAGTGCTCAGTGCAGGTCTTCCAAACCCGGACTGTGACCAGAACTCTCCCCAAGTGCTGGATGCCTTACAGGATTTCTGATACAGGAGAGCAGTTCTCTTTCTTGTTTGGCCAAGTCCTGGCCATCAATGCTGTCCTGCTTTACTTGCAGGGAAGGAATGCAATACAGAATCAATGGTGTGTGAGAGCACCAGGTGGAGTGCTGCTGGTGTCAAACAGCTGGATTCCAGTTAGCAGAGAGAAAGATCTGACAGTGCAGCAGCAGTCATGTTCTGTCATATTTCCAGGGATCTCAGTGCAGGGTGGATATGGGAGAGGAGCCCTTCTGTTTGAGAGACAGTCTGCACTGTGCAGATGTTCTGTAGCTTTACTGTTAGTTTTTGCTGTGTCTTAGTCCTTAATTTCTTTCCTCTGCCTAAGGTTTCTTTTTCGGATTATTATACATTGCTCAGTGAATTTCAGAGCTACTGACAAGCTGCATTTCCTTACTGGGCTGTTTTAGTCCTTTGTACCTTTCCCTCATAGGGGAGAGTGGGAGAAAGGCACAGGTGCTTTCATGGTTCCTCCAAGGACCCATGGCAGAATAGTGCCCTTCCTGGTGGGATAGTTCAGCCTGTGCTCCACTGCTGTGTATGAAATGATTTCCTGTAATCTGCCTTTTTAAGTGGGTACCTCTTAGAATGGGTAGTTCTTGATGACAGTTAATGTGACACTGCATTGAACAGCATTTAAATGGTTTAATGGTTGCCACACCATAAGGGATTGTGAGCTGTAACTCAGTCCCCCCCCACAGTGAAGCCTCTAAAATATTTACTCTCTGTGTTTTCAGGAAGAGACTCCACTTTTCCTTGCTGCTCGGGAAGGCAGTTTCGAAGCAGCAAAAATCTTGCTGGACCATTTTGCCAATCGAGACATCACGGACCACATGGATCGCCTGCCCCGGGATGTGGCCCAGGATCGGATGCACCACGACATAGTGCAGCTTCTCAACGAGTACAATGTGGCACACAGCCCTGCGGGGCACCCCGGGGCCATGCTGAACTCTGCCCTCTCCCCGGTCATCTGTGGCCCCAACAGGTCCTTCCTCAATCTGAAACACGCGTCATTAAGCAAGAAGTCACGAAAACCGAATGCCAAAGGCATCATGCCCACGAACCTCACCAAAGATGCAAAGAGGAGAAGGAAGAAGTCCCTCAGCGAGGGCAAAGGGCAGTTTTCGGAGAGCTCAGTGACCCTGTCACCAGTCGATTCCCTGGAATCGCCCCACACTTTTGCATCCGAACCAACATCGTCTCCTGTGATGCCATCGCCGGGGGTGTTGCACTCGTCGCCCAGCTCGCTACTGACCGCCCCGTCGGTGCAGGCCGCGCACACCATGTCCTTCTCCAACCTCCACGAGATGCAGCCCTTGGGACGTGGATCCAGCACGGTACTCCCATCTGTCAGCCAGCTGCTTTCACAGCACAGAACCACCCCTCCGAACAGTGGGCTTGGCAGGCTCCGGCCAGGCAACGTTTCCACTGAGTGGATGAACCGCATGGAGGTGAACGAATCCCAGTACAATGAGATGTTTGGCATGGTGCCGCAGGTGATGCATTCCCACCCCAGTGTTTCTCAGCAGAGCGGCTTGGTTCAAGCAGACACGAAGCACCTGGGAGTGTCCAGGGAGTCTTTGCCCCCCATCATGACTTTCCAGCTGGTTCCCAAGGGCGGCATAAACCAGCAAGCACTGCCACAGCAGGCCCAGCCAAACTGCGCTCAGAACATGGCTGGTCCTCTTAGCTCCATGTATCAGATCCCGGATCTAGCCCAGCTGCCCAGCGCCTCGTTCTCCATGGCTGCCATCCCTCAGCAGGACGGGCAGGTGGCTCAGACGGTCCTCCCGGCCTACCACCAGTTCCAGAGCTCGATGGGGAAGTACCCCACGCCTCCCTCACAGCACAGCTGCTACTCCTCGGCCACAGAACGGACTCCTAGCCACAACCGGCACTTACAAGGGGAACACCCATACCTGACTCCATCGCCCGAATCTCCAGACCAGTGGTCAAGCTCTTCCCCACACTCTGCCTCTGACTGGTCTGATGTGGCAACCAGTCCCGGTAACAACCAGCGCGGGCCGGCGGCCGCTCACATGACAGAGCAGCAGCGGAACAACATGCAGGTGTACGCCTGAGGGCTGGCCAAGGTGAAGCCCAATTAAAGTGGACTCCAGAACTCATGAAGGTCTTCCAGGATGGAAATGAAGAACCATTTTAGTATCCAAGAGTCTTAATGAGCCCAGGATGTTCTTTTGTTGGAGGGACTGCGGTCGCTGTAGGCTTGTATGCTTTTATACTAAACAGAGAACTGTAGAAGCTGGTGATGGAGAAGACCAGCTGGGTCACTTATAACCAACTCCCACGCACCTTGGATGTGACTGCTGTCTGCACTGGATTCTCCAGTCTGCTTTTAATATGTGTTCCACCGTTTCTTTGGGGAGACAGCTCTTCAGCTTAATACATCTTGTGGTCGTTTCTCCAGAAATTTAGCCAAAACCAGCTTTGTATCCTTATTTTGTTACTCCTTCTGTTACCCACGTAACGTCTCTCTGAAGCACCTTCTACTAGTTCTCCTCGAGTTCAAGTTGCCTTGTCTTGACACAGCTCAGAGCTGCACCCACATTCCTAGACCCTTCCTTCCCTCGGCCACTCTTGCTCAGCAAGTGAGCCGGACTTCCCAAAACACCTGCAGGTCAAGTGACACCTTCTGTCACGCAGCTTCACCCTTTCCTTTTCAAGAGTCTTTGTCTTATACAGACCCACTAACACCCCTTAGCGTTCTCACTGCCTGCCCCCCCAGGTATTATGAGATTATATATACATATAGTCTTTTAGGTTGTTTGTTTTGTTATTTCCCCTCCCAAAAACGCTGGTCTGACCTGGTCTTCCCGCTGCAGTGGCCTGTAGGCACATCTCTCCAGTGTTGTGTGTCTTCCCTGGGGACATGCCTGACCGTTTTTGACACACTACCTTCTCCGTGCCCCCGTCCTGCCAGGTGTGCCCATGACTGCCTTCATGGACTCCCATGCCGGAAGAGATGCACTGCTACTGATACAGGCCTTTTGGGAAGCTCTTGGGATGAGCATGAGTGTTTCAAAAACTGGTAACATGAGCTCCCAGCGTTCTTGCACAGTACTCCCCTCCCCTCCATCCAAGGGTGGCTGTGTGTCCTGTCCTCCAGATACCATATGCTGCCTCTTTATGGGATTATCAATAAGTGTCAAACATGTCATTACATGTTTGCAGTGTGTGTCCTCCTGCGTCAGGAATGACATCCAGCCCTTTGAAAAGTGTCCCTTTTGCTCCAGCCCTGGATCAGAGCTGCCTTGTCTTCCCCTCCCAAAAAGGAGGCTGCAGCACTGATTCCCAAGCAGGCTTCCAGCAGCAGCAGTGGTGTGCCTGAAGCCAGGAGCTGGGCTTTTGCAGCAGACCAAATAGTTCAGAAACCATTGCCTCATGCAGTTTGGTTCACAGGTTTGGGGCTGTCCTCTGCTCTCAGCTTCCGCCTATGTCGAGATTTCCCAGCTGAGGTGCCCCACGTGCCCTGTGGGACAGTAGTGCCATTCATACTGCAGCTCCCCCGACAGTTTTGGAGTAATGGAAGCCAGCTGTCGCTGACCTTAGACAAACAGCTGTTCTTTCTGCTTTGTCTGCAAGAGTAGCGCTTCCCTGAAGGGCTCCGAACCAGTCAGCAGCCGAAGTGAACATTTGTGGGGATGGTTTGCTCCTACCTCTTCAGGGGAACCCTGCAGACACGTGTTCCAAAGAGATCGGTGCTGTCGGCTGCTGCCAAAGGACTGAAGGCTGCTCCCCTCCGAGCAGGTCATCCAACACCTTACCATGTACAGTATTGTCTCCGATGTTTCTTTACATTCTAATCAAGAGTTAAAGTTGCCTTTTTTTCTTTTCCAACTCGACTCAATGGTACATGAAGGCAGGGCCTCAGGAGGAGCTGGTTCCCAGGGCCATTGTTCTGGGCTGAAGTTTTTAGTTCTGTCTGAAGTTACTGCTTTTTACAATGCACACAGTGTTCCCCGGCACGCTCGCTGCAGTGCACCCTGTGAAGTTTAGCTGCAGCTGACTCAGATCTCCAGGCAGGAGCCTGCAGCCTCCTGGGGGCCTGTCCAGGTACACATTTCACTGCAAATAATGAAGTGTTGCTACATCGATGCTAAAGAAACAAAGGGCTTTTCCTCCTTAGCCCCAAATAACCAAGTGCCTTTTTATATATGTGGCTACCTTTTACAAGATGAGTGTTTTCTGTGGAATGAAGTCGGTTCCGTGCCTGGCCTGTTAATATGATGGCCCTCTGCCTTTCTCTCTTTTTTTTTTTTTTTTTTTAACTACTTGTAAAGATAATATCTCCTTAAGGTGGTATTTTATCTCGTAAGTTGTAGAGTAACCATTCACACAGCAGCATTTTCCTATATTAATAATGGAAAATATTTGCTTATTTTTACATTTTTTATAAAAGTCTTTTATGAAAATAGTTGCTGCCAAATGTATAAGCAATTTTTATCCCCAGAATAAAAAGTACGTGCCCAGTGTCTGTGTGCTGCTGTTTTCATTTGTCTTCCTGGCTACCTTACACAGCCACCAGATTATACATGAATCAACAGTGTTCAGTAGCTGTTTAGATTCTGGCAACGGGGGTTTCAATAGCATTTTCACAGTCCATGTCAGGAGACAGCTTTTGGGAATCAGGAGTGCTCTGTATCTCAGCAGCACATGAGCCTTGCTACTTAGACCCACCCAAGGAAATTGGAAGCAGCCTGGCTTGGATGTAGCCAATGGATTGGTCTCTTGGTTGGCTGAGAAGAGGGAAGCCAAGCAGCTGGACATACTGGGAAAGACAGGGAAGGGCTGGGATGGGACCTTTCTTGGATACTTTGCATAAGAGCTCTCACTTGCCTGTGAGTCCGGGAGGCAGAGAAGGGCTGGGGCATTTGTGTGGCTTTTAGAAAGGTTGTGAGGAAGTGTGGGTCAGGTGGTGATTAGTGGGAGCTACGGATTCCCTCAGGTCCTGCTTGCTTCCTTCCCTTGGCTGTTTGCTGTTTTTCTAGCAGGGAAGAGGACCCTCATCGCTGGAGCTGAGCCTGCCTCCCTGGCTTTGTCTCAGCAGCACAAAATCATAGAACCCTTAAGGTTGGAAAAGCCCTCTAAGATCAAGTCTAACCATTAATCCAGCACCACCATGTTCACCACTGGTCTGTGTCTCCAGGGGCCACATAAAGATGTTTTTTGAATGCTTCCAAGAATGGTGAGTCCACCACTTCCTGGGCAACCTGATCCAATGCCTGACTGCCCTTTCACTGAAGAAATTTTCCCTAATATCCAATCTAAACCTCCCCTGGTGCAGCTTGAGGCCATTTACTCTCATCCTGTCACTTGTTACCTGGGAGAAGAGACTGACCTCCACCTGGCTACAGCCTCCTTTTAGGTAGTAGAGAATGATAAGGTTCCCACTGAGTCTCCTTTTCTCCAGACTAGGAGCATGAAGATGTGTGGTTCTCCAGCCTCTGAAACAGGGAATCATGACTCCTCTGTCCTGGTCTCAGACTTGAACAGTTTGACTTGGACAATCAGACAGCAAACTGTCAATAGCTGCTGTGCTGCATTTGGAGCATGGAGATGCCACTGAAGCCTTGGGCTCCACTAGTGCTCACCTGGCTGTTTTCCAGCTCTTGCTGTGGACTCGGATGGAGCTGGTAGCTAAATTACGATGCCTAGCAGGGGTAAAGCTGCTGGGGGCATTTTAAGGGTTTAATATTCAAACAGCACAGCTCCTTTATCTTCTGGTAGAGCCAGCTTGGCAAGTCCAAACCTCCGGGAGGCATTCATCCATGTTCTCCCACAGCCTGCACATCTGTGCCAAAGTTTAGCAAGCTCTGCTGAGCCTCTGGCACAGCTGCGTCGAGTTTACTGGTGCTCAGGCTGAGACTTGAAGCTGTGACTCCTTGGGAACAGCACATTCCTCTTCCCCAGCCCGGGATGGCCGGGGGCTTGTGGAAACTTGCTGTATTGCATCCAAACATGCCTAACTGAGCCAGCCAGGCATGGAGCTGGGGCATCACTTATCTAACCGAGAAGAAGAGGAGGAACCTCAGGCTCCTTTGGGGAACTTTTTCACAGTTTTTCGTAAATCAAGGGTGGAGCCCTATTTTCTATGGGGTTACTGTGTTTCTAGAGTTTCCCCATTAGTCAGGGCAGCTATTCTCTGGAGGGTTGTTTCTTTCAGAACTGATAGCAGGCAGCAGCTGTGTTTGGACACAGGAAGGCTTTTTACACCTTTGATCCCAGAGGGTGCCTAACAAGCAGCAGCAGCTGCATCCTGGCTTTGTGTGTGAAGTAGATGGGTCTGATCCTCCTCCCTCCCTGGGGCAAAAGCCAGACCTGCCTCTGCATGCCAGCATGGAGCTGCTCCCCGTGGCTGCAGCAGCATTCACTTGTCTGCATGTTTCGGCAAATGCTGCCACAGAGGAGATCCCATGGGAGATCCCATGGGTTCATGGCTAGATCCTGACAGCAAGCTCTCCATTTTAGGGGAAGCAGGGCTCAGCTCTGTGTCTGGATCCTCTGCAGGTAGCTGCCTCCTGCGTAGCTCCCACTGGCCTCCTCCAAGGGTTTTGTGGCGGGCTGGGAGAAGGAGAACCAGGCATTGGCTGGAGCTGACAGCAGCAGGGTACTGGGCAGGAGCTGGCAGCTTTGCAGGAGCCACGAGACAGGCAGCAGGATGAGCTTTCAAGGCCACTTTGGTACATTATGAGCCAGCGAAGCGACACTCCAGAGCAGCATGTTTGCAGCAGTAGCGTAGAGAACTCCAGGTGCCTCCCACAGGGGCAGAGGACTCCCCGGGGTGAGGAGCAAGGACCATGACAGAGAAGGCTGTGCCTTCCCTTGCCTAAGGGTTCCAGCTGCTGGGGCCGGGGACAGCCCACCTCTGTGGCTCCATGCCAGCAGCACCCTCCCCAGCGCTGGGGCTGCAGGTTCCCCACGTGGGGCAGGGGCAGTGGGGGGCTGCTGCTCCAGGACCTGCCCCCTCCTCCTGGAGGGACGCAGAGTGACAAAGCCCTGCGTCACCGCTGGGCACGAGGGCTGGGCACCCACACCGCTGTCTGATGGTACCGCCGGCCCCCGGCTGCAGGCTGTTCCCACATCCCGTCGTCCTGCATCCTGCTCACAAACCTCCCCTGGCAGTTCAAACAAGGGTGGTGTGTGGGTGACGCATGGCAGAGCTGGGCAGGGTGTGGGGCCCGGCTGGGTGCCATCCCTCAGCTGGGGACACGGGCAGTGCCAGCGGGTGGTCCCCGTGTTCCGACTGCTCACTGCAGGGATGCTCTGGCCGGGATCAGGGGCTCATCCCCGGGGCTCGCCCTGCCAGCCCCTGGCCCAGCCAGGGCTGTGCCAGCAGGCATCCCTGTCAGGTGCCAGGCTGCTCTCAGCCACAAGATTACCTCTGTATCGCGGGATCGATTTATGATAATTGCAGGGGGTTTATTGACCAACTAGGACAGGCTCTTCCTGTCTGTTTCTAGAGATATGTTAAATACAAACAGAGTTGTAGATCTGGGCAATTTTCCAGCAAAGCGGGGGGGCGGGGGGGGGGGAGTCAGCAGTAAGACTTTTATGGTGAGAATCACCTGAGCTGGGCAAACACCGATGCTGATGAGCACCAGGCTATAAAGGGCAGCTCCTTTCTTCTCCTCTCCCGGCGATCCACGACAAGCCATTATTCCTCTGCATCTCCAGATAACAGGTGAGGAAGAGGACTCTCACAAAGCAGCTGAGACCTTGGGATGCTCACAGCTGACTTGGGGGTGAACAGGAGCTGATCCCAGCCCTGACAGCTTCCAGGGACCTGAGCTCTGCGCTTTTCTGCATGGGGCAGGCTGCGATGATGCATTTTTCAACCCTGCATTGACTTTTGTTGCTGGTTCTTTGAGGAGAAGACAAGCTGAGTCTGCAAATTGGCCCCAGTGCCCAGAGATTAGCCCACATAAAGGGGAACTGTGCTGATGCAGCTGATTTGTCTCCCCAGCCCGGGCAGGACTACGAGCTCAGGGTGTGAAAATGATGCCGAGCACATAGTCCCTGCAGCCCTATTGGCCGCGGCTCTGCCTGTTGGTGCTGCTGCTGCCCCAGGTTCTCTGCCCCATGCCTGTGGCAGCACTCTCCCCATGTCCCCACAGACCAGCTTGGCTCACTCAGATGCCTCCTGCCAAGGCTGTGACTGGTGGGGCCAGTGTGGGCTGGGGACCCCAGCCATGCCTGGGACATGGGATATGGGCACGGGACAGTGACCTGTGCCAGGGAGGAGAGAGGGAGGCACAGACTGCCATCTCCTCCACATGGTTGAAAGGGGCCACATTCAGCCCACAGGGTGGGTTTGCACTCTCTGGGCACAGGTGGCATCTTCTGTCCCCAAGGACCTCGTGTGACCCCCCCTGAGCCTTTACAGGGATCAAGGAGGATGGTGGCAGCAGCCAGACTCGCCCTCCTGCTGCTGGGCTGCACAGGGCTCCTGCAGCCAGCCGGTAAGTCCCACGGCTCGGGAGGCAGCTGCTTTTGTAATGGGGACAGAGGGGAGCCATGCTCCTCTCCAGCCAGCAATGCTGGCTGTCCCCCATCCCTCCCCACTGCTCTCGGTCTGCAGTTGGCAGGTACATAAACTACTGCCCTGACAGCTGGTCCTACTACAAGCTCAACTGCTTCAAGTACTTCTCTGATGTCCGGACCTGGGATGAGGCTGAGGTAAGCCCACTGGGGCACACAGGCAGACGGGGACTCCCCATCTCCTTGAGGTGCCCCAGCACTGACAGCTCTCCCTGCAGAGCCAGTGCCAGGCCATCCAGGACGGCGCCCACCTGGCCTGGGTGGAGGACCAGCGCGAGGCCATCACCCTGCAGAAAGCCATCTCCTACCACCAGCGCGTGCAGCCCGTCTGGCTCGGGCTCCACTACAGTGAAGAGGTGAGGCAGGGGCTGCAGGGGTGATGGGGGCTGGAAGGCCACAGAGCCATGCCTCTGAACCTCCTCTCTCCTCACAGAGCCAGGACTGGAAGTGGACAGGTGGGGACAAGTACAGCCCTGCCAGTGGGCTGCCTGGGAATGGTGCCAGACCGGGGAAATGCGCCATGTTGACCCACCAGAGCAGTGAGTGCCCAGATCCCACATCCACATTCAGTGCCTCCTCTTGGCTGGCATTCCCCCCCTCCCTCCTCCTCTGGGTCCTGGCCCTCTGGGGGGGCTGTAGTTGGCAGAGCTGGTGCCCCTGTTCTAACCGTGGCCCCCACCAACCCCTGGTCTGTTTCTCCAACAGGCTTCAGTCTGTGGTCCAGTGCCAACTGCACTCAGAAGCATCACTACATCTGCAAGTTCACCCCCTTGCACTGAGCACAGCCCCTGGCCCGTGGGGGACCCCATGCCGGCGATGTTCCTCCCGTGCCACTTCTGCTCCTCTCTGCACAATTCCTAAAAATACATCTATAAAAAAAGAAGCATGCAAGTGCTGTGTGAGCTTGGTGCTGATGCAAAGCCCTGGGCTGGTCTGGGAGGGAGGGAGGCAGGCAGGTGCTTCCATGGCTCTCCCAGCTTTCCTGCTTCCAGGGGCTTCAGCACTGCTGGTGCTGGCAGAGCTGTTTGGGGATGAGTTCCCAGGAGCTGCAGGGCCAGTGGCTCTCCTGGCTGAGTGCTCATGTTTGCTCATCCCCAGCCCCTTGGTGCCAAACTCGACAGGTGTCCCTGGGGAACAGGTGAGGGGACAGGAGTGTCCCCAGGGTGCAGATACGGAGACCTAGGGCACAGAAGTGGGTGGGGGATTGGAGCTGTCGTGGGTGTGCAGGCACGGGGACAGAGCTCCCCCGGGTGCAGACAGCTCCACAGGGATCTGGGGGCTGCGACGCTGCCCCACGGCCATGTTGACAGCACCACCGGGACCAAAGGTCCCTTCTTGTGTCACTATAATGTTGCCACAGGCATCACGTGGCTGTTTGCTCTGCTGCTTTGAAGATGGCTCTGTTCCCACCCAGCTCAGGGGGTTTTCACCCCCCCGGAGCCGCGGCACGTGTCAAACGTGGACTGCGCCCTGGGCAGCACGGATAGTGCCAGCACCAAAGACCTGACCGCCCTCTGCTCCCTCCCAGGACCTCGGGGGCAATCGGAGAGGAAACAGCGCCGCGCTCACTGCTCAGTGACCACAGCTGTGCCGGCGAGCCCTGGGCACCGGAGCTGCCCCCGCCGGGGCTGCGGAACAGCCGATCCCGCGGCTCAGCTCCGGCTCCAGCCGAGCGCGTCCCCGGGCTTTGGGGCACAGGACGGAGACACCTCGCAGGCTCCCCCCTCCGAAGCCCCGCTGCCCCTGCTGTGTTGGCTGGCGCTCGGCGACCTTTGAGCGCCAGTGTCCGGCACGCTGATAAAGGCCGGGAGGGCTGTGCCGAGCTGCCCACGCAGTTTATAAAAGCACCACGCAGGGCCCGTCCCGCTTTCCCTCTGTCCCGCCGCTCGTCCTTCCGTCCGTGCAGCGATCGGGGCGAAGATGTTGCGCTTGGTGGGCCGTGCCGCACGCTGCTGGGGGGCCAGATGGGCACCACCAGGGCCAGAACAGGCACCCCGGGGGGCCCAGCACCCCGTGGCCTTGCAAAGGGCATGGTGAGCATCCACATGGATCGGGCGGCTGGAGACGTAGCCAGGGCAGGGTGGGGAACTGTCTGAGCTCTTAAACCTTGCTGGGGAAGGGGATCCTCTCCCTCTTCCCTGGCAGCACTGCCAGGCACAGGGAATTAGTAGGGATTTGGGGTGCTCCCAACCTGGGCTGCTCGCTGGTGGCATCTCCCCAGGACCACCCCCGTGTTCCCAATGCTCAGGGCTACCACGGGACTGCCACCACTCCCTCTGCCCCACAGCCTCTCCAGTGCTGCCGGGACGGGCGCCTGGCCCAAGGATGTGGGCATCCTGGCACTGGAGGTGTACTTCCCTGCCCAGTACGTGGAGCAGGAGGAGCTGGAGCGATATGATGGTGTGGAGGCCGGCAAGTACACGCGGGGCTTGGGCCAGAAGCAGATGGGCTTCTGTGCTGCCCATGAGGACATCAACTCCCTGTGCCTGACGGTGGTGCAGCGGCTGGTGGAGCGTGGGCGCCTCTCCTGGGATGCCATTGGCCGCCTGGAGGTGGGCACCGAGACCGTCATCGACAAGTCCAAGGCTGTCAAGACTGTCCTCATGCAACTGTTCCGTGACTCAGGCAACACTGACGTGGAGGGCATCGACACCACCAACGCCTGCTACGGGGGCACGGCCTCGCTCTTCAACGCGGCTGCCTGGGTGGAGTCCAGTGCCTGGGATGGTGAGTGCAGGCAGGGACTGTGCCACGGGGCTGGATGCTGGGTGGGTGCCATGGAATAGGGGGAGGAGGCAGGAGGGGACCTGAAACCCATAGATACTCTGGCAAGCTTCAAAGGAAGCTGCTGCCCCTCCAGGCTCTCCATCACCCCTGTTTCTTGCTTACCTTGGCTGTGACACCTGGCATCATGGAAATGGGAATACACGAGGGCCATGGTGTGGAGGCTTCCACCTGCTGATGGCCCTGCCAGTCCCTGTCTCCTCCCCAGGTCGTTACGCCGTGGTGGTGTGTGGGGACATTGCCGTCTACGCCACGGGGAACGCGCGGCCCACGGGAGGTGCCGGTGCCATCGCCATGCTGGTGGGACCCAACGCCCCACTGGTGCTGGAGAGAGGTCAGTGTTATGAGACCCTGGGGATGGCAAGCTGATGAGTGCTGTCCCTGGAAGCCATGCATTCATGTCCCAGGCCTGGGCAGAGCTGCTCAGCTCCAGCAGCACTGGATCTGCCAGACCCTGCTGCGTACTCCAGGATGCCTGGCTAACCAGA
The DNA here is from genome assembly GCF_009829145.1 of Chiroxiphia lanceolata. Taxonomy (NCBI): domain Eukaryota; kingdom Metazoa; phylum Chordata; class Aves; order Passeriformes; family Pipridae; genus Chiroxiphia; species Chiroxiphia lanceolata. The sequence goes on from NC_045645.1 coordinate 24,948,776, forward strand.
TCCCTGTGGGAGGCTGGTGGATGTCAGAACTGGCATGGCAGGCAGCACCCCTGGGTGCTTCTGATTGGGCTCCCTGATGGTGGGCTCTCCCTGTGCCCCCAGGCCTGCGGGGAACCCACATGGAGCATGCCTATGATTTCTACAAGCCAGACCTGTCCTCTGAGTACCCAGTGGTAGATGGGCAGCTCTCCATCCAGTGCTACCTGCGGGCGCTGGACCGCTGCTATGCCGTGTACCGACGGAAGGCGGAGAGCCAGTGGCAGCAGGGTAAGTGGCAGCACCCCTAAGGTGCCCATCCCATCCCCCTGGATGCTCATGGACCCATGTTGCCTTCCAGCCGGCATCCAGAGGCCCTTCACCCTCGATGACTTCAAGTACATCATCTTCCACACACCCTTCTGCAAGCTGGTGCAGAAGTCCGTGGGGCGGCTGCTGCTGAATGATTTCTTGGCCTCCCCCAACCCTGACACGGCCTCCGGCCTCTACAAGGGGCTGCAGTCTTTTCGGTGGGTCCCTGCGCCGTGTCCCCCACCCCTCAGCCCAGGTAGGGATGTGCCAGTGCAAGGTTTGAGCCAGCGTCTCTCTGGGCAGTGGTTTAAAGCTGGAGGACACCTATACCAGCAAGGATGTAGAAAAGGCATTCCAGACAGCCAGCCAGGACATCTTCAACCAGAAGACCAAGCCCTCCCTGCTCCTCTCCTCCCGCAATGGCAACATGTACACACCGTCCATGTATGGCTGCCTGGCCTCCCTCCTGTCACAGTAAGTCCCCCAAAATGCTGGCTCAGGGGAGGGAGGAGGTCATTTTGGGAAGGCCCTGGCTGGCTGGAGGGGGAGGTGCCAGCACTCATATTCCCCCCTTCTCAGCAGAGACCTGACAATTTCATTGCACACAACCCCCAGCATGGATGCATCCCGCTCCGTGCCATCTCCCTGCCAGCCTTTTCATCCCAGCTTGCTGGAGCTGGGCCAGTACATAAAGCCCTTCTGTCATTGCCAGGAGGATGAAAACCCCGTTGTCATGACCTGCAGAATGAGTGAGCCCACGGGAAGGGAGCCATGGGAACAGACAGGCCCTGGGGGGAACAAAAGCCTAGTCCCTGGCACCACTGCACTCCAGGGTCACACTCCCTTGGAAATGTGGCCCCGAGACACAAGGGCCCCCCTGTCTGGGAAGGAGGCAGCCCCCTATGCTACCCCCACAGCCCTGCATGCCCCTCACGCCAATCTCCTCTAACCCTTCTAAACCCCTGCTGCAGGTCCTCAGCCAAGGACCTGGCTGGCTCCCGGATTGGTGCTTTCTCCTATGGCTCGGGACTGGCTGCCAGCATGTTCTCCTTCCGTGTCTCACAGGATGCAGCCCCAGGTGAGCCCCAGTGGAGGGAGGCACTGGGAACGGAGGGTGGTGTGGGGCTGTGGGGCCCAGGGCTGCCAGTAGTGCCATCTCACTCATGGGGTGCCCGTTACCAGGCTCGCCCCTGGACAAGCTGGTCTCCAGCCTGGCTGACCTGCCGGCTCGCCTGGACGCTCGCAAGCGCGTGGCCCCACAGGACTTCGCGGAGATCATGAAACGACGGGAGGAAACCCACCACTTGGGTGAGTGGGGCTGGGGGGATGTGACACCCCCCCCCTGGGACCCCAGGACACCCCTGAGAATCACTGCCCTCTTCCTGCAGCCGACCACGCTCCCCACGGCTCCCAGGCAGATCTCTTCCCCGGAACCTGGTACCTGACGCGCGTGGATTCCAAGTACCGCCGCGAATATGCCAGGAAGCCCATCTAGAGGGGACTGGAGGGGTGAGCCCTAGGATGGGGGATGCTCTTTTTACCACTGTCATCCCATCTCCAGATCCGGGGCTGCCTTCTGTGGGAAACTTCAGCTTGGAAGACTGGGGAATGTCCAGTGGTGCCTCGGGCCCCAGAGCTGGTGGAGACTGCAGCTCTTCTGCAAACACCTGGGCAGTGCAGGGAATAAAGGTGTGGATGGGAGGGGGCAGCAGCCTGGCTCTGGGTCCTGGTCTTGAGTGGTCTCCTCCCACCCCAGGACACTCCCCTTAAAAACCATGGATCTGGATCGCAGCCCCTTACAGGATTTATCCCACGGGCACCCAGCATTGGCCACCTGCCCCGTTAGACTTGTGGCTCAATAACCCCCATTATCCCAGGATGGGAGTGTGCCCTGACATTTTGAGGGAGCCGAGTAAAACCCAGCCTCCCAGTCTCCAGATTGGAAGTGGTAAGAATCCATTTTCCCTGTGAGGTCACTAAAGTGAAACACCCTCATGGCAAACCCCAGGGGCAGGAGGGGGCAGGCGACGCAGGGGCTCACGGGAGGGCTCATCCCCCTTCCAGCACTGCTCTCTGGGCCATGTCCTGGCAAGGGACTATGGCCAGATGGGACCTCTGCAGCAGCAGAGACCTTTGCACCCTTCAGCAAACAGCAGCAGGGTTGGGGAGTGGTGAGAGCAGGAGGGAGGGGATTTGGGGTTGAGGACAAGGGACCACACAGAAAACGTATCATATGCTCTCTCCTTCTAGACCCTTTATTGAGTGTGGGGCCACCCCAAACTCAGTGTGGGGGTCAGGGACAGCTGGCTCCAATGCTTCCCCAGCTGGGGGAGGGTCCAGGTGCTTCAGCCATGGGGAGAGTCCTTGTTGACAGTTGGGGTCTACAGCAGGTGGAGCTGGAAGATTTCTGTGACACGTGGCTTCAGCTCGCTGAGGTTGGACAGGGGGGCTGAGAGACCCACGATGCTCCACTGCTCCCCTCCCACTGTGCTGGAGCTGTGGTAGGACTGGAGCTGGACCCCCATCTTGCCCAGAAGCCCTGGGGAGGAGAAGAGGGGTTAGAGACCACAGGCTGCCCCACAACCCAGCAGGGAGCTGAGCTCTGCTCACCCCAACACCCCTCAATGGTCCTTTCTTCCCCCACCCCAAGTCCTTTGCTCCACATCACCCAACCCCCTGCCCAAGCCCCCCATCCATCTCTCCTGTCCTTGCTGTTGCAGGGGCTCAGCTCTGGTTCAGATGCAGGGCCCCCCCAGGCTGCTACCCTGCTCAGGGCTGGTGCAGGGAGCTCACCCGTCAGCGTGGCCAGAGCAGTGGAATCAGAAGCTTTGGCTCTGTAGATGAGGAGAGGACCAGACAGTGGGGCTGGCTGCTTGAAGGTGGCCCCGTTGATCTCCCGCAGCACCGGGGTGCTGCCCTGTACCGTCCCTGTCACCCGGTGCGGGGTGCCCTGCAGGGACACCTGCACCAAGCCAGTGCTGCTGTCGGGCTCAGGGGCCACGTCGCTGTGGGTGGTTGTGACCTGTCAGAGACATGTGGCTGTTCAGTGCCCAAGGTCCTGCCTGTGGCAGGGTATGGAGAAGGGATGTCCTCAGAGGCACACTAGGGAATGTCCCTCAGCCTGAGTGCTGCATTAGCAGCCTTGTAGGGTGTCCCAGGCTCATGCCACTTGGTGAGGAAGGGCAGGGTCTGGATGCACCAAGCTGACCGTGCAGAGGCTGGGTGTCCACGCACCTTCAGTCCAGCCTCCTGGGCCAGCAGCATGGCATTCACCAGGGTCACCTCCTTCTGTGTCCCTCCAGCCAGCATGCCCGCGGCCACGGCAGGCGTCAGGTAGCTCCCGGCCTCCCGCAGGGGTGTCCCTGGGGTGCAGGGAGGTGGCGGATGTGGATGGGCCAGCAGCAGAGAGGTCAGCCCTGCACTGGAGCAGCCAGCCTGGAGCTGGTCCTTCCATCACCCAATCCATCCACCCGTCCCTACTCCCATCCTCCCACCCATCCATCCCCACACACCCCTGTGCTCCAATCCCACCCTCAACCAACCTCCTGTCCATCCTCTCTCCTGGTTGCCCTCCCACCCATCCAGGCCAGAGGTCCCTGCACACCCTTCCTGCCTGGCTCACCTAGGGTGCAGACCTGCATGCTGCCCTGCACTTGCTTGCCCACTATGTGCAGCACCGTGCCCAGGGCCCGGGCCAGGGCAATCCAGGGCTTGGTCTGGGGTGCAAAAGCCTTGCTGAGAGCCTGTGCATTAACCTGTGAGGGAGAGCAGGGTGAGCAGTGAGAACCTGCCAGTGAGTGCCCTGGGTTGCTCCCAGCGCACCCATGTGTTACAGATGGGGAAACTGAGGCACAGAGGTGAGGTGCCCAGTGGGGGGACTCACTACACCAGTCAGCCCCTTCCCCGTGGCCATATCCACGATCTGCATGGCGATTTCCTTGCCGCAGCGGCTCTGTGCCTCCCGTGTGCTAGCACCCAGGTGTGGGCAGGAGATGACATTGGGGTGGTTCACCAGGTCACGGTCCTTTGGGGGCTCCTGCAGACACAGTTCCATCCTGCCATCAGCCCCCAGCACCCATCTGGGAACTCAGAGTGAGGGGCATTTACCCTCCTTCCTTTACAAGGAGGGAAGCTGAGGAGGGCTGTGCCTGCTCCCAGTCCCGCAGGGTTTGCCGGGCTGCCTTGGCCTGGCTTGGGCAGAGTTAAGGTGATGCTGAGACAAAGCAAAACTCGGGAGATTCCCACAGCCCAACTCACCTGTGTGAAGACATCCAGGGCAGCCCCGCCACACTGCCCTGACTGCAGCGCCCGCAGCAGCGCGCCCTCATCCACGATGCCACCGCGGGCACAGTTCACCACCTGCACGCCACGGCGGCACTTGGCGAAGGTGCTGTCATTCAGGAGCCCTGTGAAGGGAGGGCTGTGAGCAGCAGGGGTCTGCCCTAACTCTCCCCAAATGTCCCTGTGCCGGTGCTCACTCCATACCCGTGGTGGAGGGCAGCAGTGGCGTGTGCACTGTGATGAAGTCGCAGCGGGGCCAGATCTGATCCAACGGCAGCTGCTCCACGCCAAAGGTGGCTGAGACTTCGGGAGTGATGATGGGGTCGTAGCCTATGGTCTGAGGCAGAGCAGGCACTCACTCCTGCAGCCTGGCACGGTGGCTTTGGCTGAGCCAGGGGGGTCCACTATCCCCATCACTCCTCCCGGCCCCATTTCCTTACCTTCATGCCGAAAGCCTGCATGCGGGTGGCCACCTCCCTGCCGATGCGTCCCAGCCCCAGCACAGCCAGCGTCTTCCCGTTCAGCTCCATGCCCATGTACTAGGGTGCACAGTGGACCATAAGTGAGCACACCCCACATGGCCACCCACCACCCGGAGGTGCTTCACCTGCCTCCTACCTTCTTACGGTCCCACTTGCCCTCCTTCATGGAGGCAGCTGCCTGTGGGATCTGCCTATAAAGGAGGCTGTGGTCAGCATGGGGCAGGGGGCTGCAGGGCTCATGTCTGTGCCCCCCTCCTGCCCTGCACTCACCTGGCCAAGCACATGATCATCCCACAGGTGAGCTCCGCAGCGCTGAGGCTGTTCCCAGTGGGTGTGCTGGGAATGGAGAGTGGTGTTACTTGTGCGTGTGACCCGGGCTGACAGGGTCTGCACACCCTGAAGGTGGAGATACGCAGGGTGGTGCTAGGGATGCCATGGGTGGGGATGGCACCCTACTGAAGCTTCCCCTGCCTCCCCAGGAGCACAGGCAGGGATGTCCCTGCACTCCTGCTCTTACTTCATGACCAGGACACCCTTCCTGGTGGCTGCTTCCACGTCCACGTTGTCCACACCAGTGCCTGCTCTGCCCACCACCTGCAGCCTCTCAGCTGCCTCCAGCACCTCAGCCGTGACTTTGGTGGCCGAGCGGACGATGAGTCCATCGCAGTCCTAAGGAGTGACAGACACGGTGAGTGGGACCAGGGCCAGAATCCGCCGTGCGAAACTGTCCGGACTCTTGCATCAGACGGGAGGCGGGGACCAGTCGAGGGGGTCCGCTGCCACCCGGGACCGGCCCACTGCGCCCACCCACCCATGCACTCACCCACCCACGCGTGGGTGCAGCCCTGCCTCACCCGGATCTCCCGTAACAGCTCTTCCTTGCTCAGCCCGGGCTTCTCCTGCACCCGGAGCCCGCCGGCCTCCAGGATCTCCCGGCAGCAGGGGTCCAGGCTTTCGCTGATCAGCACTTTCTGCAGCTTCCCCAGCGCCATGGTGCGGCCGGCCCGGCCCGGACGGGACGGGACGGGGGTGCTGGCTCTCTCCGCACTCCGCCGAGAGGCTTCTGCTGCCCCTCCGCCAGGCTAAAAGAGCTGCGAGCGGTGCACGTTTTTCGGGCTCATTGGGTCCCGTGTCCATAATCCCACCTCCTTCCCCTCCCCGCCCCAGCCCGCCCGGGCCCCCCCTCATCCCTCCCGCCCCCGAGGGGAGGGAGGGAGGAGGCGGAGGGGAGGAAGGCCGGCAAGGGGCCGGGCCCCCCAGCAGCCTCAGAGCGAGGGGAGTGTGTGCGCCAGCAGGACCCCGTGGGTCGGGGAGCCACGAAGCCGGGGGGAGTGGGGGGTAGGGTGTCCCTACCCCGCGCACCACGTCCTTCAGATTCCCCGTCCTGCACATCCCAGCTCAGCAAGGCAGGAGGGGAATGGCGGTGGCAGCCACGATGGTGCGGGTCGCTTCCCCACAAGCTGGGGGTGCTGCTGCCAAGGCAGCAGCCTGACTCCAGCCCATGGCGAGCCCGGCCATGCCCTTCCCAGCTCGCCCAGGAATGGGGTTCCCCAGACTCCCCAGAGGTGAGGCAGTGCCATGGCCCTTGTCCATCCCCAACATTGCACTCGCTCTTGAGCAATGCCCCCGATAAGGGGCCGGGGGCACAGGGCCCTGGCCACTAGCTCCCAATGACGTGGGGTGCACGGGAGCCACCCAGCAAACGCCCTCCATGGGGCAAGAGCTGCGTGGCTGTGTCCAGTGACCTCGCAGTGGGAAGTGCTGATTCTGGGGACACGATTGTGAGGGGACACCATGGGACCAGGCACTGCCCAGCATGCTGGATGGTGAGGGATGGAGGGTGTCCCCTGCCCATGGGGCCAAACTTTCACAGGGCACTTGGACCAGACACACCCCAGGTACTGCCCATGGGGAGCCAGGCCTTCCTTCCACCACTTTCCATACAGTGGGAGTGGGCAGGACAGACACGGTGCTCCCAAGCTGGGTCTTGAGGGGACTGAGCCCTTCCCCAGGCTCTTTATGCTGCAGGCAGCAGGTCTGGACCAAACTGCCCTGTGTGAGACCTGGGTGGCCCCAGAGGCTGTTAAACCCTGCAAAGCCCAAGAGATGGGCAGACAGGAGGTGGCTGGGATGGGATAACTGCCCTCACCATAGGCAGCACAGTCGAGGTGGGGGAGCCCGGTGCTATGTGCACCCTGGAGACATATACGGCCTGGTACTACCCATACACAACACTACGTACACTGCAGCCACAGCCAGGGAACAACCGTGACGCCAGAGTGGGGAAAGTCCAGGGCAGCCAACACAGGGGGAGAGAGGTGGTCAAGGGCAGCAGCTGGTGAAATCTGCAGCACGGTCCCAAAACAGCCCCCAACACAGAGCAGTGTGAGCCGGCGGCCAGGACGGGGCTCCCTCTCCACAGTCTTACGTGCTGGGGGCACCCACACCGCGGGACTTGCTGTGGCTGGAACACGGCCCGCGGCCTCGCAGCCCTCGGCACAGCCCTGAGCCGGCCCTTGGCTCCGTTTTAACCATTAGGACCTTGCTCAGGGTGCCCGCCGACCCGGCATCCCGGTGTCCTGCTCCCCGTGCCGCCACTGTCTGGGCTTGCCCAGCGCCTCCCAGGCTCCTCTCCTACGCCTGTGGCATTGCCTGTGCGGAGGCCACGCATAGCCAAGCCACTGCTGCCGCTGGGATCGCATTTGCCGGCTTTTTCCGGGCTGTTGGTGCCCTCTCCTGGGTTGCATGTCCACAGGCACATCCCTACAGCACCCCAGCCCTTGCCGGGGGCCTGCTGGGGCACGGGGGGTGCTGGCGGCGTGGGGGTGCCGGCAGGCACGTCCCCCATGCCCTGCTCTCCAAGGGAGCCAGCTGGAGGGGATCCAAAGCTGGCAGGGCCAGCAGGATGGGTCCTGGGGGAACATGGGCTGTGGTGGCTGATGAGGCATGATCAGGCTGGAGTGTGGGGTTTGTGGGGGGATGGCACCCTTCTGCTGACCCCATTAGTATCAGGTGTAAAGAGTAAGAAATTTGGCAGAAAATAAACCCACCTGTGTTCCAGCTGGTCCTCAGAGATCAGAGGGGCCGGAGACAGCTGGGCTTAATTTCTGAGTATAATCAATTTGGCACTATAGGTCGTGTTCAACAGGAACTTCCACAAGTGCAGATTCACATATTATTCAACATCTTGTTCATGTGTTAATTCAACACCATAGGTCTGGTTACATTCCATAAGAGCCTTTGTGATCACAGATTCGTAAGTACTGCATTTTCTTGAAGCAGCAGAAATACAGACATGGCATCGGTGTTGAAAAACTCATCAGTTGCAATAGACCTTTTACTGTAACAATAATGTTGTGTTAACCAGGGTAATGATAATAACAATTGTATGCAGAAACTTACCAAGAAGTTGGGAGGAGAGAGAGGAGAGTAGCCCATTGCTGTCTCCAAGGCATTTTTGGGTCTTCCTCCTAACCAGGTAAAATTTCTATTCTGCTTATATACAACCCAATCTTCTTGCCCTACTCCACTGTTATGCAGAGCATGATCTAAGTTAAGAGTTGAGTAATACAGTCATACAAGTGGTAGCATGTACTTCACTAAGCTTATCAGCATATGCAGGAAGTGTATTTTAATATTTAAATTACCCTTAATCAGAAAAATACTTTTTTGGCCATGGTGTCCTTTACACTTCTGGTTGTATGACTTTGTTCTGTTCATCAGAGCCAAAGCAGGAGACTGTCCCGTCTCCACAGGACCTCCTCCTTCAGTCAGCTCATCCTTTCTTGGCATCTATTCCATCCACACAGGTAACACAGAGGGTGCACAGTGTAGGCCATGGATAGTAACCCCTAGCCCTTGCCTGGGTCCTTGGTCATCATCCCACACCAGGGTCCTGGATGGGCTCTGCTTGGCAGCAGGTGGGAGGGCCATGGAGGACAGCTGGGGAAGGGGATATGGGGGTGCAGGACAGAAGGGAATGGGGCCAAGCAATGAGGGAGAGGGCAGGGGCAGAACTGGTATTGGAATGACAAGCAGGGAAATTAATTGGGGGGGTCAAAGGGGATTGAGGTTATTGGAGTTGAGAAGGGGTGGGGGAGATGAGGGATGTTATGGTGGGATGAGATGCAATGGTGGGATGAGATGCAATGGTGGGTGTTCAAGGGGGTTTATGATGGTGGAGTCAAGGGGGATACAGGGATATAGAGATGTCCCAGTGGAGAACTGGGAAGTCATTAGAGAGCAAGTGAGGATGTTGTGGGGCTGGAATGGTACGCGGTGGGGAGGGTTTAGGGGGGTCTGGGAGTGGCAAAGGGGATTTGGGGGTGTCAGTTCTGGGATGGAGGCATCCAAGGAAGGGGATGACAAGGAGGACTGGGGGATAACTGGAGTGTCAGGATGGATGGTTGGGGGTGCCATGGGGGATTTTGGTTAATTAGGTGTCTTTTAGGTAGACTGTGAGGTTGGAAGAAGGATTGAGGATTTGGAAATCATGGATTGTTTCTGGGGGAAACAATGAAGTGTGAGGAAGGATTGGGGCTCAGTCCAGAGGGACTGGCTGGAGTGGAGGGTTGGGGCGGGGGCAGATGTGTCAGCTGGTACAGGATTGCTGGATTGGGGAACTGGAGAGATGAAGGGAGGATGGAGGGACCAGGGAGAGGGCGGAGGGAGGGAGAGGGAGGGGACGGAGCGAGGAAGGACATATGGGGGGGCAGAGGGAAGGATAGAGGGAGGGAAGGAAGGATGCGGGGTCAGAGAGAGAGAGGAAAGGATGGATGAAGGATGGAAGCAGGGAGGTGGAGGAGGGGATTCAGCGGCGGGCGGAGCCGGCCGGTGCCGCAGAGCCGCCTCCCCGGCGCACGCTGGGGTGGCTCGGCGGTGCCTGCGGAGACCCGGCGGCTCGGCCCGGTGCCACCGGTGGCCGGCCCGGTGCTGCCCGGCCCGGCGCTGCCCGGCCCGGCGCGGCGGAGCCCGGCGGGGCAGGATGCGAACCCCGCGGCGGAGGTGAGGAGCGTGTCCGTGCGTGCGGGTGTCATCCGCGGGTGCGCGTGTCCGTGGGTGATGCGGGTCGGGATGTCCGTGTGTCCCGGGCACGCGGGGAGGCTGCCTGTGCCTGGAACACCCGTGGGGGCTGCGTGTGCCCACGGCAGGGCTGTGGTGATGCCACGGCAGGTTGAGGCCCAGGTAACCCCCGGCAGCAGTGTCGCCGGGATGCGGCCGGGATGCGGGTGTGCTCCTTCGGGGATGTGCGGGGCGGGAACCCCCTATCCCAAGCCCCATTCCCTTGGGCCGTGGGTGTTCCTGCCTGTTGCAGCCCTGTGGTCCTGAGGGCTGGTGCTGGTGACAGGGCTTTGGGACCCCGGGCTGGTGGCTCACTCGGCCCTGCACTGGGCAAGCCCAGGAGCGCTGCTGGGCACCCCAGTGAGGGATTGGGGGGAGCTACTGCTGTGCGTGAAAGGGACAGGGGTCCCTCGTCTAGCACTGGCGGCACACTGGTGTTTGCTGCCCTGTGCCGTGGGGACCTGTGGGTGTCAGGGCAATGTGTGTGTGCTAGGTGAGAAAGCAGGAGCTGTAAGGTCCCGTGGGACCCTGGGCTTGTGCCTGCACCAACACTGGGTTCTCCTCGGGCACTGGGCAGATGGGCTTTGCTGAGAGATGCTGAGCCAAGCCTGGCCCTGAAGGAAGGGCTATGGTTCAGGGTGCCGGTGCAGGGAGCTTGGTTGCTCCATCTCCCCAGCCCCGCTTTCATCTTCCTTTCTATTCCCCTGCTCTGCCCGTCCCCAATTCCACCCCGAGAGCCACTGGCCAGACCGTTTGTGCCGGCACCTAGCCAGGGCTGCTGGGCCTTGGGAGCTGTGCCGGCTGCCACGCCTGCGGTGCGGCGCCGGGAGCCGGCCTCTCCAGGGGTGTGGATAACGCCGGCCCCCGGCTCCCCCCTTCCCGTTTTGCTCAATGGAGACCTTGTTGCTGTGCCCTGTGCGCAGGCGGTCGGTGGGTGGCCGTGCCGTGTGCTGTGCACGCACACCCGGGCAGCCACAGCGTTCGTGGCCGGCTGTCCCCCGCTCCATCCTCCCTCCCCGTGGCGGCACTCCGCCCCCACTGAGACATTTGTGCCAACGAGTCAGCAGCGAGCTGGGATGTGCTATGCTCGGCATCTGAGCTGCCACACTCACCCTGGCCTTGCCTGGCCTTTGCCACAGCCCCTCTGCCAGCCTAGAGCCACTGGCACCCACAGTGGCTGTGGCTGAGCACGGGGCTGGGGCCTGCCATCCATCCCTCCAATCGTCCTTCTGTCCATCTGTCTGCCTGCGGGGTGATACAGTAGCTGGGAGGTGAGTTGCTGTTGGTGTGCTCAGTGGTGCCAGGCATTTTGGGGATGCTTTCCTGTGGGGCAGCACCCTCCCACAGCCCACGTGCCATGGGGGTTTCTGGCTGCTATCTTTGCGTTCCCCCATCTCCCTGCTGGCACCCTTGGGGTGCCAGCGCCAGCAAGTGGTTGCAGTGGCCCTGGTATGATGCCATGGAGATGCTGTGAGTCAGTGGGTGCTCTGAGTCAGGGCCCCGTGGCACCCCTCGTGCCAGGACTTGAAGGTCCATGGGGGTGGGCAGTGCTGTCTGGTGAGTGGGAGGCCCTGGGGCTGTGCCTCCCTCGCTCTGCGCTGTGCCGGCGGCTCTGCTCCGTGCTCCAGGGTGGCATGGCCAGCATGAAAGGGCTCTTGTCCTCCTGCAGCCCCAGCAGCACTGTGGTGGCCTCCCCTTCACAGCAAACAAATTCCCAGTGTTGGGCACAGGGAGAGGGAGGGGGGAGCCCCCACTCAGCCCAGCCAGCCATGGCCATGGCAGAGCCTGGGGCTCCTGCTGGCCCAGCACCCCTGTGGCCACTCTTGCTGTGTGGGGTGCTGGCAGGGCAGCCAGGCTGCGGGAAAGCGGGTGCTCTGCTTGTTCACCCCAGAGCCCACGTGGCACCAGGCTGGCCCCGCCTCAGGGTGGCCCTGAGGAGTAATATTTTGTTTCCCAGGCATAAGGTTATTTTTGGGTTGTTACTACCATTGCCCCGGTCCCAGTCTGAGCACAGGCTGGCCGGGTATCAGTCAGTTGGGTATTCCCCCAAATGTTCTCACTCTGTTCTTTCCTTATCTGTTCCTGTTGTGTTACTGCCCGCACCAGGGACAGCGAGCCCTTCTCAAGACTGGAATATCTCATTCCAGTGTCATTGAAAGAGTGGTAGCTAAAGTCTGGTGTTCTGTCTGGCTCTTCTGCCCTCTTTTGCCACAGATTACAATGGGAACCATGTTCACTGCACCCCCATTCTGTGGGCACAGATTGCCCAGAGAAGCTGTGGATGCCTCATCCCTAGAAGTGCTTACTGCCAGACTGGATGGGACCCTGAGCAACCTGGTCTAGTGGAAGGTGTTCCTGCCCATGGCAGGAGATTTGGAACTAGGTAGTCTTTAAGGTCCCTTCCAAACCAGGCCAATCTGGGATGATTCCATGATGATATCCTGGATATACTAATATATCCTAACCTTTGGTTGGACAGAGATTGTGGCTAAGACTTTTGCCAGGGCATTATGAGCAATAGTGGGAGAGTGTTTATATCAATAGGGCAACCTACTAAAAATATGCTGCACTTCCTTCCATGTGAAGGTGAATCAACCCTTGTGTTCCCGGAGTGGAACCATAAAAACCATATCTTTTACATCTAGGGTTGCCATCCATGAGTGGGACACTCTGTGAATTTGAGTTACCAATGCCTTGATATTTGGCACAGCAGTGGATAAAGGCTCGGTATTGGCATTGATAATATCTCTTCCCAAACTGTCAATGCATTGGTAATCAATAGTTAGTTGCCATCTCCAGTCCAGTTTTTGGACTAGCCAAATGAGTGAATTATATGGGGAGTGGGCTCTGGAGATGACTTCTTGTCTTTCTAGATCAGCTGTTACTTCAGAAGTTCCATCCATGTTGCAGAAAAATTTGTTACTGTGGTCTATTAGTAGCTTTTCCATCAGGGAGGGCAGGCACTGTGCAGAGGGAATGCTCTGTACTCTCTGGATTTCTTTTAGGGTCAGGGTTGAAGGGAAGGACCAAACACTGCTGTGCAGCAGCTGCCAGGTTTGCAATCCAAAATGTTTTCATTGTGATCTTTTACTGCAAAGTGAGGAGAGGACATGTTCTTATCGCCTGGGAGCCACAAATTAACCTTGTCAGTTTGGCACGTAGCACTTGCTCCATTCACTCCAGTGATTTTGACTCCTTGTCCAGCTTCTCTGTCTCCTGCTGTGTTAATATTGGAATTTGTGTTCCTTTATCTATTAGAAATGTTATTAATAGTTGAGGAGGCCCACCTGGAATCAGGTGTGGGCCATTATTATGTATGCATTGATAGGATTCCACCTGCCAGATTTCAGTCCCACCCGCCTCATGGCCACAGTGCTTCTACAAATTCTCCACCTGAATCAAATTGAATGGGATTGTTTTTCAGGTATGGTTTCCCACTCTTCCCAAGGTTCAGCTGTTTTTTATGTTTCCATAATGCATGTCGCTTCATAGTCAGGGGGATTTGAAGGAGACAAAGAATCATCCTTCTCCAGTTTTCTGTCATTGGGGTCACTCCATATGTTTTCATCCCATTCCTCAGGGGATACAATCAGTTTTCTAATCTGTATGATGTCAGGTGATTGCCAGCCTGCATAAGCATCATCTCTACCTTTTCTTCCAATTTTGGGGTTTTTTTTCTCCTTTTCTTCCTCTAACTGTTTCTGCAGCTGCCTTTCCCTATTTTCAGCTGTGGTCAATAGCATTTTAACTTCCTCATTTTCTGATTTCAAAGCAGCATATTCTACATCTGCCATTTTTGGGGGGGAAGGGACTCCTTGCTTTTCTTTTGCATGTAAGATTAGTGAGCCCCTAATACTGCACAAATAATTGCTTTATTCTTGTTTTTCCAACATTTTTGGGCCCATTCTGTTCCCTCTTAGGATGGTGCATGCTTGTGTTAACCCAGGTAATAATAATAGTATGCAGAAAGAAAGCATCCATAACCTGGGACAAGGGAGAGGAGAGTAGCCTGTTGACTGTCTCTAAGGTATTTTTGAGTCTCTTTTCTAACTAAGTGAAATTTTTACCTTCCTTATATACAGCCCAATTTTAGCCCCCTCCTCCTATGTTACATATAGCATGATCTAAGCAGATAGTTGGGTAACAGTCATATATGTAGCAGCATGTACTTCATTAAGCTTATTAGCATTTGCAGTGGTGTTTTATTATTTAAATAATCCTTAATCAGGAAAAGTTTACTTTTTTTTTTAGTTTCCTTCAAAGTTCCAGTCATACAGTTTTGTTGCATTCTGTGCAGTTTGTCAGAGCCAAAGCAGGACCTCCTCCTTTGGCCAAGTCATTCTTTCTTGATGTCAGCTGTGCAGATTTCCATCCACAAAGATAATGTGGAGGCTACAGAGTGTAGGCTGTAGATAGTAACCCTTAGCCCTTTCCTGGCTCCTTGGTCATTATCCCATGGCATCCCTGGGATTTGCACCTCTGTGGGTACAGTACTGTGTTTCCATGGGTATTGGGCCTCTGGGTATTATATCTCCTCGGGCATCAGGTGTTTGGCTGTCATCCATCCTTGATTGTTGTGCCCCTGGGTATTACACTTCTGGGTGTCATGCCTCCTTGGATGTTATGTGCCTTTTTGGGTATTTTGTCTCCAGGGTTATCATGTCTTGGGATATCTTCCATTGCATACAGTGCTTCCTTGAGTGTTGTGGATCCTTGTGCATCTCAAGTCTGGGTATCATGGATCCTGGGATTTTCACCTCTGGGTATCGTACCCCTGAGCATCTCTCCTCCTGGGGAGTCATGCCACCAGAGGTCGTGCCTCCTTGGGATGTTGTTCCTCTGGGTATCAGGTTTCCTCAGGCATCACACTTCTGGTTACTGAAATTTGGATGCCTCTAGGTATCAGGTCTCCTCAGGCATCATACTTATGGTTATTTTACCTTTGGGCTTCTGGGCACTGCACCTCTGGGTGCTGTGCCTCCAGGTACCACACCTTTGGTACCCCGGGTGCTGTGCCTCTGGGTATCATGTTGGTTGTAGTGCCTGGCAGGGTGCAGGGCCATGCCTGACAAGTACTTGTGTGTTTAAAGCCATCATGCCTCAGTTTCCCTCCGTGACAGGTTGTTGTTGCAGGGGCCATGGCACCCCATGTCTATCTCCCCTGCTCCCTCCCAGGCTGGCAGTGCTGTGCTCCCTCCTGCAGAGTGCTGGTGTGGTGTGCAAGGCTTGGGGGATGTGGTTCCAGGGCCCCTACCATGGCTTGTGCCACTGGAATGTGCTGGCTCTGCCTGGCTCTTGGGGCTCAGCCTCATGCATGAGGGCAGGGCACTGTGCCCACCCTGGTGCTGGGTCAATTGCCCACCTCCCTGCTCATGGGACCCCACCATGAGATGAGATTAGAAAATAAATACTCAGATTTCTCTAAAAGAAAAAAAAAAAGGGTTTTTTATTTGTTGGGGTTTTGTTTTTCTTCTTTCTTTTAAATCATGAAGTGATTCACACTTCTCAGCTGAAAATAAACCCCATTGCTTCTGCAGTGGGAAGCTGGTAAGCCGTGATAGCATGGAGGCACAGGGCCCCTCGGAGAGCAGCCAAGGCCAGCCCTGCCTCATGCACCCAGAACCCCTCCTAGGGGCCATGGGGGGCTGCTGCGGGGGCTCAGATGTCCCTGCCAGGGCTGCTAATGGAGTTAAAGTGCTGTTAAGGGGACACGGCCATCTGCACAGCCCCCAGGGCCTCCTGTCTTTGCACTTAGAGCTGCTGCCCGGCTGGTCCCGGTGGGAACACACACGTGCACCCCCACGTGTGCACGGACACCCGTGTGCCCTCCCTGACCCCTCTGGCACAATGCTGGGTGGTACGTGGGGGGTCCCAGAGGCAGGACCCCCAGTGCCATGTGTCACACGGCCGTGTGCTCCTCTCCGCAGGGATCCCTGCAGCAGCGACGTGCCAGCCGTGCTCCCCGGAGCCAGCTGCATGGAGGGTAAGGCATCCTCAGAGTCTCCTGGTACCCTGCATGCCCTGTTCCCGTGCCCTGCCAAGGGGGATGAGCCAGTGGCTCTCTGGTCCCCGAGGCATCCCCGTGTCTCTCCTGGTGACATCCCGGAGGCAGGCAGTGTGTGGAGCAGCCACTTTGCTCATCTGAGCGCTGCTCTCCTTCACTCCCTCCCAGCTTCCCAAGACGAGTCATGGGGTGAAGCTGACGAGGACCCTGTGCCAGCTGAGCCAGGGGGGTCCCGTGGCCCCCTGAATGCTCAGCCCCAGCCTGGTCCCTTGGTGCAAACGTGTCTCCTCCGGGATCTGGAGATGGGTCCCCTTGCCCAGACACAGACCCTGCGGGACTTTGAGCAGGTGAGACCGCGGGGTGCCAGGAACCTCCGTGACACTGTCAGGACCCTTCCAGCACTCGGGTGCTTGTAGGATCCGTGCCGGATCCCCTGGGCACAGCAGTGGGGTGTGGAGCGCAGGAAGGGGACGCGGGGCAGGTGGTGGTGGCAGGGGGAGAGGGGGCTCAGCCCCCCCGGGCGCCACGTTCCCCCTCACCGCCCTCCCGGCTGCGGCGCGTGGGGGCCTCCGGGGCTCGGGTTTCACCACTCGCTGTCCCCGCTCCAGCGATTCCTCAAATAGCTCTGGGAGGCGAAAAAAAAGAGGGAAGGGAGAGCAGCGGGGCCAGCGACGGGAGCTGCGGGCGGGCAGGGACCCTGGGCTGTGTCCCCGGCGGCGCCATGTGAGGGGTGCCGGGATGCCCGCCCCATGGAGCGCCGGCCATGGCTAACGGGTACCGCACGCTCTCCCAGCACCTCAACGACCTCAAGAAGGAGAATTTCAGCCTCAAACTGCGCATCTACTTTCTGGAGGAGCGCGTCCAGCAGAAGGGCGAGGACAGCCGGGACGATGTCTACCGGCGGGTGAGCGCCTGCGGGGAACAGGGATGAGGGAGTTTCCCTCCCGGTGCCCTCTCTTTTCCGGGAGGGAATAGGGTCAGCGGAGTGCAGCCGGGGGGAGGGCATGAGGCACTGGGGCTGGAGGAGCTACTGTGTAGGAGTTTGCCCCTTTCTTCCTTTGACAGGAGTGGGGAAATAGTTGGGGAGGATATCCCCAGTCTGATGGGGTGCCCGGGGTGGGTGGCAGTGCCAGTCTGGGGGCAGACAGATGGTGTGGGTACACCCCATCCCAACACCAGCAGGGTAAAATATCACCCGTGCCAGGAGCACCCAAAGCCCTGCGGTGGGGTGGGGGTTTCCCGTGCCTCTTCTGATGCATCCCCGTGGGCAGTGGGGCTGGGGGTTCAAGCAAGTATGGGGGCATCCTACGCACCTCCTTCCCTCTCCGTAGAACATTGAGCTGAAGGTGGAGGTGGAGAGCCTGAAGCGGGAGCTGCAGGAGAAACAAGCAGCCTTGGACAACACATGGTGAGTGGGGCTGGCCCACCCCCTCACCCTGGAGCAGACATGATGCCCAGGGGGGTCATCTACCTGCACCCTGCCTGCAGTGAGCAGTGAGGGACCTGCAGTGGGGCTGGAGGGGTTTGCAATGGGGCTGGGCACCCGCAGGGCTCCTCTTACACCCTCCGTGCCAGCCAAAAATAAAAGACAGCACCTGTTTGGTGGGGGAGGGCAGCGATGTGCCCGGGGGCCATGGTATGGGTGTCTCACAGTGGGGCACCGATGGGTGGGGGCACAGGGGCACAGCAACCAGCCCGGGAGCCCCTGGTTCTGGGATTGTGTGAGGAGTGCTTTGATGAGTCAGAGTCTGAGTATGACCTGGTGCTGCCAGTACAGCCGTGTCCCCAGGGCAGCAGTGCTGGGGGGTTACAGCATGTCCTTTACGGGGATCCTGCAGAAATAGCATCCATGGCATGAAGGGGATTGGGCTGGGCACACCTGGGGTGGTACAGATCACCCAGCCCAGCCGGTTTGGGGTGGGGGCTTTTGCAAAGGGAGGCCATGCTGTGCCATACTGTGCCAAGCTGTGCCATGTCACGTGAGATGCTGTACCATACCATGCTGTGCCACACTGTGCTGTGCCTGGCAGGGTGGCTGCAGAGAACCAGACGACCCGTAGCCAGGCCGCGCTCCGGCAGCAGTATGAGGAGCGTCAGCGGGAGTCGGAGCACGTCTATGAGCTCCTGGAGAACAAGATCCAGCTCCTGCAGGAGGTGAGTCCAGGGATGGTGGGAGCCTGGGAGGAGCTGGAGGCTGGTGCCTGGGTGCTCACCCTGCTGCCATGCAGGAGGCCAGGCTGGCACGGAGTGAGGCCGAGCAGGCCACGGCGCTGGCCAGAGCCGAGGCGGAGAGATGCCGGGAGCTGACAGAGAAGCTGAAGGAAGCTGCAAGGACAAAGGAGGAGGACAGGAGTGACGATGGCTGCAGCACCATGGCCCAAAGGTGGGTGCCCAAGATGTCCCCTCTGCTGCCAGCATGTGCTGGTGCTTGGGAACTACCAAGGGGCTTGTGCTGTGCATGACTGAAGGGCTGCAGGAATCCGGTGTGGTGGAAAGGTCACCTCCAGGGGAGAGAGCTGGGCTGTGGGGAAGGGGGAGCAGCCCTGAGGCTGCTCTGCTTTGCCCCAGAGACTGACCCCTGCCAGCCGTTCCCAGTGCCATCCTGGGGCCATCCCAGTCCCTGAGGGTCCCCTGCCCTTCCCTCCCTCTCAGGAGGATCGAAGAACTGACCCAAGAGCTGGCTGCCAGCAACCAGCTTGTGGAAATGCTGTCAGCAGAGAAGAGGGACCTGCAGCAGCGCCTGGAGGAACCCCAGATCATGGAGGAGCAGGTAGGTGGGCAAAGGTGGGGAGACCCCAGCCCGGCACCCCAGGGAGAAACACACCTGCCCAGGGCTCGGCTGGCCATTGTCATCCCTGTCCTCTTCTGGGGCTGTGGCCAGGGCTGTGCCACATCCAGCCTGGCAGCATTGGGTGATGCACAGCTGTGCCATGGAGCTGGAGCAAGCAGGGGGTCCAGGAAGACACGGTGCATGCTCTCAGGGAAGAGGCTACCAGCCTGTGCAGTCCTTTTGTGGGTGTCAGTGCTGCCTATGCCTGTCTGCCTTTTAAATCCTGGGTCTTAAAATACCCCCGACGGCCAGGCACCATGCCAGGCAGGATTCTGGGGCTGTGAGAGATCAGAGCAGTATGTTCCTGGCAGCCCCACAGCTCTGGCCGTGCCACATCTTGCTGGCACAGCGCTGTCCCCAGCAGCCAGGGGCCACCACACGGTGGTCCCACTGGGAACCCTGGTGTGTGCCCACCGGGTGGTGCTGTGCAGGTGCTGGTGGTGGCCTTGTGCTGTGGGGACATGCCCACCTGGCAGTGCCTTCTGGGGCTAGGCACTGGCACTGGGCACTGGCACTGGGACGTGGTGCTGGCACTGGGGTGGGGATCTGGCACTGGGACAGGCACCGTCACTGCCACTGGGACGTGGCAAAGGCACTGGAGTGGGGACCTGGCACTGCGACAGGCACCTGTAGTGGAGCCAAGCGCTAGTAGGAAGGGGGAGGGGGAGGCTGGCACTGGGGCTGGGGGCTGGGCACTGGTCCTGAGATTGTACCCCTGCGCTGTCGCGGTCGCTGTCGCTGTCACTGTCGCGATGCCGGCGCTGCCCGTGTGCCCGGGCGCGGCGCAGGCTGCCACTGCGCATACGCAATACGGGCGTGGCGCCTACACATCCCGGTAGGCGCCGCGGCTGCCGCGCATGCCCGGAGGGGCTGTCCCCCGCCGCCATCTTGAAACCTGATCCAGAAGCCGGGCGCCGCCGTGGCAGGAGCATCCTCCGGGCTGGGGGCGAGGGGCCGGGGGGCGGCGGGGCGGGGGCAGCCCGCGGTGAGGGGCAGCCCCGGGGACGGGGACTGTGAGGAGAGAGGGGGCAGCATCGCGGGGGGGCGAGCTGTGAGGAGAGGGGTCAGCATCGGGGGGACACCAGGAGGGGGGCAGCCCAGGTGTGGCTGTGAAGATGTGAAGGAGGCGGTGTAGGGTGGGATGTATCTGTAGCATCAGGAGTCCCGGCGTGTCACCCTACCCTACAAGGGGGAATCGGTGCCGTGAGACGTGCCGGTGGGCTCAGGGATTGAGATGCGCTGAGCTCGGGAAGGTCTGGTGGGAGCCCCCAGGAGCAGGTTCGAGTGGGGTCGGGAGGGAGGGAGGATGAAGGAGACCTGCCGGATCTGCGCGCGGGAGCTGTGCGGCAACCAGCGGCGATGGATCTTCCACACGGCGGCCAAGCTGAACCTCCAGGTGCTGCTCTCCCACGTCCTGGGCAGGGAGCTGTGCCGGGATGGCAGGTCCGAGTTCGCCTGCAGCAAGTGTGCCTTCATGCTGGACCGCATCTACAGGTTCGACACGGTCATCGCCCGCATCGAAGCGCTCTCCATCGAGCGCCTGCAGAAGCTGCTGCTGGAGAAGGACCGCCTCAAGTTCTGCATCGCCAGCATGTACCGCAGGAACAACGACGAATCCAGCGCGGAAGACAGGGCTGGGGATGGGACTGTGGACCTTTCTAGCCTGCCTGATGCACGGTATGCTGCCCTGCTGCAGGAGGACTTTGCTTATTCTGGGTTTGAGTACTGGACGGATCAGGAGGAGCACAGCTTGGAGGTGCACAGCTGCCACGGCTCGGAGGGAGCCGGGAGCCGCCCGCGGCGCTGCCGGGGCTGTGCCGCCCTGCGGGTGGCCGACGCCGACTATGAAGCCATTTGCAAAGTGCCCCGAAAGGTGGCCAGGAGCATCTCTTGCGGGCTGTCCAGCCGGTGGTCGGCCAGCATGGGCAACGAGGAATCGTCCGTGTGTGATGCAGCCGAGTCCACCAGCTCCAGAGTGGCTGTGGATGGGGAGAGCATGGAGGAAGGCACACCTGCGTCCTCTGTTGAGTCCCTGGACACCACCGTGGAGGCGAGCCCTCCGCAGCAGAAGGAGGAAGATGCAGATAAGGGGGTGAAAGGGAATGGGAAATGTGATGATTTCTCAGATGACCGCATGACCCCAAACTCTTCACTGAGTGGGAACAGGCTGGAGTTGGCCCTCAATTTGATCAAGACTTTGGACTACAAACCCCT
The DNA here is from genome assembly GCF_009829145.1 of Chiroxiphia lanceolata. Taxonomy (NCBI): domain Eukaryota; kingdom Metazoa; phylum Chordata; class Aves; order Passeriformes; family Pipridae; genus Chiroxiphia; species Chiroxiphia lanceolata. The sequence continues at coordinate 24,969,936 of NC_045645.1, forward strand.
TCAGAGCCCCCGAGGCAGCCGGCTACCTATTCCTGTGAAGTCCAGCTTGCCCCACCCCAAGCTCAGCCGTGACTTGGCAGATGGCAGTGCTTCTGCTGGCTTAGCCTGTGCTGGTTCTGCCGTCCTGAACACAGAGAGAAAATCGTTTTCCAGAGCTCCTTTGGGTCTCTCCCTGGAGATTTCTGAACTGCAGGAGCTGTGGGATGACCTCTGTGAGGATTATATGCCGCTGCGGGTACAGGTAGAGGTCATGGTGCCGCCCTTCCATTGAGCAGCGTCCTCGTGGTCCGACGCTGAGCCCACTGGGGATTCTTCTGTGCTGAGATAATACAGATAGCCACGTGTCGCTGAAACAGGGCTAAGAATAGGCAGCTCGGTCCTTTTTAGGTGTGCTGCTTCTCTGTCATTCTCCTGTCGCCTGTTTCCTCCCTGTGTTCTGGGAAATTAACCTCCCTCCTCCCCGTCAGTCCTCCCTGACAATGCAGCCTGCTAGATGGGTCTAAGCTCTTTGTCACTTTCCTGCTGAGAAAGCACCAACTTCACTTCAGCTTTCTCTTGGAGAAGTCGGTGTCCCTTTTATCCGCAACCAGAGGGAATGTTTTAGGCTTCTGGGCATGTGTTTTCCAGCAGATGTGTTTTCTTTGTGCCTGAGTAATGGCTGAGTGTGAGGAACGCCTGCCTTCAGCCCTGCCTCTGCAGGTCAGGCCTCCGACCTGCCTGACTTGCAGATCTGCCCAGGCATCAGTGGCGCGTGCCCTGAGGGACAGGTGTTTTCCTTGCAGGTGGATTTGTGCCAGAGGATGACTTTAGGGTTGGTATTCCAGATAATTGGTTTATTTTCTGATCCTTTGAAAAGATTCATCAATTAGCGGTAGGTGTTGCTGAGAGGCAACAAAAGCTCCTGCTTTTGGGTTGTTGTTATCTGCTGTCACAGCAATCCTAGCTCCAGGTTGCCTCCATTTTGCTGGCTTTAATGAAATCTGCATTAGTGTGCAGTCAAAAAGCTGAACTTGTAACTTCTTTACCACTTTCCCTAATGAATAGAAGGCCTCCGTCAGCTTCAATTCAGGAATATCCATGTCAGCCTAATTGCATGCCCATTAGCAGCCTAATGCTGTAGGTAGCCTGGGGGATTAGAAAAGTGGTCGTTTATTACTATGGCAACTGTGGCAGTGCTGAATTGCTCTTCCTGTTTAGTCGGGCGCTGCTTGCTGCCCCATCTGCTCGGGCGTTTCCTCGAGCTGTGTGCTCTTCCATAAAAGCCTGCTCCAGAAACCTTGTAGAGAGGAATGTAGGAATTTCATCTGCAGCACATAGGCATCGCGCTGGCAGCCAGGGGCTGAGGATGTGAACCAGGGCATCGATTCTGCCGATTTTCACCGCATGGGATGTGTTTGCAGCGTATAAATGGGCTTTCTCTGAACAGAGAACGTGGCAGAGTCAACGTGTCGTGTTTACAGCTTGGCTTTGTGTCACACATGCCCATCCTCGTCTGGGAACTGCATTTGAGGAGTTTCTCCAGCCTCTGCCATCTGACCGTCCCTGCCAGGAATTCATCCTGCAGGATTTTTTACTGCCTGTTTCTGGCCGTGACAGCAGCAGGTCTTCGGCACGGATTCTGGCTGAAGGGGCAAGGGCTTAGCCTTCGGATGGCTTTAACAGCAAAAATGGGAAGGCAGGTGCAGCTAGTAGGCTCAGTAGTTCTTGTACAAATTGTTTTTCTTTCTCTTTTGTAAAAGCAATGCTCTTTCTAAAAGTCGGGTTCTGCTGTCCAGCGATTCCTGTGCATAAATGCAAAAGGAATATCCAGGACATATAGGACCACAGTTCTTTCTATGGGAAACTGCAGTTCTTTAACTTTACCGAGCAGTCTGGTGTCGGGGCGTGTGACCTTGTAGGTACTGTCTTGGGCGTTTTCTTGAACCAGCAATTCCTTCCTTTCCCCACCACAGCCCCAGGAAAGTGCCACCAAACGGCGCCTTTGTCAGACGCTCCCGCAGCTGCCCGCGGTGCCGTGCTGGCTGCGAGGGAGGCAGTGCCCTGCTGCCAGCCAGTCCCTTACCCGCTGTTCTGGGCAGATCTGAGCTTGGCAGGCTTGGATAATGCCGTGATTATTACTTTTTAAAGAAGTGTTCTGTCTGGGTCAGCGTGTGCTGGCATTGCTGTGGCTGTGCTGGTTGTTAGTAAGATGCTGCTGGGGAGCTCTGCTCCTGATATGGCTGCAGGGAAGCACGAGGGAAGCAGCTTGGGCTTTGGAACTTTGGACTCTGGAGCTGGCTCTGTCTTTCTCCCTTTGCCCTCTCTGCTCTTAGCTCTTTCCAGGCTTTCTGCCTTCTTTTTTTTTTTTTTTCCTTTTTTTTCCCTTTTTTTTTTTTTCCGAATGTGCAAATTGTGAGGAAATGTGTGCTTTCCTTTTTTTCCTCTCTGTTTTCTTTTCATCAGCCTTATTTCAAAATAGGGGCTGTGTGACACAATCTGGCATCTCTCCCTGTCTGATCCAAAGCCTTCTGGCTGGGAAAATTTGAAATTACTTTTCCGCGACTGTCTTAAGTTTTCACTAAAATCTTAACATCAGGGTAAAGGGAAGCAGCGCTTCTGTATGGAAGCTCCTGTGTGGGAGGGGCAGTGCAGAGACCTGGGGGAGCTTCCCTGTGCTGCCTGGCTTTCCCAGAGACGGCACATTGCTGTGGCTGCTGAAGATGAGGATTCACCCTGGCAGGGCTGATCGGAGCTGACTGCTCTCGTTGTGCTGCACTGCCTGGAGCTGGTGCTGCTTTGTGTGTGCTCCAAAAAGCCCTGCCAGGTTGCCATGGCCTCTACACTGCAAACCTGTGCTTGCCAGGGCTCCCACTTACACCAGGCACCAGTACAGTCAGTACCGTGTCACCGATGATATTCAGGAATACTGAAGGAGTCCTGTGAGGGCTGGGAAGGGAGGCTGGCATTGAGTGCTGCCCTAAGGAGTTAACTCACTGGGCGGGAGGCAGAGAAATAGTAAGGAGGGATGACAAGGGATTAGTGTGTGCTCAGCCAGCCGGGTCTGGCAGGCCATGCATCACAAAGTAGGCTGTTTACATTCCCAATAAATGGGTATGTGTCATGAAAAAAAAAAAATCTCAGCTGTGGCACTGAATTTGCTTGAGGAGCGGTAGGGAATTGTACACAGTGTGGATGCTGGAGCATGTGGAGCTGTGAAGGAGAGACCAGAGTGGAGGGGGTTCACAGCCGGGGGGTGTGGTGTGGCTGCTAATCATGGCAGGAGAGGAACTGGTGGGAAGGATTGAAGGTTGTGGGCTTGATGAAGACACAGAATCTTGGCAGAGCATGGGAACCAGTTTGGTGCTGGTTTTGAAGCTTTTTTAAACCAACAGGGCACATGGGAAGGAGAGGAGGTTTCAGGGATGTGGCTCGGGTGTGGGGTCGAGATCCATCATCCACCTGCAGTGGTCAGAGCCAAACAAGCTGCTGGGTTTCTGGTACAGGAGTGAGGAGAGACAGGGAGCCCAACCACAGCCTCGGGGCAGCAGGGCACTTCTGGCAGGTCAAGCAGAGAGCTGCCAGGTGCCAGCCTGCCACTCAGGTGAAGGGAGACACAGGCAGGAGAATGTATCACAGACAGTTGGAAAAGCACAAGGGGGCATGCTTAACCCCTTGCTGCAAGGTGTATGAGGGCTGACAGCTGAATAGAGGAAGTCAGTGCAAGAGTTGAGCCATTGTCTCATTTTTAAATTATTTTTTCATTTTTAGAATTTGCAGGATGAACATCAGCAGCCAGCTCCAGGTGACCCTGCAGCAGGGGAGCACGTGTCAGATCTGCATGCTGCAGAGCTGCAGGGCAAAATCCAGCAGTCTGAAGCTGCCAACAAGGTATTTCTTCATGAGCAGCACATTCAGTGCCTAGTGAGTCTGGTGTGGTTAGCACTGGAGGGAGGGTGCCTCCTAGCCTGGCTGGAGGCAGCCACCTGCACCTCCCTTCCAGCAAGGATGTGTGCTGACGTGTGATTTTCAGTGCTTGTCTGCCAGCTTAAAACCACTTTTTTTCTGCAGCTGGGCTGTGTAGGTTTTCCATATTTATTTTTGCAAATCATTGTTTTGGAAGAACTTTCCACTTGCCTGGTGAGCCTTCCAGGAACTGATGAAGCAGAGATGCACAGGGTTATTTCCCTACCTCTTGGATTTGCATGGGCTGAGCCTGATACAGGAGAGAAGGGGTGAAGGCTGCCTTCTTTTTTCAAGCAGTAAGGGAGATCAGCACAGAGGGGGTCCTGTATTCATATCAATTTAAATACTTCCTTTTGAAGGAAACGTGTCTGAGTTCTCTTGAGGCACATCAACTTTAACACATGTTGGGAGGGGTATATCTTGGTAATTATGCTCTTGAACTCTAAGGTAAATTATACCCACTGGGAAAATGGGAAAAAAAAATCTGGATGGGATACTTTCTTAAATATGGGGACAACCATAAGGTGTTGGAGCTGCCTGGACCTCAAAGGTCGATTGGAAATAGAGACCCAAGGCCCAGTAAATGTAGTTGTGTTTAAACAGTTTAAGGGGAGTGTCTCTTAGAGAAGAGATAACAGGACAGGTGTGTAAACTAATGAGCAACAAGACGCAATTATGTGACAGCACCACCTTGGTGCTTACTGAGGCTTGAGTAAGTTGTTACAAGAGGGGTATCATCCAACATTAAGAATGCCAACAGGCAGCATGTTTAGAAATGTTAACAAGCACTTGTGTAACTGCACGTGTTCTGCGTCATGAACGTTGTGGTGAAAGCAGCAAACTGTCCTGAAACTGTCGGAGTGGGTGGCAGTGTCCTTAGTGTGAGAATGTTAAAGGCAAGAGTTTCTCAGGTTGTAAACCAATAATTTAGTGAGAGGTTCCCCTTTGCTTTGCAGCCGTGCTGTTGGCACCCTGGTTGGCACAACTGGCTAGGCTCTGTTGTGCTGAAACCAGAACTTGATGCTATATAAACCACTGATTTGATCAGTGAATGTGTAGCTTCTTCACGTTAATATTTTTCTTTCAGATTTTTGGGAGGTTTTTGGGCTGAAGCAGCCCCTTTTTCTTTCAAGGGAAGAGAAATAAATGATAGAAATTGGGAAGGCTGCTGGGCAGCCTGAGCAAGACTCTGCTGGGGTATGTGGGACGCAGTATGATATGTGAACCTAAGCCTGAAACCTCGACCCTGCAGGTGAGGGCTGCTTTGGAGGGACCAGAACCACTGGATTAAGTCCTGTGGAGGCAGTGAGGGCTTTGTGTTTACTCACCGATCTCCTCCCACCTCTAGCAGTGTTTACAAACTCTAGAGGGAGCCACGTTTACCTTGATCTGGTCAACACCAGGGCTGTATGGAGTAAGGAGTGGAGGGAGTCTTAAGGGTGTTTATAGAGAGTATTAGGCAGGATTAAACAAACCCAAGCTATTTCTGTCTTCAGTTGTTACAGGAAAAGCTGAATGAACTGAATTTTGAATTAAAGTCTGTCCAAGAAACATCACAGAGGCAAGATCGTACAATCCAGAGTCTGAATGAGGCCCTGAAGAGCAAAGAGAATAAGGTAATATTTTTGGGTGGGCAAGGTGGTGCTCACTGAAAGAGGGCAGCGTGCTGGCCCTGTAGGCAGTGGCTGAAAAGAAATGCTTAAGCCAGTGCTTGGCACCCTGGATCTCAGTAAATTATTTCTTGCAAAGCTCTTTCATGTAATGCTAACGTGTGTCGTAATCCAGGCTGGAGGGTTAGGGTTAGGGTTAACCTAATCTCCTTGGGGTGGGAGAGTTTGTGTTTCATTAGCCCATGACTGGGCTTCCTGTGCTCTGACTCACAGACAGAAGAGCTGTACCGTATCATCGAAGGGCAGAACGAGACCATGGCCAAGCTGCGGGACATGTTACACAGAAGCCGTCTGGGGCAGTTGCAGGTATGTCCCTGGAAAGCCCCAAAACACATCAGGTTTCGTTCTGCAGGGATCCTGATTCTTAAATCCCTCATGTGAAGAGACTCTTTTGAGTTTCTCTGGTCCCTGTTTTTTTGCCAGGTGTCCGAGAGCCCACTGTCATCCCAGGAGCAGCAAATGTCACCTCTCGATCTTCAGAACATGCTTTTCTGCACCAAGCTGGAAGTGCAGAAACTGAAGAGAGCTCAGCGCCAGAAAGAGCATCAACTGGCTGAAGCCAGGAGAGCCACCCAGCTCCTGGAGGCCACGGTGCATGAGGAAGAGCAGCAGAAAGAGGCAACCAGGAAACACAACCAGGTATGACTTAACCTGGGTTTAAATAACTTAAGAAGCACTGATGTAGTCAATACTCCCACTCTGTTCATCATTTCTGCCTAAGCCGGTCTGGGCACACTCGCCTAACCCCTTGTCACATGTGGGAGGGAGAATTCTCTAGCTTTCTTACCCTCATATCTGAGGATTTAGAATCAGCAAAGGCGCTTGATAAGTGTATATGTTGTCACTTGTATGTCTTTGGCTGGTGCAAATGTCCCATCTCTTTTTGCAATGTTACGAAGTTAATGTTCCCTGTTGTGCGGCTTAGCTGTGATTGACTAAAGCTCTGCCTGTGGCCAGAGCAAGGGGTTTAGATGGATGTGTACCCTGTAAAATGAGATAAATATAAACTTCATGACGTGGAAGTGTGTTTGGAGATGTGAAAGTTGTAGTATTGCAGAAGACTTTTGGCTGTGCTCACAGTCCTTGCTGCGCTTGGCTTTCTCAAACTGGCCCGCTGTTTACAGGTGTTTTGAGGACTGAATTCCAAGATATGTGCTTTTTCCTCGCAGGAGCTGCGTGCTGTGGTACTACAGCTGCAGGCAGAGCTGCAGGACAAGGCTCAGCAGCTCCAGACTGTGGAGTGGGAGAAATGCCGTGAGCTGCAGGCCCAGGAGCAGAGAGTGCAGCGTTTGAGTCAGCAGCTGGCTCACAAGGAGCAGCTTCTGCAGGTGAGATGCAGAAAGATTAGAGTTGAGCATAATTAACTGGGGCCTCTGCTCTTCCTTTGGTACTTGGCCATGCAAAAGTCTGTCTATAGCTTTCATGCATGCCCTTTAAAGAAGGGAAGGAAAGAGAGGGTTTTGGGCTCCCTAGATGAGGAATAAAGCACAGGTATCCAAGTGCCTCAGCCCACAGCAATGCCTGGTGAGCCCTGGCAGGTGCTAGTCAGCCAGCCCCAGCTGCTGGGACTCTACCACCCTTTGATGTGGAGAGTAAAGCAAGCATAGAGTAAGGAGATGATTATCTCTGATTCTCCTGTGCTGCCCTTAGGGGTGTTTCTATACTGACAGTTGTACTGGGGATGTGTGTGTGATCTCTAGGAATCAAGGGAGCTTCTGCAATGCCAGCGAAGCTTGGAAAAGAGCCCTGCAGCCATGAATGCCATGTTGGAGAAACTGCAGCAGCGAGTCAGCGACAGGGATGCTGCTCTGGAGGTGAGCACATATTGTAGGTGATGTCTTGGTTGTCCCTGAGCCTCACCCTTTGGGCCCCAGGGGTGACCATATCTTCTACATGCTCTTCATGGCTCAGCCTTCCAGAGGAGCCCTCTGGAAGGAAGAGCTGAGGTCCCCCACTCCTGTGTTCTGGATTAAGCTGTAAACTGCCCAGAGCGGGGCCTTCAGCTCTGCCGTGTGCTCTGCATGGGCAGCAGGCCTTGCCTTCTGGCTTTGCCATGTACCCTCAGCACAGGCCTTATGTGCAGGCCTTACCATGTTCCTGAAGGTCTAGACCCAGCCCTTCCCCACATGCACACACACACACACAGTGAGTTGGTTCCGACCCATATAAAAAATTCAGTGAGATTTGGATCCAGGATCTCACACCCACACGGGGAGTGGTGGCTTCAGAGCCCTACTGCCCCATTCTAAGCAATCCCCCCCTCTCACACAGCGAGCAGTAGACGAGAAGTTCTGTGCCCTGGAGAAGAAGGAGCAAGAGCTGCAACAACTCCGTCTCTCAATACGGGAGCGTGGAAGTGACCTGGAAAGACTGCGCAGTGTCCTCTCCAGCAACGAGGCCACCATTCATGTGAGTGCTTGTTCCTGGGTGTGCAGAGTCCAGCCTGGCTGTGGGGTGCTGCTAGGCAGACCTTCCTGGGAATGCTCTGGTTGTTGCTGGGGAGAGCATCTGCAGGTGTTGGCCTTTCTCTGGCCCTGTGTGCAGGGCACATTCCTGGGTCACTCCTGTTTCTGGGTGTAGAAGGCACCAGGAGCAGATGGGTGAATCTGTGTGACTCTGCTAGCAGTTGAGACTGGTATTTCCAGTTCTGCTTAATTCAGGGTTAAGTCTGTGTCCCTGACTGAACTGCTTCTGTTGTGGTCCTCAGAGCCTGGAGAGCCTCCTGAAAGCCAAAACCCTGGAACTGGAGCAGGTCTCAGCAACCTGTCAGAACCTCCGCTGGCTCAAGGAGGAGATTGATGCCAAATCTTGCAGCAGGCAGAAGGAGCAGGAAGGGATCATCCAGCAGCTGCAAACTTGCCTGCATGACAGGAATAAGGAAGTGGAGGTAAGACCTTAGCTTGGCTTCCTGAGTTTGTTGGTAGAGAGAGTGGTAGTGGTCCCAAACCAGAGCCTGCTGGCTGCCTGCCTCACCTGCAGCTGTGCACAGTGCTTTGGAAGCTGTCTGCTTTTGGCACCTGTACATACCTGTGCCTGCTGAGACACTGCTCTCTCAGCTACACCCAGGCAGAAGAACTGTTTGTCCTTGAGGAACTTTCAATTGGATGGTAGCAATGTCTCTCCCTTTCTCCCCCTTGTCAGGAGCTTACAGCAACTCTGCTGTGCAAGCTGGGCCCAGGGCAGAGTGAGGTAGCAGAGGAGCTGTGCTTGCGTCTCCAGCACAAGGAGAAGATGCTGCAGGATCTCCTCAGTGACCGAAACCATCAGACCGTGGAGCATGATGCTGAAATCCGGGAGCTGCTGCAGGCCATGAGCACCAAAGAGCAGCAGAGCAGAGTGAGTTGTGTGCCGGGCCACAGTGGGAGGCTGGGGTGGGTGGCTCTGCCTCTTGTTAAGCAATGAGAAGCTCCCAGATGGGATGAGAGAAATGAAGGAGCTTGTTCCTCTGTAGATAGAGAGGCTGAGCCTCACTGAGGCTGTCTGGTGAGTAGGGTGGGAGGCTGCACTGGAGTGGCTGTGAGTGGCCAGGAGCAGTAGCTGCCAGGCTGGTTTGCAGAGCACTTTGAGTCTCAAGTGAGAGAGAAATATTGAGATGGTTTCCCTTAGTCTCTTAAGAAGAAGAGGGACAGGGATCCTACTCCTGGTCATGGCCCTTCCTTCCCCTATTTTTCCCCCTCAACCAGGTGGCTGCTGAGAAGATGGCACAGGCTTTGGCTGAAAGGAGCTGCGAGCTGCAACTGCTGCGCCAGCATGTGTTGGGGAAGGAGCCTTTTGGGACCCACTTGGCTGGTGCTGGGCTGTTGAAGCAGCACAAACAGCCCATACAAGTAAGAATCATGCGACTGCCTGTGGCCTCAGGGCTCCAGAGAGAACTGTTTGCCACAGAAAAATGGGAGAGAGAGGAGTACCACAGAGAATGATAGAAATGAAAGCAGGATTAGGGAAGAGACTTCCTATAGGAGGAAGAGATGAAACTGAGGGGCAGAAATGCTGCCTGGATGTTCTGATCTTGATTTCACCAGCCTGTGTCACTCAGTGTCTCTTTTTGTTTTGATCAGGCAGCATTTGGGTCCACAGGGCACATAAAAGTATGAAAGACATCCACCCTCTGACCTTTCAGCATTGACCCAGTCCTTCCTTGGGCTGGACTGCTTTGCTGTATTGTAATCTCCTCCCTGACATTGTCACATTCTGGAGGGGACAAGAGAGCTAATTTTAGGTCGCACTAATTCTTGGCAGAGCCTGCTGGCTGTTTGCTGTCTCTTCCACAATTGGAGTTGGTATTTTTAAAGCAGCTTTGCTAAAACCCCCTTTGAGGCTGAACACAACTCCGAGGCTACATATGCCACGCTCCTACTTGAGCAGCTGTCAGTGGTTTATTGGTGAGCTGACATGTTGAATGTTTTTAAGCAGCTGTAAACAGGTTTCTATTCCCAGGATCAGTGAGCTCTAAAGACTTCCAGGGATGTGTATATGGGCCAAGCTCCTTGTTTTCTTTCCTGCATGGTCCTTCTGGGCCACATCTTAGATGGAAATGTAGGTCTTTGTAGAGTCTCAGTTGAAGGATGGGTTGCTGCAGTTGCATGAAACCTGCTTAATCCTTACTATGAAGACACTCACTGCCAGCAACCTCCAGTGCCAAATAAAGCAAGGCCAGTGCCCTGCTGCCCACACACGGCTTCTGGGTGCAATTCACTTCTCCCTGCTGCCTGGCAAGATCCCCTTCATTGGTTTCTCACATTTCAGAGGTGTCAAAAGAGCAGCCAGCAACTTTGCTGCAGTCCTGGAGCTTTGGGGAAGCTGCACATTCCCCATAAAGGTGCAAACCTGGAGGCTTTTGTGTTTTCAGGAAATAGTGGAAATAGCTTCTGGAGCTACAACCATTGCCAGACCCCCACAGGGGGACAGCAGCTGCGAGGCTGAGGGAGGTGAGTGTGGTGACAACTTCTTTTGAGGTCCCCAAACATGACCGGGGCTTTCTGCTGTGGGGAAAACATGGTCACATGAAACTATGAAAGAGTAAAGTGCTTCGAACAAGTGTGAATATTGTGAAATAAAGCTGTGCCTCTCTTTAAGGTGATGTCTGAGGGTGGGAGTAGGGAAAAAGAGGCTGGTGTTGGATTTGAGGTGAGGTGCTTCTGTTCAAGATCTGATGCTGTCCAGTGGAAAGGTTTTGACTTTGTTTCAGGTTGAGCTGAGACAAGTTTGGGTTTTGCCTGGGACCAGGGTTTGGGTTTTGCCTTGGGACCAGGACACCTGAAATTTGTAGAACAACAGGCCTGGGATGTTGCTGTTGCTTTGGGCTGCTGTTCAAAGATTAAGCAGAGAAGGACATTTACTAAGGGACAATGGGGAGCACAAGCATTGGGGCCCTGTCTTTCCAAAGAGGGATTCTGTGTCATCATACTGGGGTTTGAACTGGCATGCAGTATCCCTGCAACCGAGCTGTCTTTGCAGTTACAATGTCAGCAGCAGAGCTGGAGAAGGATCTCGTTAATGCCAAAGAGGAGCTGGAGCTAATGGCGAAGAAAGAGAGGGAAAGCAGGGTGAGCTTATGATGAAGCCTGTGCTTGATCTCCCTTGCTTACAGGAGACCTTAGGGCTGCCCCTCACTTGAGGTTTTGGACCCCACTATTGTGAGAATACCCCCAGTGAGAGAAATGGGGCAGCAGCTTGCAGAGGGGTGTTGGTTCTCTGAAGTGTCTCACGGGCTTCTCTTCCCTCTGTAGCGGGAGCTCACTGCTCTGCAGTCTGTCGTGGCCACGCAGGAGGAAGAGCTGCAGGTGCAGGCCTCGGATATAGAGTCCCTGACCAGAACCATCCAGATCAAAGAGGACTTCATCAAGGTGAGATACTGCGCCGTGGTGGATCAGTTCCACCTGCAAAGGCTGCGGAGGAGTCTCTTCTTTCCCCACATCCTCAGATCAGCATGGCTGGCTGGCTGTGGATGGTTTGCCTAAAGCTCTCTGTGGTACTTTGGCCAGAAGGTAAAGGCCACAAACCCCCGGAGTGTTGTCACTTGGCTTTTTGCTCCTTGTGTACCAAACACCCTCCTTTGAGAGCCCTTTAATCAGAGTGCATGGTGTCCCTTCTCAGTTCTTGCTGCAGGCTGTGGTCTGTGCCTAATCCACTGTGGGTGCTCTGGCATTTTTTTTCTTAGGAGACCTGGATCTTTCCAAACATTTGAAACTCTTGGCAGTTGCATTCCAGGGAGGTTTATGAAGGTCCAGCTGTCCTTGTTATTGATCCCTTCTTCACTGAGCTCTCCTGCTGCTTGTTGATTTTCAGGATCTGCAGATGCAGCTGGTGGATCCTGAAGAAATTCCAGCCATGGAAAGGCTGACACAAGAAGTGCTGGTGCTTCGGGAGAAGGTGACCATGGCAGAATCACAAGGACAGGAGGCTGCTGGAAACAGAAGGCAGCAGGTAATGTGCCGTGTGGGGCAAGCTTGGATGTGTTTGTATTTCCGCTGCTGCTCAGTTGTGAGGCTTTGTTTTCAGCCTCTTGATGTGCCAAGATGTGCTTGTTCTTGGAAGTTGGCTGTGTGTGATGGAGAGGATTGGTTCCCTTTAGCACTTGTCCAAAGGGCAGAGTCTTCTGGGAGTCCAGGGATGGCATGGATCAATTTGGACACGAGCAAGAGAGGAAGGGGGAAGCCCCGGTTTCTCAGGAATGGCCAAATGTCTCCTTTGATTTCTGTCTGGTTTGTAAGTGCTGCGTGTTGTCTCTTCTCTCCAATCAGTTGCTACTGATGCTGGAAGGGCTGATGGCTGAGAGGAATCGGTTAAATGAGGCTCTCCAGGCAGAGAGGCAGCTCTATGGCAGCCTGGTGAAGTTTCACACACACCCAGACAGGTAAGTGAGGCTGCTTTGGCTCTGTGCTGCCCTTCACTGCCAGGACAGGTATGGGTGGTCCATTGGGGCAATCCCTGAAGCAGTGATTGTTCTGCAAGTCTGAGTGCCTTCAGTGGGGAAAGAGGGAGTTGAGGCAAAAGATCAACCCAGTGTTTTTTTGGGAGTTGAAGTTTTAGGCTTTTTCCCTTCAAGAGACTGTGGTGGCCAGCTTTAAATGCTCCCTAAACTCCCCCCCCATTGCCATGGGATTTCCATCTCTGTTCCCTGACTTATCTCTTCCCAGCTCAGTTTCCTACCCATACTTGGCCACCTTTCAGAGACTTCTGTCAAATTCCCAACCAGCTGTTGGGTTGATAAGGATCTATCTAGGTGCTTATCCAGGCGGTTGTCTGTCCCCTGCAGTAATCCCATGCCCTTCATGAGGCTGCAGCCTCTGGGATATTTGAGCTACCTGATAGCAAGAGAGCACATAAGTGGAGTGCTTAGGTTAGCACTGAAGAACAGCTGTGACTCTGAGTCCCCTAGCATGGGCTGGAGTCTTTTTTGGGGATGGCTGTGCTCTGGGGAGGTTAGAGGTGAGGTGGGAGGTGGCTGAGCTGCCTGGAGTCAATGTCAGTGTCGATGGAGGGGCCGGTTTGGTGTGTGCTTGCTGCAGCCTGTCTAACCCTCTTCCATTCTGTGCGGCGTGTCCGCTTAGCGCTGCGAGAGACCACGCTCTGCAGGTGGAGCTGGAAGGGGTCCACGAGCTCCGGGGACAGCTGGAAGAAGCTCTTGGAAGAAGCTTGGAGTGTTTGAGCAGGCTGGAGACACAGGGCGCCATAGGAGGTGGGGAACAGGAGCGTGTGAGAGTCCTACCCCAGCATGCCTTCTGAGCACTGGCGCTCACCCGCCTGCCACGGAAACGGTTCACTAACCGAGCGAGCCTGTCTCACTGACTCTGGGAGGGTTGCTTTCTTTCTTAGTAATGGTACAGTAGAACTCGTGCAGGGCTTTTTTTGTTTTATTTTTGAGCTGCTTCGGAAACGGCGATCAGTGCAATCCACCCGTGTCTCGTGTACGTTCCTGTCTGACCTACCCTGGTGGCCACTGATGTATTTGCACATTCAAATCATTCCATTTTAGTTGATTTCCCTCTATCTCCCTTCTCCTCCCACCCCCATGGGCCAAATAAAGATTCCCTATCTCTGAAGGAAACACCAGATGTTTTCTGTCATCTCCCAAGTGCATGAGTGTGAGTTTTTGTATTCCCTTACCATTTTCTTAACCCAATGACATCCACCTCTTGGGTTGATGGTGGTTGGCCCAAAGGGAGACAGTGTATATGGAAAAGTGGGTTCCAGAGAAAGAGAATTCAAGACCTGGTGACACTTGCCTGGGCCTCTTACACAAGACTTGAGTGTAGAACCAGCGATTCAGTTTATGCTTAAACCAAATCCTACTCCAGTATTGATGATTTTACTGAATGGGTTTTTTTTCCCTAATTGTCTCAGCCTAGCTTGTGAGTCTTCAAGGGAGAATTTCCTCCTCTTTTTGACAGATGGTGTGACTGAGACAGCACCTGGGCTGGGTCTGCTCCCTCACTTGTACATTCACATCTTGTTTACAGGCTCCATGCACACCTTGGGCTATTGGACAGGACCCTGTTTCTGCATTGCTGGGAGCTGTCTCACTTGGCACTACTGCATACCTTTTCCAGGGTCTCTTTCAGCTCCTCCAGGAGTGTGGGGGCTGGCAGGAGAGCTGAAAAACAGCAGCAACAGCTTCCCAACGATCAGTGCTTCCCACACATGGCAGGCTATGGATCTATTGTCCCATAATCACTTCCCAAAGTGGCAGAAGCAAATTTTGCACCTCTGAGCATCTGTTTCTGCTTGCTGGGGAGGCTGAAGTGGGAGCAAGCAGAGTAGAAAAGCTCCCTCTTGCTGTGCTGCGCACCTGGACCTGCGACTGCCCTGCTGCATGGCTGCTTGTGACTGCTTCACAGGGCACCAGCTCTCCCAGCAGGTCAGGACTGCCCCTCTGGGTCAGCACTCGGCTGTGTGGTGACCTCAGTGGTTCCCATATGGCCAGAAGGGGCACAGCTAGAGGCTGCTGGGCAGCTCTGGGTTTGGTTAGCTTTTTCATTCTTCTGTTTCATCTCATTCCCTTCCTCTCACTTCTCTGTGTAGCACCATCTTCTCTTTATCCTTCTGCTTCTCGCTTTGTAGGAGCCTTTGTGTCCCTGTCCTTACCTTTCTGCCTTCCCTCCTCCATCCTGGCACTGATGCCGAGCTGGCCTCCTGTCAGCAGTTCTTTGTGCTGTCTCATAGCTCTTTGTGGAGGTCTCTCCTTCCTCTCTCAACTTCCTGTGGACCTTGCTTCTCTTCCCTTGTTCCCAGCAGTGTGAAGGCTCCCATGCAGCTGGTGCACCTGGGTGTCCCGTGCTTGTGGGCCATATGCAATTTGCAAGCCATGTAACTAATTTTCTGTGCCTTCAGGCTGGGGTAAAAGAGAGAAGACTGTGGAAAAGTAGTGCTGGGGTTGCATCTCTTGTCTCCTGTGCTGGTGGCACCCAGAGAGCTGAGCAACCTGGTGTGCTCCTGCTGCCATGGAGGGTTCAAGCACTTGGTGAACAGTAGCCTGGGCACAGCTGCCCTGTGTGTGCACTTCTCTGCTCCCCCAGTACCAGATTCCTCTTCTTCCCCTGGGGTGGTTTATTTTTCCTTGAGATTTGTGCTCCCTTTTTCTTTCCGGTCCTGGAGTGCTGGTAGCTGTGTGGAGCTGTGGGTGAGGGTGAAAAGTGGGATGCTGTGCCCTGGCATAAGATCTGATTCTTCTGTGTGCCCAGAGCAGCTGTGCTGGCTGTGTGCCACCCTGCTCTGCTTCTTCAGCCACAGTGACCCACCTTGAAGCCATGTGGCCCTCAGCCCCCCAGCAAAGACTGCAGATGATGGTCTGCATCCCCTTACCCTTCAGGCCCTGCAGGCACTGAACTATCCCCCTGCATGGTTTGGCACCTGGCTGAGGGGTTTGGCAACCTCGTGGCAGTTGCTTGTCATGAGTGTGTCTCCTGAGTGTGTCACCAGTGCTGTGGACGGTGCGCTGTGCAAACACCTGCCCTGCTGCAAGGCATGCTCCTGGCTGGTCCTTAGCTATTCCTCCTGAGAGCCATGTGCTTCCTTGCTGGCTTCCCCTTCACCAGTGATGCTTGGCATCTCTCCTGCCGCGATTTCTCTGTTATCTCCTGCTCTGTGTTCAGCCTTGCCCAGGAGCTCCAGACCTAATGGCGATGGATTTGGCCACAGGCAAAGCAGCTGCCTCCCATTCGGTGCAAAGGCAGCTGTGAGACCTGACCCTGCACAGCCCCCGGGGAAAGTCTGGGGCCCTGTCCAAGCACCTGTCTCCCTGGGAGGAAGAGGGATTGGGGGTACACCCATGTCCCAGCTGCCTAGGCAGGGGTTCCAAGCCCTCACCCAGAGTTTTGCATCAAGGGCCCAGGAGCAGAGCTGTGTGCAAGCAAGAAAAGCATGACCTCAGCTCAGCCCAAAGCCCCCAGGCACTGTGGTATGGGACACAAGTGTCCCTTTACCTCTGCAAAGCCAGTGCAGGGCTTTGAAAGAGCCCAAGGCCATGCCTGACAGCAGGGCTTGGGCAATGTGGGGAGGGTGGCTGATAGTACCTCCCAAGCTACCCCTGCCTGGGCAGTCAGTCGTGTTGCACACCCCCCAACACCAGGCTGGGGCAGTGCCAACAAGGCTCCCTGACCAAACTCATGCCGCTGCTGCTGCTGTGTCTTGTGAAGTGGCTGCAGAGTGGGTGGTGTGTGTGCACGTCTGTCAGGGCAGCAAGCACAGGGTGGTGAGAAGGCAGAGATGTGGATGGGGCAGATACCAGTGCTGGGGTGCTGTCCCCTCCTTCAGTGATGGGCCAGCACAGGATGCTGGGTTGGAACTCCAGCATGCAGAGAGGGGATGGAAGGGCACAGGGACAGTAGGGAAACCTCGGTCCTGCTGGAAGTGCCCCAGCACCAGGTGTGTATGAAGCAGTCACCTGCCCCAGGGCTGCCCACAGTGGCCATGGGCATCACCAGGGAGGAGAGGTCAGAGGCAGTGCTGCCAGTGCCACTCCTCTGAGTGCTTTGTTGTGCTGTGCTGTCCCCTAGGTCAGGCTGCAGGCACAGATGCCAACGTTGCCAGCACCAACTTCACCGACGGCATAAAGGAGGAGACAACCTGTGGCGTGGCAACCCAGCATGTGAGTCAGGGCAGCGCGACACTGGGAACAGGAGTGGCAGAATTGGGCATTGCACCACTGCCAAACTGTGTACTAGCCCCTTTGGAAACGCCCCCATCACCCTCTGTCTTTGTCCCTCTAGAGCAGCCCCCGGGCCCTTAAGGAAAGTGGGAGCACCGAAAGGAGAACAGAACCCACCGTGCCAGAGCGGGAGCTGCGAGCTGAAGAGGAGCTGCGGGAGCTGAAGGCACAGCTGGAGGAAGCCGGCTTCTCTTCTGTCTCCCACATCAGGCAAGAACTCTGTGACTCTGGAGCCAGCGGGTGGCAGTGGCTGGAGGGGACACCCTGCATCCCCAGCCACTGCCTGCCCTTCATAGTGCCTTGTGCCCCCAGGAAGGCGATGCTGAGCCTGTGCCTGGAAAATGCGGAGCTGAAGGAGCGGATGGGTGAAGCCACATCGCTGCTGGAGGGCGGGGAGCAGGAGGAGGCTGGACTGGGCAGCCCCCTGGCCCCTGAAACCCGCAGGCTGCAGCGGAAGACCCGCAGTTCCCTCGGGGACCGCCCGGCCGGAGGCAGTGGGGATGGCCAGGGGGTCCCAGCAGAGAGGGGAACTGTGCCCACTAAGCGCCCAGCACTGGAGGCACGATCCCAGGATGACACGCCCAAGAGACCCTGCCCTGGAAGCCCGGGTG
Source organism: Chiroxiphia lanceolata (assembly GCF_009829145.1). Classification (NCBI taxonomy): domain Eukaryota; kingdom Metazoa; phylum Chordata; class Aves; order Passeriformes; family Pipridae; genus Chiroxiphia; species Chiroxiphia lanceolata. The sequence goes on from NC_045645.1 coordinate 24,987,308, forward strand.
GAGGGGACGGGAGCCACGTAAGTGCACAGGGGACTAGAATGGGGATGAGGATAGAGATGGAGATGAGGGTGGAAACGGGGGTCTGATGGCTCATCTCCCATCTGGTAGGTGGAGGGTACCGTTCCTGGTGGGGGCTGGCCAGGGCTGGGCACAGAGCTGCATTCCCAGGTGGCACAGGGCCACAGGCAGTGCCAGGAGCTGCAGGACAAGCTCGCCGCCTCAGAGGCCACAGTGCGGGCACAAGCTGAGCAGCTGGAGAAGTACCACGTCCTGCTCCGTGAGTTAAAACCGCGGGTGGGACAGGGAGTCTGTGCTGAACCTGGCATGCTCAGTGCACTGTGCTGTGCATGGGGCAGGAGTGGTGAATCCTGCCCGGGGAGGACCCTGAGCTGAATGGGCTGCCCAGCAGGTGAACCTCACACCCAGCAGCTCAGCAAGCAAGTGCAAGTGGACTTCCAGGACCTGGGCTATGAGACGTGTGGGCGAAGTGAGACCGAGGCTGACCGGGATGAGACCACCAGCCCTGGTAAGGAGAGCCAGGGTTCCAGGGATCCCTATGCTTTGCCTACCTGGCATGGAGAAATGACACACTGTGCCCTTTACAGAGTGTGAGGAGCCAGATGTGTTCAGCGAGCTCAGCCTGGGCGAGGAGCTGGGGTCCCCATGCCAGCTAGGGGTGCCCAGAGCAGGCAAGACTGCCCAGAAAGTCATGGCCCTGGAGGATGTGGAGGCCCTGCACCAGCACATCCAGGACCTCAAGGCACAGCTGCTCAATGCCAACAAGGTGATCCAGAGCCTGCAGCGCCGTGCCCGCTCCATCTCTGTCACCAGCGGCTACACCTCGGGTGCTGAGCGGCCTCTACCAGGTCCCAAGGCCTTGGCCTCCCCAGCCCACAGCCTCACTGATGAGGATGAGGGCTGGCAGTCGGATGGCCATGGCACCCTCTGCCCGCCTGCCCTGCGGGCACACCGTGACCTGCAGAGCCTGGTGCACCGTGTCGCCCTCCTCGAGGCACAGCTGCCCTCAGCCAAGCCTGGAGGGGCTTTGCCCAAGGAGCTGCAGTCTGCCACTTGGCCAGGGTATGGTTCTGGGGACTGGGACTGGATGGGGGGCTAAGTAGGTCCACAGGAATTTCCCAAGGGCGGTGGCTCCCTGCTGCATGTTTTCCCTGCAGCCAGGTTCCTAGGGTGTTTGCATGGTGGGGTAGAGCCCCAGCAGTGGAGAGTGCACAGACTCCCTCCACGGCACTCTCAGGGAGTCTGACTGCCATGCCAATGCCCTGTCTGCCCATCTCTCCCAGGAAGTACAACTCGCTGATCCAGGCGCAGGCTCGGGAGCTCTCCCACCTGCGGCAGATGCTGCGGGAGGGCCGGGGCGTGAGCCGCAGCCTGGCCCAGCACCTGCGGGATGCCCTGCGGTCCTTCGAGGACCTGCTCCGTGGCACTGACATCGACTACTACCTGGGCCAGGGCTTTCGGGAGCAGCTGGCCCAGGGCAGGCAGCTGGCTGAGAGGCTCAGCGACAAGCTGGGCACCAGTAAGTACCTTTAGGGGGCCAGTGGGAATGGGTATTGTGGGTGCACAACAGGTGAGGAAGGGATGCTTTGATGGGTGAAGGGCTGTAGCCACTCAGACATCTTGTGCTGGGCTGCGCTGTCCTGCTCTGTTTGGGGCCGGGCATCCTTGGGCACGGAGACACTGACTGGCTCTTCTCTGCCTTGGTTTTTCAGGAGATCGACAAGATGGGGAGGATAAAACTAGTCATGAACTCCTGGCACTGAGGTACCTGTTCCCAGGGAGGGTTCATGGGACCTGCTTGGTGTGGGCACCCCGGGGTCTATCACTGCTCTTGGGGTGGGGGGCCCAGGATGCCCTCAATATCTCTGCTTCAGGTACAGGTCCTGGGGCTACCTCTGGGGTTGGGGGCCCCTATGGGCACTCCATGTCTCCGAGCAGCCTTGCATCACAAGTGGGACATGCCGTGTGGGGTGTCGTGTAGGAAAGAGCTGTGGGATGGAGGTCACCCTGACCTGCCAGCCCAGGTGACAGGCTATCCCTGCAGGCTCAGCCGGAAGCTCCAGGAGAAGGAGAAGGTGATTGAGAGCCTGGAGGTGAAGCTGCA